>NW_022111300.1:28660690-28662517 GCF_000313985.2 Echinops telfairi | reverse complement strand
TTAGAAGCCAACATACTAATTGATTTTAAAGTTTTTATAAATGTGTAGAGACCTTTTTTCCACACATTTAAGAGGGAGGAAGTATAGCATAGTGGGAGGAGACTAGCTCTCTGAAGGATAAGATTCTCTGTCTCCCGTCTGTCTTCTACCTCTTCCTTTTTCTGTGAACTTCCCTTTACAACAATTGTCCCCCAGTACACTAAGTCAGGGTGTAGGATAAGGTGCCAGAAAAAACTCTCTCCTTTCCCTTTCAGTCCCACAGCACAGGTTTTGCTCTAGAAATTCCCTAGGATTCTCTTTCCGTTATCTGCAGTAATTCTACCAATACCTGGTTTTAACAGACAGTACTTTTGAGAGAACCTTCAGCCACAAAAGTCAGGTAGGAACAGCATCATAACTGGCTGTCCTTTTCCCTTGTGGTTAAGTGTCCCTCACCCCTGGCTCTGAGACCTGAGAGACTCTGAACCAATGTGAAGTAGGAGAACAGGGGTGAAAGGGTTCAGTGATCACTATGAGGAGCTGTAGACCATCCTTCCTGGAACATCTTCACCATGGATTGTGGCTGTCACCTGATTTTCCTTTCATGTCCCTTATTGGAAAATCATGTGGCTTTATGTCGCTTCTGATTAGTGATCGCCTTTATTTAAAATGTCTAATTCTATGGTCAAAGCCTCCTCAAATTTTTCTTTCTATATTTTAAAATAAATTCATGACATAGTTTTTTATAGGCTGATAAGCATCATTCTTTTACTGATGGTCATTATTATTTCTCCAGTTTCTCACAGAAAAGAATTCACACCCAAACACTCGTCTTGGATGGTCTTCATGATGTACTTTAGGACCTAACATACTCTCAGCTGCTTGGATTCCAGCTCACAGGAGAGGATGTGCCTTATTCCTAGATACATTTTTGGTCTCCAGGTTCCAGACGACCTGGATTATCATTTCACAAAGCTGGCCTGGCTATGTACTTTGCATACCCTATCCTCAAGCACCATAAAATCAAACAGTTATAAAAGAGTGGGAAAGCTATAGTCTTGGCACTTTGAGTAATGAGTCTACTGATAATTTAGTTATTTGAGGTCTGTAGTAATTAAGATATTTATCTCCAAGAAACACTTAAAACCTCGAGGACACAAAATTTTTCCAAGTTAATGTACTGATCAACAACTGTGAGGGCAAGTAAAAAAGCCTTGTTATAAACCATGGAAACATTTATTAAACAAACATATTAGCATGTAAAGCTATTGTTTCTCAACATATCCTCCCTTTAGGTCTACCCAATTTTGAAGGTGGTGTTTTGGTCTCCTTAACACTTTCCTGAAGAATTGTGCTCTCCATTAATAGCACAATAAAATGTCAGTTTTAGTGGCCTTGGGGGGCTTAATTATGTTCCTTTAAAATATTCTTTGAATTTAGAAACAAAAAAAGTTAAGTCTGATAAGTTAAGATAAGAGTTGTTTGGTGGCTGCAGTAAGGAGTGACCAGACTACAACCCAGTGCTTCAAGATGTGAATACAACATGCCGGCGTGGAGTAGGAAAACAGTGGAGAGGTCTGGAGGGCCGGCCCCATTCCCAACTACTAAGTGGACACCTGTCACTCCCCACAGAAGAATGTATTTCAAAGGACAGCATTGAATCTGGAACTCTGAGAGAGGGACATATTGGTCAGAGCACAAGGTAGAAGATGAAAGGGGAGGAGGAGAGAGTGGAGCACATCCTGGCCCACCAGGCTGTGAAGATGATGTTCCCAATTAGAGCAGCCACTCCACAGAAGGGACCACATGGCTGGCCCCACTATGAGACATAACGCCCCTCACTGACCC
>NW_022111300.1:28656379-28658709 GCF_000313985.2 Echinops telfairi | reverse complement strand
CTACAAATTGCAATTATTGATCTTCCTCAACCAATGCTTCCAGTCTTCTTCACTTTCAGAAGACAAGGTTGTATCATCTGCCTATCACAGGTTGTTATGAGCCCTCTCCCAATCCTCATGCCACGTACTTCTTCACATGAGCCAGGTTGGCTAAGGATTGGTGCAGCCTACAGATGGAATTTGTATGGTGAGGGGATACCACGCTGACACACACCTTTCTTGATCGCAAACCATGTAGTATTCCCTTGTTTTTATCATGTAATTTTCCATTTTCTTATTTTTTGCATAATAAAGCTTTGTTACTATACTGTGTTGTTCAAGAAAATCAATCAAGATTACTTTTACTCGATCCCAGCGGCCACCCCCTGCCAAGCAGTCCCTATAATCTTCTGAGCTGGTCTTTCTCCCTTGGAAAAACTGGCCCAGCAGATCCCCTCAGAAACCACTGTTTTATTGGCCCTTTATTGAAGGCACCCTAGCAAGATGGAGACAAATGTGTTTTTCAGGGAACTTGTCTGCTTCCATCTACTGGTTGCAATGACATGGAATGCTTTGTTAGGAACAAACCCTCGCATGTAGTAATTGGATACCTCCTGGTAATCCTTTTTTACTTTCATTCATACAGCACTTTAAGAAAGCAGGAGAGAAGGTGAAGTGGAGCGATGCCAGAGGTGGGACTTAAGGGTCTCCAAGAGGGAAAAAAACAAGAAAATATATGAAATGGTGCATATGAATCCAAGTAGACATGAAATTAATTGACAGAAGTTGGAAATCTGTCCCGTGTAATGTTCCCAACTTTACTTCATTGCATGATTGATTTTTGCTTTTTCATGCTGGACAGTTCCTAATGATCTTAATAGACAGGCAAAGGGTTCGCTGGAAAGTTTGTGCAGTGGAAGAGGAACAAAAGAAGCTGGTTTTCAGGACAAGTCTTTCTCCATAGCCAACTTGCTGTAAGAGAGGGAGGGTGGATCACAGTATAGGGACTCACATCTTCTGGAAACAGGAGGATGGTAAGCAGGATGAGGGTAGCTTCAGTCTCTTGAGTCCTGGTGCCCTTTTATTCTTTTACTTTGTTATGCTCATCCTGTGGAGGAATTCTGCAACTCTATTCCTTAGCTTCAAACATAATTTTCTACTTTGAGTCTGCACGTATAAACATGGTGATAAAGGAGGACCAGGTTAGTCTCTCTCTTATGAATAAAAGGATGAGGAAACAAACAAACAAATGAACAAACAATGTGCGGTCCAGCATGGAGGCAGTTAAGTCATAATTCAGGCAAGCCTTTCCTGACAGTGCGGATCGCATGGTGTGAATTAGGGCTTTCGAAGGACAGCTGCCAAACAACATCTGCCTGGTCCATCTGCTTGTCTGTTTGCAGCGCAGCCCTGTGAAGTTCAAAGACTGGAGGAGGCCTACTTCTAAGTGGGGAGATAATCATTCACAAACCCAGGTAAAACCCAAACCTCAAGGTCTGAAACATTTACTTTTCTAAAGGATTGGGACCCAGTGCTTCCCTTTGTTTTGGGGGAATCCTACCAGTTCTCCTTCCATGGTCAGCAGGTGCACGTTGGGTTTGGTGTTGTGGAGTTGGCTCCTTCTCTTTGTGTCCTGAGGCACAACATAACAAACACTGCCTGTTCCTGTGATACCCTCACAATTGTGACATTGGGACCATTGTTGTAATACTTGTGTCAATATACTGAGTATCTTTCCACCTGCGGGTCGCCTTTTCAGGCACTATCTTAGAAAATGTCTCAATGCTATCCATAAGGTTTTCTGAGACTGATCCCCAAGTTAAGGATCGTCTATTCTCTTCCGAGTCTTTTCTTACTCTGGAAGCTCTGTGGAAACCTGTCCTGCCTGGTAACCTTGCTGATCTATGAAATACTGATGACATAGTGTCTAGCCACACAAGCCACCACAGGACAACAAACTGACATAAGAGTGGAGGACAGGCACGGAAACTCGCTCACCCTCACTCACTCAATTCTGACTCTTAGCCACCCCACAGTCCAGTGTACAACTGCCCCTGTGAGTTTCTAAGACTTTTTTTTTAATCGTTGTATTAGGGGCTCATACAAATCTTATCACAATCCATACATACATCAATTGTGTGAAGCACATTTGTACATTCATTGCCCTCATCATTCTCAAAACATTTGCTCTCCACTTTAGGCCCTGGCATCAGTTCCTAATTTTTCCCCTCCCTCCCCGCTCCACCCTCCTTCATGAACCTCCGATAACTTATAAATTATTATTTTGTCATATCTTGCCCTGTCCAAAGTCTCTCTTCACCCACTTTTCTGTTGTCCATCCCCCAGGGAGG
>NW_022111300.1:28653852-28655510 GCF_000313985.2 Echinops telfairi | reverse complement strand
AGGTATCAAGCATCATCAGAACAAAAAATATTCCCACAATGAATGAGGCCGGGAGTGCGGAATGGAGACCCAGAGACTATAACTCTTTATGGGAGTAGAAAGCTTCAGCTTTCTTCTCGGTGGTGGCTGGTGGTTTTGAACTGCTAACCTTGAGGTTAGCAACCCAAGGTGACCACCAGAGTTATAGGTATTTAAAAAACTAATTGTTCAATTAAATTGATGAAATTGTCAGGAAGAGTCAATGATGAATGTGACCACTTTGCCCAGAGAGATACCTCAGTGACGTTTGTGGCTAGGTGCAGGCCCATTTTCATTAGCCTGGCTCTCTTCTACAGGTTTGATTGCCAAAGGCTGTAACTTTAACACCTCCAGGCCATTTCCCCAAATTTCAGCTTCAATCACATCTCTCATGAGTGTATTTCGACTGGGGCAGGAGGCTCAGCAGTGTAATGGCGCTAACATTTCTCTGCTGCCTTTTAAGTCATAGCTCGATGGTCTTGCCCTTTCCTATTTCATGGATTTGCTTTCTCCATTTGTTCTTAGTTGATTAGGAAATTGCTGAACACAGAATTTCTCCCTGTCCATAAATATCACCCAAGTTATACAGCATGAGGAGAGAGCTGCTATTTGTTTGGTTCACCGACTTTTGGACTTTTTGCAAATTAAAGGATTTGAAAGGATCTAATATGGCCATCCCATCAGATAAATCTTTAAGGTCACATTCTCCCCTGAGGGTTTTCATTTAAGTTAGTGTAATGGAAGGTGTACTCGGGCATCTAAGGACAGGAATTAGTCCTCCGTCAGTCACCCAACGATGCCACGGCATGGGGGATGAGCCTCCATTCTGAGTGGGCAGCTTTGCTTTGTGTTACAGGATTTCAAATTGTTATGCTCGACTGTGCAATGTGGTCTCACTTCCTAGAGTGTTTAGAAAAGGAATTGCTGCTCTCTGTCATGTGTTTCTGTACCGAGAGATAACTGGCTTTTGAGATGGAGGTGGATTTCACAGTGGTGATATTTGGAATGGATGGAATTTTTGTAAATCTAATGAAAAATATGTCGCGTGCTGCCTATATTTTCAGGTCTGCATTTGGATGTTTGGAAGATGGGGGTGTGGAGGCTGGAATCTCTCCCTGAAAGGAAGGTAAGATTCAATTAGGAACAACATCGTAAAGAAAACATCCCAAAGGACAGAACTCTCCATAGAAGAGTGTGTTACAGCAGGAGGCAAGGGATCACAGGAACCCGAGAAGTATTGTGATTAGACTTGAGGAAGCAAAAATCCCAAACAAACCAAACAGAGTGCCATCAGGTGACGCTGGACTCAGGGTGACCCTAACAGCAGTTCCTGTTACCATCATTGGGACTGAGGAAGCTGTCCTAAGATATTTATCATGTTTCCCAGGTTTCTAGTTGATTGGCAGGCCCTCTACTACAGAGAAATAAACTCTCAAACACTTTCCCAGACTCTGCCAGCGGTTTCAGGTTGCAGCCCTGCAAGTGGAGCCATTCAAAGTCCTCTGAATGTTGGATCTCTGCTTCAAAGCTTTCATCTTGAGAAATCAAAACGACGTGGCCCTCTCCTCTTCCTAGAAGTATCTCATGGCCTCTTCTTATCCATTTAAGCATCGATCTCAAATGAAGTGATTTGGATAACA
>NW_022111300.1:28649676-28653654 GCF_000313985.2 Echinops telfairi | reverse complement strand
GACTGCCTCTGGAAGCATATGCACACAGGAGAGGGAACCCCCCTGCCATGAGGGTCCTGGCTGGGAAAGAATCAAGACAGCCTATGAATAACTGAACACAAACAGTTAGCCAATGGGCTAACTAAGGAGACCTGGTTACACATTGGAGTAGTTACCACAAGGTCAGTGGTTCAAATCCATCAATCTCTCTGCTAGAGAAAGATAAGGCCTCTGCTCTTGGGGAAATGCACCCCCTGCAAACCCCCAGGAGTGGTTCTTCTCTCTACCACCCCGAGGGTTGCTGTGAGTCAGGGTCCACTCGGGGCAATGTGAGAGGTGACATAAATAAAAGTCATAGACTGGTTGGAGACAACGGCAAAAGTAATACGGACTAGAATGATTAGAGAATAAAAGAATTAGGAAATGAGATGGAGGTAGACCTGGGAGCCAGAATGGATCTGGTGTGTGAGCATGGTCGTGTGGGTAAAAGGGAAAGGAAAGCCGCTCTGGATGGTACTTGATGATCAGACAAAGGAAGTTGAACTTAAAATCTGGTGGAAAATGAAGGCATCACAGAGGGAAAAGGAAGGACGTGGATGAACACAAAGGAGGTCCTGGATGACTCCAGCCCTGGAGGTGGGATACGGCAGACTGACAGGGGCCAGGGAGACCAGGGAGAGGGTCTGAGCCAAGATTGGCATGCCACATGGTTTTTCATGGCTAGTTCACTGTCGAGTCTCTGCCTAGTCACAGAGTAGGCCTTCACGTACTTGCTAGATGTTCAGAACGAATGCTGCTTTTAAGAACAAAACCAGGAACTTTGGTGAGCATCACGTGTCCTATTCTTTCGCTAATGAAAGCTTTCGGAAAGCTCCTTTCCAGGAGATAGTAGAATCAGTTCTACTGAGTGATGTGGGAAGTTCATGTAAAATCATTGGATTCTTCAAGTTATGAGTCCATAGATTTCATCTAATTGTTATGGTCAGAATAGGAGGTCAGGCAGATTCATGTGCTCAGGGGTTATCAAAAGAGTAGGAATTGGATTGGACACTGGGATGAGGTTTACTTAAAACCAGACTAGATTTTGACAGGTTTTATATCGGTCTTAAATGGTGGCCAACACAGGAATTTCTACACCCCACTAATGCAAGGGTCTTGTACAGAACAACATGTCAGATCTCCCACCCCTGGTTTGCCAGGTGTGTGTCTTACATTGAGCACAAACAACTCAGGTTGGGTGATGTGGAAGAAGCCGTTGCACTCACTGTAAATGCAGGTGCCCAGAGAACAGGAGCCTGGGAGCTTGTTTATCTGTCCTAATCGGGTCTGGGAGAGGGAGGGGATTGCTTTAATGGAAATAAGTAAAATAGGCAGTTTTATGCCCTAAGTATTTATACCATCTATTAAAGATATTGCTATAGTCCCTTTTCAGTGATTTGCTGGGCAGTTAAATTCAGACTTCAGTTCAGTTTAACACCCTGAAGTGGTTGATTTACATAATTTATATCACCAGGATTTTTTCTGAACTACAGTGCGACCTTCACAGAGTAAGGCAGACGCTGCCATCTGAGGGCACCCTTGGCCCAAAGAGACCCCATGGTTTCCTCATAGTGAAGTGCTGAGCCCAAACTTAGGGATGGCAAGGGAGAGGCAGATTTATTTTTAAGTGTTGAAAGAGAACCACGTATCATTCTGTTGGCACCCATTTCTAAATGGCTAGTTTCCTATTGTTTATGCCTGTTCCCTACCATGAGGCCAAGTGCTTCACAAGGGTGGGGACCACATCTTTTTTCATATCAACCAGGTTCCTGCTTGGTCCTCATCAAGCCTTCCATAAGCTTTGCTTGGTTTCTCTCATGAAGAGAGTGGAGGGTGGGGCACCAGGGGAGTGTCAGGAAGAAACAACTTTAGCTTGTTCATGTTCATTCTTTATGTTTTCAGTTCATTGTACATAACATCTTCCTTTCGGTCTCAGCATACGCATCCTTCTCTCCCCCTCCTCTGCAAAACTTTGTCCACATGTTATGCATACATTTCGATAGTGTTCCATCCATTCTCTCTGCCTTTTCAATAAATGGGTTTTATTTCAGTTATGGATATTGTGGTTGTCTCCTTACTGGGTCTAACGAGTATTCCTTTTTCGACTAGGTTATTGTTTCCTCCCAGTTTCAGGGGGAATAAGTAAGTGTGTCTGTCACACTCGCTCAGATTCTGCTGTCCTCAGTGATGAGTGGACCTGGCCAGCCTGTAGTTCCCTGGCCTTCTGTCCATGGCAAACGTCCACCCACAAGCACACTCAGACCCATGGCGTGTCACTGCGTATCTTTCTAAGAGATCAGGCAGATGGACTCTCCAGCGGGAAGAGATCTTTGCCTCTGAGGCTCATGAGCGGTATGGATGTTTATGTCCTGAGCTGGATGTGTCCGTCTTTTCTCCCCTATGAAGAGAGCTACCTGGGAAAAAATAATAATTCCTAGGAAAGGAGGCAGGCAAGATAGGAGAGTGTGCCAATGTGATGAATCTTACTTGAACTCCTGGATCCAGACATGCTTGAAACCAGGTTTATTCCTGTATTTTTCATCAGCCAATAAGTTCTATTTTAAATTGGATTTCGGTCACCCTGACCATTTCCAAGACCGGTGTCGGATTTCCTCTCTCCTCCTTCAGCTTTCACTGAGTGACGGCCCATCTATTTCCTTGGCCATTTTACTATGCTCGTTTTCTGTTTTTACTCAATTTCCTGATGTGACTGACACAAGCCTCAAGTTCTGGAGCGGTGTTTTCTCAACATTTTCAGTTGTTGTGATGCCTGGCCCTGGACAAGTTTATGCTGTGGGTCTTCAATGCTGGTTGTCTGCTATCATAATTTTGCATTACATGCCTCTTAGTGTGCAGTATTGTGGCACGTAGATGCTGAAACCTATGGCACTGCTATTTAAATTACCGGTGGGGCAATCATAGTTTCAAGGGAGCTTCCAGACTACAGTAGACTAGGAAGAAAGGACTATTGGTCTACATCCAAATTTCTGGCCATGAAAACCTTATGGGTCTCAATAAAGCACTGACTTGGCTGCTTTGGACACATTATTATGAGGGCTCAATTGATAGAAGATACCATGTTTAGTGAAGTTGTTGACCCCTAACTCCAAGATGGTTTGGTACAATAGCCATGGGGTAGTTACATAATTTGGTGTCAAGTGGCAGTGTAGGGGTGGAGTCTAGATTGTTTATTAGGTCACAACCTGATGGTGCCTCCTTGTGGTCATGACCTCCTACTAAGCAGGGTCCTGGGAACTGCAACCTCTCTCTCTTCTTTCTGCTTCCTGCTGTTGAGTCATGCTGAGCCCTGTGAGCCCTGGAGATGCACACCACCATTGGATCCACAAGGTTTTTCACCCACCAGCCTGTGATCTTCCTGCATTTTGCATCATTGCATGTAGCTTCATGAGTCTAAAGAGGGGTGTATGGACTAGTGTCAGACTTACAGACTTTGAGTGGGACTGGGCTGGGATGTTTTCTCCATACATATAGCTACTGCTTGATATAAAGCTCTCTCTTACGTACCTATGAGTGTCACTGGATTTTTTTCTCTAGTCAACCCAGCCTAACACAAATCACAATGTTCTGGAACATGAGGATGCTGCCAGACCCAGCAAAGTTTTGTTTTATTGTAATAAGATTGCTGTATGTCAGAGTGACTCAACAGAAAATACACACCCAAAATTAGATTCTGGGAGCTCTCATGAATACATTATTCTTCTCAAATTGAAACCTAAATAAGCTAATATTAATTTTTGAAGGGCACTTCATTTCATATGGCTTGAGATGGCAAAATCCATGCTTGGAAGGGCATGCAATTTCATTATTATAATGTGACTCACAATGATCTCTTGTTCTGCCTTCCAAGGCTTCTTCTTTTCTTCCCCATGTCTGTGAGTGAATTTTGATCCTCGTCACTTGATGGTGTAACTAGAGCAGAGGAAGGGTCTCTGAGGCTAA
>NW_022111300.1:28601549-28648891 GCF_000313985.2 Echinops telfairi | reverse complement strand
CCTGCACCATCTCTTTTTGTGCCTTGATTCATTTCTGTGCATTCTCAGTGTCAAGTAGAGGACGGAGGCCCCATCTTCGGGTGTTTGTGCTCCACGCCATCTCCTTGGTCCAGCACACATGTTGAGTACCCAGCCTAGGGCTCAGGGCACATCTGAGGTCCCAGTACACTCTTTCAAAAATATGCATTTGTGTACTGAGAATAATAAAAAATCATGGGAATCAAGAACAATGGCGAAATGGCATTTTCTAAAGCACCTACATATCAGTGCCTCTTTATTGAAGCTCCTACTATCTTTCTGAAATCCATTGCTGACTTAAATGGACAAGAGTTCAATTATTAGCCAAGCAGTGGCAATTGGAATGGACTCAGAGGTGCTTCGGAATGCAGACATGATGATTTCTCCCAACAGGTCACCATTTTGGAAGCCTTATGGACCGATACTCCTTTGCGCACATGGACTGCTGGGACTTGAATCTTTAAATGGCATCACACAACACAACTACTTTCTACTCTTCTAAAGCTCATTGAAAACCTGCTCCTCTTGATCCCAGTCATATTGTGAGGGACTTGTCAGATCCAAGATTTATTTTATTATATCCTGAATACCAGAAACTCATTTAACCCAGGTCTCAGGACCCATTTAAGGTACACTCAAACCCACCTCACGTTTCTAGATACATGCTTATCCAGTGAAGGAGAATAAGCCTATTCCAGCCATGCTACACTTGAGCGCTCCTCAGTATTCTCTACGATGCAAAACAATATCAAGAATCAGAATGAGACCCATTTTCTTCTGCCTCCCTTCCAGTTCAGAAAGTCCCCCCAGAACTAACAACCTATAGTTTACCCTTTAAACCACGGGTTTGTTCATCTCTAAGTACTGGATCTTCGAGGAGAGAGTCATGGTGAGAACAGACGTTATGAAGATGGGTCTGAGATTCAAAGAGGTATTTGTGGCCTATTTCAGAGCATGTACTTGAGAAAACCCTTCTTTAAAAGGGTGAATTTTATCTGCATTACAGGTAGGCATTGAGCATGGTAGGACACATTAAAGGACACGGATATTTCATATGGAAATATTTGACAGAGGCAAAAATGCAGACAACAGTATTCCCATAATTCACAGGAAAAAATGATGTCTCTTCTGGATTAATTTTTATGTAACACCTTCTTACTTTTTGGTCTATTTTATTCACTGGAGCCAACCACCAGCACACTCCTGCATGCAGTTACACATTTCAGTGATTTGTCTGAAAATTTACTGCTTCAGAGTGCCATTGAATATTTATGTGAATTAGCACGATTGTTAGAAATTTATTAAGTCCTACATGGACTGCAACAAGAATAAAGAATTAAGGATAGTAAAACAATATAGTATATAGTAGTTTAAAAAGTAGGTTCTAAATGAAAGTAGCCAGACCCAAAGCCATCTAGTAAATGTTTCTATTTATAAGAAATGTCTGGAATGGGTAAATGCATAGAGGCAGAAAGTCCATTGGTGGTTGCCAGATTCTGGAATTAGAACAGAACAAGTGATAGGTGAAAGTGATATTGGGTTGGGGGTGATAATGAATTTATTTGGTTACAATTGAACATTTCCGTGACTATGCGAAAATGACATTTAATTGTAGGTTTTAAATAGGTGAAGTGTGTGGTATGTACATTGCATCTCTCAAGGCACTTATATTGAAGGAGACAAAAGAACGTAGTCTGCTGAACCCAACTTCCTCAGTTCAAATTGTCGTTCCTTCAACGATGGCTTTTTGCATGTCAAGACTCCCTGTGCCTCATTGGGTAAGCTTAATAAATGAGAAAAACAATAACATGTATACTACATGGTCATTGGGAGAAGTGAATGAGTGCATGTACATATAATGTTCATTTATTATTTTTGCTCTTGTTTCAGCCAGGTGCTGCCCAGTTCATTCTGACTCTTCGAGTTCATTCCCACTCACAACGGAACTAGACAGTACCCAGTACCATCCACTTCTCCCAGTCACGGCTGTGTCCTTGCTGCAGCCACAGGTCAATCCGCCACCTTGAAGCACTTCCTCCTTTATACTTAGCCTCCACTTTACCAAGCACGGTGTCCTTCTCTAGGAGCTGGCTGGTTCCTCCTTAACATGCCCAAAGTACATGAGACAAAGGCTTATCATCCTTGCTTCCAAGACACATTTGCTCATCCTCCTGGCAGTATAGGATAGAGTCAGTATTGCTCACTGACACCGTGATACATGGATTCTTGAAAGGCTTCTGCGGTGTTCCTTGTTCCTAGCCCAGCTTCCCCAGGCAGATGACGTGATTGAAAATTCCCTGGCTTGGGTCAGGCACACCTTATTCCTCAAAGTGTTATGTTTGTGGTTTAACACTTTAAAATATCTTTTGCACAAGATTTTCACATTGAGATTTGCCATTCGATTTATTGATTACTGATTCTATGAGTATGGATTGTGAATCCAAGAAAATGGAATTTGTGCAAATGTCAGTCTGTTCTCCATTTATCATGGTGTTGGTTATTGATACAGTTGGAAGGATATCTTTTTCTTTATGAGGAGTTGTAATCCAAACTGCAGGCTATCGTCTTTGCTCTTCGTTAGGAAGCACTTTGAGTTCTCTTTGAATTCTGTAAGCAGAACTGTGTCATTTGCATATCTCAAGTAGTTAATGATTTTTCCTCCATGTCTGATGCTGCATTACCCTTCATATAGTCGACATTTTAAAATGATTTCTTTGGCATGCAGATTGAACAAGTATAGTGAAAAGATACAATACTGACGTACACCTTTCCCGGTTGTGAATCATGCAATATCCTTTCCCTTGATTCAAAGGACTACTTTTGTTCTACGAACAGATGCTGTAAGAGCACAATTATGTGTTCTGGAATTCTCATTTTTCTAAATATTATCTATAATTTATTATGATCCACACAGTTAAAAGCCTTTTCATAATCAATAAACCACGGGTAAACATTTTTTTGGCATTCGTTGTTTTCATCTAAGATCCCTCTAACTGAAGAAATGATATCCCTAGCTCCACAATATCTTTGGGATCTGACTTCAATTTCTGACAGCTCCATGTTGATGTACTGCTGCAACCACTTTTTGAATTATCTCTGGCTAAATTTTAATTGTGTGTGACGTTAATAATATTGTTCAACTTTTTCCATGTTCTATTGGATCACTTTTCATTAAAATGAGCACAGATATGGATCTCATTCAGTCCCTTGTCTCCCAAATTTCTTGGCATAAATGAATGAGAACTTCCAACAGTTCATCTGCTGGTTAAAATATCTCAGTTTGTGTTTGATCAATTCCTGGAACCCTGTTTGATGCAACTTGGACTTCTTCCTTTAAAATAATCATGCAGTAATCACTACCTTTTTAAAAAAATCATTTTATTGGGGTCTCATACAATTCCCATCACAATCCATCCATCCATTGTGTCAAGCACATATGTACATTTGTTGCCATCATCATTCTCAAAGCACTTGCCTTCCACCTGAGACCTTAATATTGGCTGCTCATTGTCCCCCTCTCTCCTCACTCCCCACTCCTTCATTAACCCTTTATAATTCACAAATTATTATTATTTTGTCATATGTTAAAAGGTCTGATGACTCCCCCTCCCTTTCTCTGCTGTCCATCCCCCAGGGAGGAGGCTATATGTAGATTTTTGTATTCGGTTCTCCCTTTCTGCCCCACATTCCCTCCACCCTCCAGTCATCGCCACTTTCACCACTGGTCCTGAAGGAGTCATCTGTCCTGGATTCCCTGTGTTTCCAGTTACTATCTGTACCAATATACATCCTCTGTTCTAGCCAGATTTGTAAAGCAGAATTGGGATCATGATAGTGGGGGAGGGGAATTATTTAAGAACTAGAGGAAAGTTATATGTTTCATCGTTGCTACGCTGCACCCTGACTGGCTCATCTTCTCCCCACAACCCTTCAGTAAGAGGGTGTCCAGTTGCCTACCGATGGATGGGCTTTGAGTCTCCACTCTGCACTCACCCACATTTGCAATGATATGATTTTTTGTTCTTTGATGCTTGATACCTGATCTCTTAGACAGTTCGTGGTCACACAGTTTGGTGTGCTTCTTCTATGTGGGCTTTGTTGCTTCTGAGCTAGATGGTCACTTGTTTAACTTCAAGCCTTTAAGACTCCAGATGCTATATCTTTTGATAGCCTGGCACCTTTAGCTTTCTTCACCACATTTGCTTGTGAACACGTTTGTCTTCAGTGATCATATCAGGAAGGTGAGCCTTCTTAAATAAAATAAACATAGACCTATTTTTCTTGGTACAATAATTGTGTATTCTTTCTATCTTCTTTGGATGCTTCCTGAAAATTGATGCTGGTATTTTTTCCTCAGTTCTTTCAGCTTGAGAAATACCAACCTTGGTCTTCTTTTGGGGTTTTCTAACTCCAGGTTTTTGCACATTACTTTACTTTGTCTTTACAAACTGCACTTTGATATCTTCTAATTATTAGGCTTAGTCATTTCTTCCACTTGCTTTAGCTACTCTATGTTCCAGAGCTAAAAGAAACCTAGTATCACTAAGTTACAACAAACTAAGGCCCAACAGGGGACAAGCCATTGACTACTCATATGCAAGTTCAAGATGAAGCTCAAGAACACCACAGACAACCAAAATATGACCTTGAGTCTGTCCCATCTTAATTTCGAGATCATTGCAAAAATAGCATTTATGCATTGGAAACTAATGATTGAAAATGAGAGCATTTGTGGGTGAAATCAAGGACATCATATATAAGGAAAGCAAGATGTTATTTAACATACAGGAAAGAAAGTAAAAAGTCAACATAGATATCAGTAGAGACTTTGAAACTTGCTCTTGAATGTAGAGTAGGTAAAGCAAATGGAAATCATATCCTTAGAGTTTTTTTATTATTTTATTTCCTGGCTCATAGGAACCATTCGATAAAAGTGAGCTGTGATTACTGCAGGTAAGAGTAAACATTATTTATGGAGAACCACCACAGAAAGTGAAGTGTAGTAGCAAAGATATAAACGTGCCTTCCCTCCTGATGATTACAAATTGCTTCTAGGGAGTTTGATTTTCCAAATCTCCTTAAGGAGGTTTGAAAACTTAATGTATTCCAAGGCCAATTTAATTTACAAGTGGCATGTTTTCATATCGTTCATTCTTTTATTCAGCGTTTTTTGAACACCTATTAACTGAAGACTTTATTAGTGACCGGAGATATATTGTACAATTAACTTGCTTTCATTCTTTCAATTTACTGATAAATTGCAAAGATTTCATGTTTCCAGGCTTTTATTGGAATGGTTATACCTGAACGTTTTTTGTTAAAATAATTACATAGTTATAAACAGTTTGTAGTTTTCTACCTGAGCGTATTTCTCAATCAAAATTAAAAGATTTCTTGCTGACTTACCATGACCAGTCATGTTTTCACATCTATCAAATTTCATTTCTCTCCTGGAAGAAGGGCTCTGAGGATTAGCAAGGATGTTTGACCCTAAGGAGGCTCCAAAGTGTCTGGTGGAAAATTCCATTATCTTTCAGTTCCATTCTTCTATGAATGTTTGATATGCATATGTATACATGATGTTATGTATATGTACAAAGCAAGGTAGTCTATGTGAGTATACCTGAGACCCAAGGTGACAGAGTCCTCTTTCTCTTTGTTTCACAGCGCATGTCATGGGGGCCTCTGGTTTATAAACACTAGTCCGACTTGCCCCCAAAACATCACCTTTGTCCAGTATGAGTGCCAGGTGCTGTCGCGTTGGCTCTCACTCACGAGGACCCCATGTGCACAGAGAAGAACACGGCTCCCTAAAGTTTTCCAGGCTCTGACCACTTGGATGCAAAAAACCGAATGTGTCTTCCAACATGACTCTGGGTGGGATTGAACTGCCAATCCCAGAGTTGGATACCCTAGAATCCTAATGGTGGGGTTTTATTATTCCTTATCTTTCCCAAAACTTATGCCAATATAGATATAGATATAGATATAGATCTCTCCTCTCTTCCTACCTACCTTTTTCTGTCTTTTAAACATTTCCAACATGGTGTGTGTGTGTTTGTTTGTTTTAAAATGCATTCCCAAGATAATTTTCACACATGCAAAGTAAATTTTTAAAGTTCTGAAAACATATTTGACATGATTACTTATTTGCTATGAACTATTCATTTGAAATTTTAAACGACTTCATGTTTCTTCCTACTCCTTTCTGTTTGTATTGTATTGTGTTCATTAATAGTTATTTACTAGAAAACTCCGGGTGGCACACTGGTTAAAGCATGGATGGTGGTCCAAGCTCCCCCAGCCCTGTGTAGGAGAGATCAGCCAGCTGAGTTCCATAAAGATTGAAATCCTCGGATGTGGCTTTGATTCAATTGGGTTACACATCTTCAAATCTCATTTCTGTTAATGCTATATTGTGCTCATTAACATACATGTACTGAGTATTTAGTGCCTTGTTAGATATTAGTAGATGAAGTAAAGATATAAACATTATCCCAGCCCTTAGGGATATTACAATCTAATAGCAAAAAATAAGAGAATGAAATAGAGAGTCGTAATACAAGGTAGAGTGTGATAAATGCCAACAATGAGATATACGCACACGTCTCTGGAACAAAAAAGAAAAGCCCTATCTTGTACACAAAGAAGAGTAAAAGCTTATTATGGGCTGATGCATCCGATTGTTTGCCTCTGAAAATCACTCCTACATCTCCTCTAATTTCCTATTATCTGGAGCATCATCATGGAAGTAATAGGGATGGTAAACCAAACTGTAGGTCTAATGAGAATAGAGATGAAATTATTCTTTGGAGTGAAATAAATAAACTAAAATAAACCCGTCTGCTATAAGAGAATGCCTCAGCAGGTAGCTTACTAATGAAAACAATGATTTCCAAGGGGTTGTGCATTTCAAAAGTTTTGGCAAAGTGCTAGTTTCTCAGAGGTTTTTCATCTGAGGGGGAAGCAAACAATATGATTAGATGACTTTAGTCTTTGCTTCGCCATCTAAAATTGAAAGAAATGAAGAGGACAATTACCCACTTCTCTTTACACCCCTCCCTCAAATTGAAAACTTGTTTGGAGTGTGGCACAAGCTTGACATAACTAATTGGGGCAAATATTCTGCACAGGCATGGGAAATTAACCACCAAAGTCTCATTAGCATTAATGGGAACTGCACAGCTAATTCCCTCCCCATTGTGCACAATATTTACTTCATAATGTTTATCCTGACATCCTACAACTTCCAGCAGGAAGCAATGATTTAGGGGCATGGAGCTGAAAGTTCTGGTTGGTTCTTTTGTCAGATCCTTTTCAGGCTCGCTTATAGACTCGGTGGATGCTCTCTGAGTGGCCCCATTGGCTTGGAAGAGTCATTAAGACAGCCTCTCCCCCAAAGCATACTCATATACACACAGATCAACCTATGAAAACAAAAATAGAGTTGGTCCTTATATTTATTTTCAGAAATCAAAGAATTTCAAACTCAAGAGTTGAGTAGTCTGGAAGGGTCCCTTTGGCTAGATGTATGAAAATCACTGCTTGTGTCTGTTTTCCTCACTCCCTTCCCATTTTTTCATAATATATATATATATTGTTGTTACCATCTTTCATGGATCTAACCTTTCTGTATGTTCCGTTTCATGTGGGTGTTCACTGTAGTGGCTCTTAATGGAATATATAGAATTACATTATCTAAATCTTTATTTGACTAATGAAGAAAGCAAAGCTCGGAAGGGCCAATGGATATTAAAAGTCCATGTTAGATCAGACATAGACTCAGAGCACAGATGTCCCGACTTTCAGTCCAGACCTGTATATTGTTGAATTACTCATTTGATTAACTTGAAACAAACAAGCAGCCAATGGTGTTTTTATGTTTTTATTAAGCCTTCTGCTTATATGTTTTTATTAAAATATCAGATCATGGAAATCCTGAGGTATATATTATTGCTTCTATTTACTGTGTTTTAGAAGATCATGTAATTTGTTATGTAGTGAAAACTTTGGCTCCAATCAAAGAGCAGTCTGACCTTTGTTATAGCTCTTGGAAGGCAATTACTATATTATTAGCATTTCACAAGTAATACTTCATGCATATTCACTGACTAAGGATAGGGCCTGCCCCATCCATGCTTTTGTTATGAAGCGTCAATACTAACTCTGGAAACTCAGCTCTAGTGTAGTGAATTGTTCATAGTTCTCCACTTTGTGATGTATTGTACATCCTAGTTTTTATGCCTGAGGTTCTGGTCCCATTTTAGAGTGAGTTGTTTGTTATGTTATTGAAGCAGGAGGAGGGTTCAATGTACCTTGAGTCCCTGTCTTACTAAAGGGTATGACTCAAGTCACTACCCTGAGTTCCTTGTGGGTGTTGTCTGCAAATTAACTGTTATCTTTGACATCTGTGTTAAAACAAAAACTAACTTTCTATTTTCAATTGGTCCCCGATTAGGCAAACTGCCAGCTTCCTACTTAATTAAATAAAACAGGGCGCTGGTGTCCAGAACTGACTGAAACCAGATCTATCCTACCTACTAGGCACAATAACAACCAGTGTGTCCTTAACATGACCTTTTGATGTCATGGGGCTGAAAACACACCTCTTTCATCACTCTGGACATGGGCAAAAATGCTATTTTTGTTACCATCCTTTCTGAATGAGGAAACACAGACAGGTTCTTACGCTGAATCTTCATGACCCAAACCAGTCAGATGTCAGGCAGCACCCTAATTGACCTCTGGTCCAGGACTTAAGAAGTGATCGTGGTGATATGTATCCCTGTGCACTTCTTTGCCTGGCCAATCATGACATAGTTTTTTTTCACTTGTGACCATTTTGTGTCTGTATAGCCACACTGAGTAACACTTTAACAAAGTTTGGTCTCTTGCTCTGACTCCCATATCTGGTTCATCTCAAATGGTTGGGAGCAAGAGACTTATCACCCTACTTGTTTCACCAGATTCTGCAGTCTTGGGAGTCAACAGCCAGCCATCTGACGTCTGAACTATGGTTTTAGGACTAGTCAACTTCCACAACCACATCAGCCATTTCCTTGATGGTTTGTGAGTTCTATGAGACATGGCCCACCACTCGTCTGTCAGTTTGTCATACTCTGGTGGCTTGGGTGTTGCTGAGATGCTGGAAGTTATGCCACTAGTATTCCAAATGCCAACAGGGTCACCCAAAGTGAACAGGTTTCAACAGAGCTTCCTTTCACCATACTTATTCAAACTGTTTGCTGAGCAAATTATAAGAGAAGCTGGCTTACGTGAAGAAGAACGTGGCATCAGAATTGCAGTAAGGTTTATTACCAATCTACGATAGTTAACTATCTACATCTACAGTATGCAGATGATACACTTTGCTTGTGGAAAATGTGGAGGACTTGAAGCACGTGCTGAAGAAGACTGAGTGTGGATTATGACTCAAAGTCAAGACAAAAATCCTCACAACTGGATCAATAGATCACATCATGAGAAAAGGTTGAAGTTGTCAAGAAATTTGCCTTGCTTGGATTGACCATCAATTCTCATGGAAGCATTCTCAAGAGTTCAACAGACAAGTTGCATTGGGTAATCTGCTACACATGACCTCTTTAGAGCATTGAAAAGCAAGAATGTTACTTTGAGGATTAAGACACATCTGACCCAAGCCATGGTCTATCCCATTGTCTCACATGTATGTGAAAGTTGGACCTTAAATAAATGAGACCAAAGAAGAATGGATATATTTGAGTTGTAGTGTTGGAAAAGAGTATTGAAAAACATGCCAGGGCTGCTAAAGGCCAGGTCAATCTGTCTTAAAAGATGTATGGCCAGAGTGCCCCTTAGATGCAAGGGTGGTGAGACTTCATCTGACATACTTTGGGCATGTTGTCAGGAGAGACCACTCCCTCGAGAAGGACATCATGCTTGGTACAGTGGAGAGGCCACGACATACAAATAGGATAGTCCTCAAGGAAGTGGATTGATACCATCGCTGCGACAATGGGCTCAAGCATAGAAACAGCTGTGAGGCTTTTTGTGTAGGACCTGGCACTGTTTCACGCTGTCATGCACAAGGTCACTGGAGGCTGAAAGCAGCTCAATGGTTCCCGACAGCACCATGATACTTGCAGACAGTTGTGAAGTCCTGCACATGAGAGAGAATACTGAAGGCGGTATCTTGGTTCATATCTGAGATGATGGAGTTGCATAGGAATTTGGAAAAGTTGAATAGTTGGGGCATCTTTACCCTCCAAGTCTTAGGAACGAGCCTTGTGCTCATTCTTGAAAAAGACATCATTCATACACTGGCCATGCCAGAAAGACCAACCATCTCATTTTCTGTGGGTTTTGCGTGATGCACTCTAAGTCCATCTAGAGTCTGCTTTAACCATGTGGGCAATCAATCAGACAATCACGGAAAAAACTCAGGAAAGCTGCCTAGCTTAGAAACACTGTTAACCTATCTTGAGAACAATTTAAGCTTCTCATTTGTAACCCGCCCAGAAAACATCATTTATGTTTCTTTCCTTGGATGATTTTAATGTATCATTTTCCTTAATAAATAAACTGAAAAATATAATGGGTTTCAGTGAGTTATGTAAGTCTTTCAAACAAATTACTCAATGTTAAGGGAGTGCTAGTGTTGCAGTTTAGTTTTCACAGAGCTACTAACTGTAAGGTCAGTGGTTCAAACCCATCCAGCTCCTCCCCGGGAGGAAGATGCATTTGTCTACTGCCTCTGTCAAGATTTAAAGTTTCAGAAAGCCAAAAGGACAGTTCTACCCTCTCCTGTAGGATCACTAAGAGTTGGATTCAACTCAACTCAATGACAATGAGGTGTTTTTTTTCTTTTTGTTTCTGTTTTCCCTGAAGGGTAATTTTGGGGATAAACATGCAATTGGTGTCAGAAAAAAGGGTGACCTAGTATTTATAGTTGTCTCTGATTTTATAGTTGGACAGTAACTCCTTGCTGTTGGCAACAGAAGTCTTGACAAGACTGGAGAACAATATCTTTAACTTTGCAATTTGATTAAGTCTTGGTCTTTTCTCAAGATTATAAGGCATTAGGCTAGGGAATTTGCATTTGGTAATACCTGTTCTTTCTACTTAACCCACTGCTCATTCTGTGTGAGAGTGCATGGCAGTATACAGCCTGTGTTCTATACTTCCAAAAGAGTTCAAAAGTGGTGTTTTTTAAAAAAATATCCTATTATATTATAATGAGCATTGTTAACTTCATATTTAGTTGCCTCATTCCACTTACTAAAGAAAGATCAGATGTATTCAGGTATATAATATCCCTTATCAAGAATATATCTGGACATTCTGCTTGCAAGAATAATGGAGTAAGTAATTTGGAATAATTGATTCCTTGGAGATAATGAGAAAATGTAGAGAGAAGAGAAAAACCCAGCAACGAAAACCACGTACGTAAAAGTGAAGTGCCTGTAGTGTGCTAACTTGATCTTTAAACAGATGAGGAAATGCATGAATAATCTTTCATCA
Source organism: Echinops telfairi (assembly GCF_000313985.2). Classification (NCBI taxonomy): domain Eukaryota; kingdom Metazoa; phylum Chordata; class Mammalia; order Afrosoricida; family Tenrecidae; genus Echinops; species Echinops telfairi. The sequence continues at coordinate 28,637,374 of NW_022111300.1, read as the reverse complement.
CTAAAAAAGTGGAAGCAAATCAAATTTTTCAAAAGTTATATTTAAATAAAGTGAAGAAGTATTTTGGAAAGGAACGAAATAGCAGGATTTTTATCTGAATGAACTGAATGTGATCAATTTGAGTGTAGAGATGTGTAAATATTCACCATAGTTATTAAAATTAAAATAAAAAGAAATTCTTAAAAATAAAAACAAAAATGAGATCACTGAATTTCGCTGAATAGCTTATTGCTAGCCTAATTACACACAGTATATGGTTTCAAGTGATTCTAAAGTAGAGAAATTTGAAGTTTATTTGATTACACACTCAGGGCAGGAGCAACTACAAACAATATCTTCAACTCTTGTAATGAGATGCTGGCATTACCCTGAGATCTGTATGTGGCATGGAGCAGATGAGAGTTTAAAGTGGTGTCACTAAAAATGGGGCTTCAAGGTACGAGAGTGGAGGCGAGACAAATGAAAAGACCAAGGAGATTTAGTAAAACCCTGTAGTCTTTGTTAATAGAATAGATGATTCTCTGCCGTTATTGCAGAAGCAGTCTTATCTCCTAGTGTGACAAAGTGCAGTATTTGTGGTGGAAATTACATAATGTCTGGGGTTTCTTTAAAGAACCTGGGAGACGTGAAAGGAGAGAATATAAAATAAATAATATTAACCACAAATTGAAAATTGCTAAAGCTGCATACCGTGCACTTGGGAACTTATTATCATATTTCCTCTCTTTTTAATATTTTCTTAACTTTTTCAGCTTAACATTTGTTATTATATTGTGAAAATGCATGTAGGGATATCAAAGAGCTAACACTATTTCAGTATTACAGATAATAGCTGGGCTTAAAACCAGGGGGCTATTGGGAAAGATGGTGGCAATGGGGACTCCCTTTTCTCTAAGTGATTGCTCGAGCAATTGGAAGCTGAATATAACTTTTCTCTGCCAATTCTGACTGTGGGGAAGGGAATAAAATCCATGCCCCATCAAGTGCATTTCCTTGCAAGTCTGCCCCATAAAGTGGCAGGAGACACATGGGATGAACACATTTGAGTCCTTGTTAGGTTCTGTTGATGGATTCAAACTCATTACTGCCTTATATGTCACTGTAGGGAGACTCCTCGGTGGTCATCTTTACAGAAGCCCTTCAAAAGATACTTTCTCCCGAGAAACAACTAGTGGATTCAAACCACTGACCTTTCAATTAATAGGTGAGCATTTCATCATTGTGCCAAGGCTCTTGAATTTGAATGGAATAACCTCATATTGTGTCTATCCTCAGTTATATGATGGACACAACTGTCATTCCTCTCTGTACAAAGATATTATTGTCCTAGACTCTATTTTAATTCCTTAGGGTATTATATATTCAATTTGGGGGCTCACACACATGAAGAAAAAAAAGAAACAAAAAGTGTTAAAAACAAACAAACAAAAAGCAACAACCCTACAAAGTATCCGAGAAGATAGGACAACTTGAAAACATAAAACAAGGAAACAAAGAAACAGACCCAAAAAAATAAACGCCGACTGTCCTCATCCTCAGGCACTGCATTTATGAATAAATGCAATGAGTTAATGTTCATTAACTCTATGCAGCCACTGCATAGAGTTAATGTTCATTCGGAGTGACGCTGTAGAAGAGAATTGTGAAAAGCAGACTTTAAAATAATGATACTTACTAATTTCAGAAAAATAAGAGACAGGATTGAAGAGTTCACAAACAAATGTTAAAGAACCCTGAGCACTATGTAAAGGATACCGAATAACTGCACTTTGACCACTACACTACCGGGATTTCTGCATAAAACTGAACTACGGCCTCTGCGTTTATTCTGACTCAGCAATGCTATCTAGGTTTTGAAGGCTATAAATAGTTTTGAGAACAGACAGTCTCATCATTCTCCTGCAAAGAAGTTAGTGGGTTTGAACCACTGACATTGTGGCTAGCAGCCCAAAGCTGAGCCAACAGTACTACTAAGGGATGAAATTTATAAGGAGCTAAATGGAGCTAAAAAGATAGAAATAGTTGTACTTCTTTTGAAAATGATAAATTAAAATAGATTTTGATAAGTGAAGGTTTCATATTGTTATCTTTAAATGAAATAAATGTAACAATAATTCCAATAGTGAAGGGGTCAAAAGCTACTAAGAATAAAAGTTTCAGTCAAATGAACAGAACAAAATAAAAAATGCAAGAAAAGATGAGAAGTAGCATATGGGGGGAAAGAACATAAAAATAGCACATTTATGAAGATAGTACATTCAATGCCTAAATATACTGGCAAAAATCCTAAGGATGATTTATAATTAGAGTTCATAATAATTCTGAAGGATTATTGCCAATGTTTTTAGGCATTTAATGATATATATAGTATATAATAAAGCATATATATATTTACATATAACCATTATTGTTGTTGGTAGGTGCCATCGAGTCAACTCTGACCCACAGTGACCCTATGCACCACACAAGGAAGCATTGTCTGGCCCTGTTCCATCCTCACAATTGCTCCTGTGCCTAAGTCCATTGATGCAGCCACTGTGTCAATCCACTGCCGCTCTTTTTGACGCCCTTCTACTTTACCAGATAAGATGCCTTTCTTCAGGTCTCTGTTGACAATAAGTCCAAAGCATGTCAGACCAAATCTTGCCATTCTTGCCTCTAAGGAGCACTCCGATCTGATTTCTTCCAGTGTAGATTGACTTGTCCTTTCAGGAATCCATGGTACTGTCAACATTCTTGTCGAGCACCACAATTCAAATTCTTCTATGTATCCATTCTTCTATGGTTTTCCTTATTTAATGTTCAATTTTCACATGCATTTGATGCAATGGATGGAGCCTGCCATGGCTTGGGGCAGGTTGACCTTAGTCCTCAAATAACATCTAATAATATATTAAAAATATCCTTTGTTTCTTATGTAGCCTACATCAGAAATCAAGAAGCTAGAATTGAACAATCACCCAAGCATCTATCTAAATAAAGTAGGAAGAAGACAGCAAAATAAACAAGAAATTGAAATAAGTGAGAAAGATAGGAGAAATTGACAAACTGGAAAACCAGTGTGTAAAAGTGAATCAATGAAGCAAATTTTATTGGCAAAAGGCTAATAAAATTAATAAAATATTCTTCATTGCCCTCTCATTCCGGTAAAAGAGAAAATTGTATAAATAAATAATGCCAGATATAAAAACCTTAACATACTAAATATTCTATACACTTAAAGAAAATGATTCTACTTATATGAACATTGCAAAGTACACACAGCATCCTCTGGGGTTATTATTAAACATATTATTATTAAACATATTGGTAGAAATCATTTGCTTTAGAAAATCCCTCAAGCTCACTGCCGTCAGGTCAATTACAATTCATTATATGAAAACCTAGTGAGGAATATTCTAAAATGCAAACTTTAACATTATACTAAAACATCAGTGTAATTAGTCACATAACAGAATAAACAAGTAATATCTTATAATCATTTCAGTTGTGATGAAACAAAATGATAAATTCCAAATCTATCATGATTTAAAAGTACTAACTAACAGCAATGAAACTCCTGAGAAAACAAAAACAAAAAGATGCTTCTTTCATTCTAATACATTATATTTTCCAAAATTTATTCCTATGTGCCCAAAACACAATACAATTAAATTTAGATACAATTAATATTACACATTTTAGAAATATTTTTAAAAATAAATTGGTGAGATGTGCCAGATCTTCACAAGTCATTTCACAAAACAAAACTATGAGAAATCTGAAGAAATTGAGAGAGCCGCATTCAAAATTGGGAAATGTAATTTTGTAAGTATGTCGATTCTACCCAAATCAACCTATATATTTAATGCAACTTCATTCAAAATTTGAAAAGTCAAGGATATTATTGTGTGTATTTATGTGCATGTGTGTGTGTGCATTGATATGCTGACTCTAAAATTTATTCAGTAATCTGAGGGGCCAAGACTATTCATATTATTTTCAGTATAAACAAACTAGAATGTTTTCCTTGATATCACCTGTATACCCAAGCTACATTAATTAACACAATCTTAAATAGTCTAAAGACTAGAGAACTGTGTCAATGAAATTGAGGAGAGCCCATATGCATGCAGATCTTCCTCTACAACTGTATGTCTACAAATGCTGTGGTGAAATGATCGATATTTGAAAACTGTATATTATTATAAAATAAAACCTGAACTTTACTGCATGCCATTCACAAAAGTCAATTCCAGTTGAACTGGTGATCAAAATGTAAAATAGAATGAAGTTTCGAGAAGACATTTTAGGAAACAATCTTCTAAACTAGGACAAGATATAAAACTACACCAACCATAACTTAAAATTGACAAAGAGTTATGCATGTAAGCAGCCGAACCTCTATAGGATTTTTAGGAAGAAAGAATCTGGAAGAGAAGAAATATTGAGAGGAGGCCAGGAGCCTTCTAAAAGAGTTGCAACCTGAGTCCAGGGCTATGAAGACAACGAATGTGGCAGAGTGAGCGGTAAAAGATGGTAGGGCTAAGAAGCCCATCATCGGGTAAGCTTGAAAATGCCCCTCCTCGGGGGCTCTGGAGAAAACCTGTTCTGAGAGAGCAGGAGGAGCCCCACGGGATAGAACAGTTGAGAGAGCTACTCTTCAGTGAGGAAGAGATACTTGGCTTACTTCCTTCCTGATCTTGATCCTGAGTGATGCTTTGTTACTTCCTTAATAAACCAGTTAGCAAAAACTACGGTTTGTGAATTCTGTATGGTCATTGCAACAGATTATGGAACCCCGGAGAGAAGTAGTGCATGTCGCATTAGGGAAGGTTGGTGTCTTGAATTGATTAAAAAAAAACACAAAAAAGCTGCAGACCAGAGATAGGGCTGAACTTCACCTCATAAGGATCAATCTTGGGTGAAACTTGATTTGCAATCTTCCTTGAAATTAGATAGGATAATAATACTACTTCTGCCTAAATTTTACAAATAGATTTGAATAGTAATAACAATATATATGCAGTGTCCACACACTCCCAAACAGAGGTGATCTCACAAGCCTAATGATCATAAGATGGCAGAAGAATGAAAGTACATATAATTCCATGTTTATGATTGTCAAAATACCAAGAGAGCCAGTCTGTAGTACTCAGAAATGCAAAGTTAGGGGTAAAGCTATAGGGGAAAATAGATTAGGAACTCCCTTTAAGTCAAAGGAGTGGTTTATGCAGTCCCAGGGCAAGGATTCCCCCAGCACACTCACTGCCAAGGAGTGGGTTTTGACTCACGGGTTGGGTGTGAACCACAAGGTCAGTGGCTAGACACAATCAACTGCTACCTGAGCTAAAGGGGAGGCTCCCTAGTGCTGTAAAGATTCGCTGTGGCAGCAACCCACAGGGCCAGAGCGCCTCCGTCCTATCAGGTTGCTATGAAGGGCAAGGCTTAGGAGAGGTGAGCAGTGGCTTTCTTTGACCTGGATGAAGCCACTGATCATTAATAAATTTTAGGCACAGATGTGTATGTTTCTATCACAATGACCAATTAAAACATTGCAAAAAAATGCATGGTTCCACAGTTCTATTTCTTGCTAGTTATTTTATGAAATCCGTAATATTACTTGGTTTTCTTTTGAAATCGGGTTGAAACCACGCGTAGGCAGAGTCCCTGGAGGACACACATCACTCTTTACTCCACCGTGAACTGAAAAGTTGATCTTAAAAATCGATCTAAAGTTGTCTCAGAAGAGAGACTTGTTGACCTGTTTCCAAAATGTCAGCCATGAAGACCTCATGGACTAGCATTCTGCTTTGAGACGCATGGACTCTCTGTGCACTGGAGCGAACACAATGATAACCAGTCCTGGTAGCAGTATACACCATCCCGGAACATTTCTCTAACCACATGTAGTACCGTGGCAGAGACCCATTAAAGATACGATGCTTTGTGAACTTAAGGTGAAATATTGACTGGAAACACAAAACCTATAAATAATAACTTTGCTTTTGTTTTGGATAAGTTAGTCAGATATTAAGTTTTGAGTCATGCCCAGTAGGGCATTCGTCAGATATATTTTATTCCTCACCCTACAGCTTTTGCTTTTGTGATAATATGCTGCTTACTGAGATTCCTCTTAAAGATTAGTAGGGAGAAATTCGCTGGCTTTAGCTTTGTCAGAAACATTTATTCTGAAATTGCAATATAAGTAACTGTGTCGACACACTGAAAACTTGGAGGGGAAAAGGCCCATCTTATTAAAACTCATGCTTCCGAACCTTGCTTGGGGGTTATCTAATGAAAAGTGTGGCCTTTCACCTGTCGGACCCTCGCTGCTATCTCCACGGGGATTAACTGAGAGAACAAGCCATAGGCAAAGCTGCATTCTTCAGTAGGCATCAGAATAATAACAACAACAATATTTATGCCTTGGCCTCATAAACTGTCTCTTCTACAAACACCACAAGGCATTCTAAATTCATGGTCTGATCACTCCTCTTTGGGCCCTCAGAGGCAAATGGCTTGTCTACCTCATATTTACATATGAGTGAGGAGGGAGTGGCCCCTGGGGCGGGTGTTTAACAGTTTTGACCTTCACTTACTGACCTGCATCTCTTAGTCTCCTCACATAACTGGTAACTCACCTCTGAAACACCCCTACACCGAAAATGTTGCAAAATAAATCCCTTGCAAAGCAAACAGCAAAATGCTGCCACCACAATTTTTGGAAAGAAGAGAGTATCAAACAAATGAGTTACCTACAGATGAATGAGGAAACCATTTGAGCTAAAACACTTTCCAAATAGCCGAAGGCCCCATGCTTTGCCTAGTCAGTTCCTTGTGGTGACAATAATTAGGTTTCTGACCTCAGGTTGGGGATCTTTCAGCGAGCACTTTAGCTTCATTCCATCCAATTTGATTTCATCAAGACACCACATACCACACCGATCATTAGATTTTTACACCCATACCTGCAGATACCAATAGCGAAGGATCAGACAAGGAGCTCAATTTCTAAAAATCGCATTTCTGTTGTCTTTCTCCTCCAACCTGAGTGACGAAAGAAATTTAGTCTCAGTATTCTAGGCAATTGAAGAGGGCGCTGCTTTCCTTTCCTCCCTTCAAAGACCCTTCCCCGGCTCTTTTCTTGGACTGGGTGCCTGCCTCCTTTGTCCGCAGAAGGATCCATGCCGCTTTATGAGCCACTAAAGGGATCAAAGTGACCCTGGGCTCCCTCAAGATTGATATCATTCATGCACACATTTAATAAAGACCAGGACTTGAGAATTCTCAATGATTCTACATTAACTGTTGCAACATTTGCCTGGTTTGCACTTAACGGACTAAAATCAAGACAATGCTAGGGTTAATCCTTACTGTAACAGTTTTCATTATCTGGTCCACATGGATGGCTTGCTGTTTTCTGTAATGCACATTAAAGATTATAGCTCATTCCTTGCCATCTCATACTTCATAAATGCCCCGATTTCTTTACACATGTGGGTGTGTAAAGCCTTTAAAAACGTATAAGCTAGAATTCTTGCTTATGGAATATAATATAATACAGAGCTTGGGACCAAGTAGCGTAAAGTTAAAGTTAAACTAGATTTTAAATAAAATCTTGTCATTATTCTAATGGTGACTGGACTGACAATGCTGGCTTTTACCTTATGATAAAATTGATGCATGTAGAGATACGATTAGCTGTCTAGGGGCTAGGACTGTGTACCCACTGATCTCCTCAGTATTTCCTTAGTAACCACTGGACTAAACACATCCTGGAAGATTCAGCCTATTCCAGAGCCAAGGCATGATTTCAGAAATATGAGAGCCAGCCTTTTTTCCAATCAGCTTATTAAAACCAGACCATGGTCTGATTACTAATTTCTAACCTTTCTACTGTCTTCTGGAAATCTTCAGGTGCCAAACTCACTATTGCTGAGTTTTCCTCCAAATCCCATTTTTGCAACCCCCTGTATCTTCTGAGCTAGTGGAAAGGCAGATCTGAGGCTGAACTTGGTGGTCCAAGCAGCTCTTATAAAGGGATCTGACTTGCCTGATGAACCAGTCCTGGAGAACCTCTAATTGGAGGCTTATGGTAATGCAATTGTTCCCCTCCTGCAAGGCAATGCTCATCACGTCACAGCACACAGGAGAGAGAGCCAGATTGATGGACAGTCAATGCCCAAGGTCAGCTTGCAGTGGAGACCCCACAGTTCCAAAGAAGTGTCTGTTGCAATTGGCATGGCTGTAAGACAATGCCTGCTCCTGGGTTTTGTTGCAATCTTGTAATGTGGGCTCTTAGAAAAGGCAGGGTTCATTCAGAAGCTTCTGGGGATGTGACCTTTCTTTGACATTGCAAGGGGTGTGATAATGAAGGGGGTGGGGTCATTATATGGACCTAAAGGTAGAATGGAAATAGGAGATATCTAGTCATTTGGAGGGAGGGAGGGATTCCTGTCAAGGTTGTTTTTGTTGTTTTTTTTTAATCTCACTTTTGCTTCTAAGTCTTGGTATACCAGCTTATTGAGGTGGGTCTCAGCTCAGCATGGTTTCAAACATAAAAGAGCCTTTCTTTTTTCTGAACACTGCTTTCAACTGCTCTCTGTCTCATCTCCCTTCCAGCTGAGTAGCAGATCCCAAAACTTCATGGTCACTTTAAGTTATGAAAATTAATCTAGCCCAATTTAAAGCTTTGCTTTCTCTTACTCCATTGTTTATGTATAAGCTTGACCTGAGGCTTGGCGCGCCCTCTTGTGAAATGGACAGCTAGTTGTCTAATTTCATTCCTTGCCCAACACTGGGTCTATCTCCTGTGAACTGGGGGCTGGATGAAGGGAGTGCTTATGCCGGGATCTTTACTTGAGCTGGGCCACATACGTGGGAAAGCAGCAGTGACTCCACTTTGGTTTGTTCTGAATCTGTCCGGGTTGATGTCCCCCACCAGCGATCCACAAATGGTGCATGTGGTTTCCATGAAGTGGGGTCCACACAGTATCCCCCTGATCACTAACGGACGCCTTGCACAGAACGCTGCCTTGTTCCTTCTTGTTCTGTCAGAGTCCTAGACCTGCCACGCGGTGCCCAGACACCCCCGCTACTCCCTTCCCCTTTTCTCATTTCTGCTCTCTTGTAGGAAGAGTCCCTGAAACCACTAGGGAATTCTTTTGAAAGCTTTATTGGAGATTAAAAAAATAAGAGCAGAGAACCTTATCTCCATCCACTCCTTTCCAGGTATTCCCTAGCTTACCTTCCTCAGACTTCAGAACAAAAGCAGGAGCTGATTCTGGAGTTAATTTATGTCTTCAAGGATCAGCATGTGATACTCTTCCCAGCAGTTATTTCCTTAAGTAGACTCCAGCCACTTTGCTCTTTAGCCTTCAGAGGGAACCTGTGGCAGTTACATAACCTGTCAACTTGAGAAGGCGTGCGGTCTGTCAGGCCACAGCTTGATGGTGTCATTTGGAGGCTCTACAGAGATCTGGAGGCATGACACACACACTCCTTGTGAGACATTCCTGTTGACAGGCCAAATGGAGTTACACTAATAGAGTCAGGGCCCTGGACCTGGAGGAGCCACGTGGAGACCCACGCCAGCCACAGATGCTTCCATTGCTGCCACTGGATCCAGAGAACTTTCCACCTACGGGCCTGTGATCTTTCTTCCTGCATGCAGTGTCATTGCATGCGCTGCGTGAGTCTGAAGAAGAATTTATAGACTGGTAATGGACATATGAGCTAACATCAGACTTATTAACTTGACCTGGACCGGGCTGGGATGTTTTCTTAATTTACAATTGTTGTTTGATATAAAGTTCTCTCTTGCACACATATGAATCTCTCCCTGGCTATTTCCCTAGTCTACCCAGACTACACAGAACCAATTAGGTCATTGCAGGCCTCCCTTCCAGAAGGTTCTCTGGAGCCTCCTCTATTTTGGCTTTTTGAACAGGTGCCACGTCTGCTGGGTAAAACAGAAACACGTTTCATTAGAATCAATGATCTCTGTGTGCCCTGAGCAGTTTCTAACAACGCAGTCCGGAGTGCCACCTGCAGTCAAATTCTCAGATGACTTTGTAAAAGCGGAGTCCTGTACACTTCTCCAGATTCATCCAACCAGAATCTATCTATCTATCTATCTATCTATCTATCTATCTATCTATCTATCATCTATCTATCTATCTATCATCTATCTACCTACCTACCTACCTACCTATCCACCTATAATTGTGACTATTGGAAGAGCAGACAGGACAGAGAAAGGTGTTTTATCCCTTCTTTAAATCTCAACTGTAATTGTTCCTAACTGTTTGGATTTCTTGTAGAACTATTGGTGGGTTGCAACCCCCAGCTTGTTGTTAGCTCTCAATAGTTCATGATTGTCAAACCAGGCCTTTGTCTGGAATCACTGCTCCTCTGGGTCATCAAGTAGACTAGATTCCAAATGGCAGCAGCCCTAAAGACAAGGTGAGAACTGTGATTGTAATCGTGACTGAAGCAGATTGATACCTCTTTCTCCCATGGAGCAGCAGGTGTCCTTGAACCCTTGATCGTTTAATTAGTAACTCCATAACCACTTTGTCACCAGGACTCTCTGAGTCCAGAACAATCATTGAATATACTGGTAAGAGATTTTTTTCAGGTGTCTACATACTTTCTGACTTGTTAATATTCTTAAACTTTCTTTCTCAGTTCAATTATCTTTTCCTGTCCGTGTTTAGTTTTTTTATCTTTGTTATGATTATTCGTATGTTGATGTTTGTTCCCATCGAGCCAGTTCCTACTCCTGGCAAACCTGCATATAGCAGAAGGGAACGCCCACCTGCTGCTGGGCCAGCCTCCCAGTCAGTGTTCTGCCAGAGCCCATTGGAGCAGCCACTGCAAAGACCCATGTCCAAGAGGGACTGCCACTTTTCCACTGCCCTTCAACTTTACCAAGCATGACGTCCTTCATCAGGGACTGGCCTCTCCTGACCACATGTTCAAAGTACCTGAGACAAAGTCTTGCCATCCTTGCATCAAAGAAGCAGGCTGGGTGGTTTAATCCAAGACAGATTTTTTGGTTCTTTTGGAAGTCCCTAACACTTTCCGTATTCTTCACCAGCACCCTAATTCAAAAGCACCAATTCTCCAGTCTTCCTTAGTCAATGGCCAACCACGGTTTAAATTTGCCATCTTATTCTTAGTTGTCTATCTTCTTGTCTCTTCTATTATTTTACTTTCCAGCCCCCTTTTCAGGGGTTCCATCGAATTTTACTTCATCAGAGTCTGAAAAAGAGTTTGTCATTTATAATCTGTATTCCTTTGCTCAGAACCTCCTAACACAAAGCTAAGGGTTGAACCAGTCAACCAACCCACTGCCATTGAGTCAATTCTGACTGATAAGGAGTCCAGAGGACAGAGTAGAAGGGCACCCCTAGGGTTCCTGAAGCCCTTAATCTCTAAAGGAAGAGACAGTCTCATCTTTCTCCTGGGGCATAGCTGGTGTATTTGAACTGCTGCTCTTGCAGTTGACAGCCCAATGTGTAACTCACTACACAATTAGGTCTTCTTTTATGGGAGCAGACTCATCTTTCTCCTGTAGAGCACTTGATCACTGTGAATTGGTGATCTTGCCACACTTCAATCAATCCCTACCCCTACCCTAAAATAGGTAAAACTATTTTACCTTCAGAATTGTCATGATACGGGTCTAATCCTCACAGCGGTATCAACGAAAGTTGCTGGTTGAGAGTTGGATCATTAAGCACAAGAGGACAGACTCAGCCAAAGAAATCTGCAGAGAGAGACAAAGAAAGAAAACAACCCTGTTAGACTATGGTGAGCTGATGATGCATTGTTGAGAAACAGCTACTCATACCTAGCCCAATGACATGGAATGGAAATAGATGTGGGTAATTTGAAAAGAGTGGGTGGGTCTCATTTTACACATCCATGTCTTTCTCTCCTGTGATGCTAAATGAGAGACACATAAAGGTGGAGGGGACTAGTTAACTTCAAATCTGTTTCTATTGTTTATGATTGACCATATTTAAATACAGGAACTCTGAGGCTTTTTACACCTATGAAGAGTTACCTACCCTGAAACCCATAGGAACAATTCTACCATGTCCTATAGGGTCATAATGAGTCAGAATCAACTCAATGTCAGTCAGGGTTTTATATATATAATACTGGTTTACCTTTGTCAACACATTGTAAAATGGTGTGTGTGTGTGTGAATTAGCTAATGGAGTCCTCATCCTAACAGTTTCATGATTGCTTGGGTTTAGAGTACAATCTGTGCATATGTGTACTAGGGTGTACACACACACACACACACACACACACACACTATTGCGACCCCATCTTTGCCAGACTCTGCATTTCAAGCGTTGCCTGCTCAGTTATATTAGTTTGGTGAAAGCTCTATGCAGATTTTAGATTCTCACCCTCAGTGTGGTAGAGTGAAACATCTTTTGTGTTCTTTTTAATCTTAAAATTTATTATCTTTCATATATAATAAAATGTTATTTTACTGAGGCATTATGAAATTTCCATTATCAATCCAAGAGTAATGAAATTTCAAAAATTAAATTTTGCAGGTTTTATTCTACTGAAGTGGTAGAAATAATGTAGTTTGCTATGCTCCACATATTATCTTCATGGAAAAATGGAATTTTTAACATGAGATATTTAACATGGAATTCTGTAAATCCTAGATTTACAGCCCAGTACCTTTTTAAATTAATATAAAATATTCCTATAACATCCATTCATTTAACCAATTGATCCATACACCAAATCACTTCTTAGATACAAGAACAAAACTGACTCAGACAGGCACAGAGAGAAGAAAACCCTGCAAGAAGATCCATCTACCAGCAAAGGAATGAGAAGTTTTCAGAAGTCACTAGAAATCAGCTTAAAGAAGCTCTTCTGCCCATGTCTTTGTAACTGGCCCCAAATGATGGGGGAGATGATGCAGGTATGGGCCTCTGTGATGTTTATTGTTTTCTACTTTCTAAATTGGTAATTGATTTCAGGAGAAAATGACACCCTATCCTGAATTCTATCCCTGAGCCTCCTTCTTCTTGATCTGGGATCTAGAATTCGCTCCTGGAAGCGTGGGAGCTCCCCAATGGCTTCAGGCAGACCGGTTTTTCCAAGTCATATTCAGCAGTAGCATTTTTCTGAAACAACTTTGGCAACCATTGCCAGAAACAGACTAAACACCAAACATTTTTTAAAAGTGTTTTTAATGTTCAGGAAACTTTCTCCAATACTATTGTGGTAGAAATTGAGGGAAATTTTTATTGTTTTTAGAATTTTACTATAGTATTGATTGAAATGGGGCTGAAACTATGTGTTTATAAACACAGCACAGATATTTCAGTTCATATTTATGATTGTTGCACTCAGAGTGGTGAAATCATGAAACTCTGTGTGTGGTGTTTTAGTGAAATCTAACCTAAACACTGACATACTAAAGTATGTTATTTTATCTTAAATAGTACATGATAGTGTATCACTATTATATTCATTATTATTCTTTGAAATTTTAATTCTATTATTGAAATATAATATTGAATTACGTTGTTTTAAAAAATGAATATCTTTTTAAATTATCTTATTATTTTATTAAAAGCCAGTAGATGGCTTTAGCTATTAATTTTGTTTCAAACTAGTGAAGGATGATATCAGTGATTATTTGTTCTAATAGAAAAGGTTGAGAACTACTGACCCAGGCCATTTCTGGTAGGAATGCACGTGGAAATGTGGGGGAGAATTGGTAGAGTGTTAGAGGACAGTGCAAGCTTCCAAAGACTGATGTGCTAAAGATTGAGAAAGGAACTTGTAGGCATTGTAGGCTCTGCTCAGAGCAGAAACTCAGAGTCTGACTGTATGTAGCACCAGAGCACCTGAGTATGAGAGTCGGTAGGGATGTCTGAGTGAAAAACGCATATGGCAGCTGGGCACGGTGCTGCGTGAGAGCTTTGCACGCAGTCAGAAGAAGGTCCTTGAAGCCAGCCAGTGTAGAAGGTTATGGCTGGGAACAGAGTCACCCGCCTTCGGTGGATACCGAGGGTTTCAGCTGAGAGCAAGTAGCAATTTTGTCGACATTCCTGGACATTGTAAGCCCCCCATCCCCGAGTCCGATTGGCATCTCATGGTGTGAAATCCATAGATAGAGCATGGCCACTAGGGAATCTCTCCAAGTTTGACAAACAGAAGCTTGAAACCAGACTGACCTGAGTTGAAAAAGAATGGAAATGTGACATTTTTTTCTATAATGTTTTAAATTAATGTTAAACATTCTGTGATATATCCATACAACACTTGGAAGGCATGCAGGAGGTATGCAAAATGTGCAGAATCTATTTCTTCTCCAGTGTGGCTTAATGTCTAAAGTAGCAGAAGCATATCATTTATATATATAATTTGTGTGTAATATACACACACACACACATGTATCTCCACATGCAGATGCTGCACTCTTGAAAGTGAACCAACATGAAACCCAGAGAGTGATGAATACCGGCTGACTGTGAGAAAACAAACTTCAAGTTTTCAAATTAGAATTTGATGTTGTATAAATGCCGACTTGTAATATTTGTCTAACACCAATGTAGTGATCACCTATATAACGTTAAACACACACATACATACATACTGATCAGGATTGAAAAAAGGTTTATTAATAACCTGCGATATGTAGATGATACAAACTGGCTTACTAAAAGCAAAAAGAACTTGAAACACTTGCTGTTGAAGATAAGATTACAATCTTAAGCATGAATTTCACATCAATGTAAAGAAAATCACAATCGTCACAGCTAGGCCAATAAACACCATCATAATAAATGAAGAAAAGTTTGAAGTTCACAAAGGATTTCATTTTACATGGATGTATAATTAATTCCCAAGGAAACAGCAGTCAAGAAACTCCAAACTGAGAGGTTTGAAAAAGTTGAAGGAAATAGAAGCAAATCCTGTTATACACATAATCCTGCAATAGTGATGATCTACAAGTAGATGCTTGGATGGACACATCCGTTGAGCAGGTGGGAGAAGAAGAATGGGAGTATCCCTGCTAGGTAACAGCATGGAAGACTGAGAAAAAGTTGACGTTGTCAAGATTTTCATCTCGCTTGGCTGCACAGTCAATACTCATGGAAGCAGCAGTCAAGGAAGAGATCAAACAATGCACTGGATTGAGAACACCTACTCCCAAAATCTTCTTGAAAGGGTTGAAAAGCAAGGATGTCACTTTCATGACTAAGCTGCACCTGAGCAAAGCCATGATATATTCAGTCACTTCATATGCATGTGAACATTTCACATTGTATATGGAAGACTTTAGAAGAAAAGACACATTTGAAGTTTGGCACTGGCAAAGAATGTTGAAAGTAACATGGGCTTCCAAAACAATAAACAAATTTGTGTCACGAAGAAGTACAGCTTAGAAGCCAGGTTGGTGGGATCTCACGCACTTTGGACATGTTGTCAGGCAAGACCAGTCCCTGGAGAAGAACATCCTGATTGGTAAAGTAAAGGGGCAGCAAAAAGAGGAAGACACCTAACCAGATGGATTGACACGGTGGCTGCAACAATGAGCTCAAATATAAAGACAATTAAGAGGATGGCGTAGGGCTAGATAGTGTTTTGGTGTACATAGAGTCACCGTGAATCAGAATGAACTGAGTGGCACCTAGCACCCACAATATATATATAGACTTTACAGAGGACTTTTGTATGCGGTACTTGTGTTGCAAAACTTTCCATGAATATGGTGGAGGACACGTGGGGCAAAGCTTTGAAAACTTCTTAGCCATAACCAAACTTTGTGGTAACGAGTCACTTACCAAGCTCACTTGTCATAAGATAGTTCACAAATACAATGTTATACAAAGAATAGAAAAAAGCAATTGAACAATATATTGCATTGGGAAAATCTACTGCAAAAGACCTGTTTAAAGTGTTTAAGAGTAAAGATATCACTTTGAAGATTCGTGAACGTCTTTCAAGCTGTGATCTGTTCCGTGGCCTCCTCTGTCTGCTAAAGCTAGACCACAACTAAGGAAGACTGGAGAAGAATCGATGCATTTGCATGAGAGGGCTGGAAAGAATATGGAAATTACGTTGCACTGCCAGGAGAACAAAATAATCTGGATTAGAAGAAATGCAACCCAAATGCTCTCTAGAATCAAGGTTGGTGAGACGTTATCTCATTCTGTTTGGGTTTGCTATTAGCAGGGGCTAGTCCCTGGAGAAGTGCATCACACTTGGCTAAAAGAAAAAAAATCTTAGAGAATAAGAAAAAAATCTTCAATGTGACAGATTTACACAGTGGCATCAACAGTGAGTTCAAACATAGGAACGGTTCTGTGGATAGCGCAGGACCCAGTAATATTTTGTTCTGCTGTTCATTGGTTCTCTATGAGTCAGAACAAACTAAATGACACCTGCCTGCAACAACATCATATATGGGTACTCATCTACATGCAAGAGTGTTCTCTTGTTGAATAATATACATAAATGCCATATGTACATATATGTAGACGGGGGTATACATAGAGATGCAGATATCCTGTTTTGATTCACATTTATTTGTCTTCCAACAGCACCTAGTAAGAAAGTGTTAACTAAATGAGTAAGGATGCTCAGTCTTCCCAGGTTGATTGGAAATTTATATATGTATATGTAAATTTATATATATATATATATATATATCTTGGTTTTGTTGCAATGTCCCCACACCACTTTAAAGAAAAACATGATGGAGATCATCTGGGATTGTTTTCATCATTGGTGCGAGTGAACAAAAGGGAAGGGAGAGGAATATACACGACAAGGACAGAAGCCATCCCTAATGCCGGGAGAAAACTCCATCCAAAGAAAGCTTCTACATTGATGAGGTTTTCTAGATGTCGCACCTAGGTAAGCCATGCTATATAAAATATTAAGTGGCTCTAATGCTGACTGAAGAAATTTATGGAGTCTGAAGTACCTGTCTTAAATCACATCCCCCACTTACCTCTGTTTCACACTCTTTATCCAAGCTTCGCTGAGGGTGAATGTTGTGCCTTGGTTTTTAGGATTTTGTGCAAAAGCCTAAACTTTCAAGAAATGAGGAGCACCAGGGGGAGAATATTCAGCCTGGAGAAGAAGGTTGTTGGCTATAAGCAGATGCACTGAAACTTCTGATAGCTGTAGCTATTTATTTTGAGATGCTGAGCTTGTTATCATATGAAAAGAAAGGGGCTGTGTTCCCTCTTTCCCTCGAATTTGGTCTTTTCATTTATGCTTTTAACAAATATTTACTCAGCAACTCCTGGGTAGCAAATAATATGCTGGGCACCATGGGGGATGAAAGTTACCTAGGATATATTCTCCAGCCTTCAAAACCTTTCATTTCTTTGGGGGGAGAAATAAATCTTGAATGTAAATAGCAAATGTTCTTATTATAAAAGGGGTGATTGTCAAATTGAATTCAACAATCATTAGCAGAAGAGAAAGAAGGAAAGAACATTCTTTTAAACACGTGCTGATTTCTATGCATCTACTACAGAAATAGATAGATAAATAGATACATATGTACATATATATATATACATATATAATTTGTTTAGGCAGTGAGCATAGACAATTTCAAGTTATTTTCATATTAGTGGAGATTACTAGAAACAGGCAACAAAGTATAATTTTAGATGATGACAAAGTTTTGAAAGAATCAAACCAGGTAGTAAATTTGAGGGTGGTAAGATGAGGACATCAGAGAAGGCCTCTCAGAGAAGGTGATATTTGAACTATAACCTGAGCCAAGTCAAACAGCCAACATGCATATTTTCCGGGAGCAACCTTCCAGCAAGTGTTGCAAGAACACCTAGTGCCATTTCTCAGGCAGGAATGAATTTGATAGGTCAAGCATCAGGTGAGGAGGGAGGCAATGGAGGGTCAATGGGAGACAGGGCCGGGCGTGTAGTCTGCTGTAGACCAGAGTGCTACTTGGATTTGGCTCCAAGTATAAGGGGAAATTACTAAAGGAGCCTAAGAGGAAAGACAGGATTGCATTACGTTTTAAAGGAATTATTCTGGAAGCCTTGTGGAAAGTGATGGGGCACAGAGAAAGCAAGAATGCAAGGAGATAGGTTAGTAGTTGATGAGAGAGGATACTTACTTGGAGCGGCAGAGCTGGTGAAGAATAATCTATTCTGTGCGTCCTTTGGAACAAGAGAACATTTGCAGGCTTGTGCTGAAGTTGACAGTGGAGGAGGGTGAAGGAGGTGGCACACGATGCTTCTTCTTGGTTTGAGCCCCTCAGTGACTGGGGCTACTGGTTAGTGGATTTGGATAAAGAGCTGGAGTTTAGTTGTAGAAATGATAACTAGTTCCAAACATCTAATAAAAGCAGTTAAGTAAGGGGTTGATATTAATCCTTGGGATTTACTAAAGAGATCTGACCTGAGAGGAAACGCATTCCCATGACGTGAGCATGTGGCTGGTATTTAAGAATATATGAATGGAGGGATCTCCCAGGAAGAAAAATGGACTGAAAGAGAATGGGTGGAAGGTAAGGGACAGATAAGAAGCCCAGAGTGGCCGTGCAGGAGGAAGTAAGGCTGGGGAAGCAGCTTCATGAAAACTGCCTTCCATGGAAAGAAGGGTCTGACGATGACAGGAGTCATGGGGACTCTTGTCTACTGGCCGTGGACTTGGCATTCAGCCCTCTTTAGTTCCTTGCTTCCTCTGATTTTTTTTGCCAAATGCCAGTCAATAAAGCTATCAAAATAACAATGTTGTCAGCTACGCACTGGGTGAGCATCTAGTGGGCAAGCAGGAGTGTGGTGGGGACATAGAGACCACAGATAGAGACCAAGCGATCTCCTATCAGGAAGGTTGCATTAGTGGGCTTGGAGAAAAACAGTGGGTTTCAGGATTCCCCCCTTAATGATTACATATCAAACTTCCCTCTGGGACATATGTCTCTAGAATGGATTTCCACTTTCACTCTGCCCCAGAGGCAGACCTGTATGGACTCCAGTAAAGATATTATTCACCCGCTAACTTCTGGTTTAACACTCTGGGGTGATGTAAACAATGGATACACTGACTGCTAACCTAAAGGTTCAAGTCCACCCGAAAGTGTCTCAGAAGAAAGACATGTCGACCCCTTCCCCCCCGCCCCCCTATCAGCTATTGAAAACATTATAGACACGTGGAGTTGCTGAGTCAGAACTGAATCAAAGCCGGCTGGTCTGGTTTGGTTGACTCAATGAGGAGTCCTAGTGGGACAGAGGAGGAAAGAAAAGTGAGTAGAGGTTGTTAATTCCCTCACCTCCTTGTCTGGAGACGCCTCGGGCTGACTTTCATTTACTCACAAAGACCACAGATGCTTTCAAGGAAGCGCTTTTGGTACAACTCTCTCTGTATCGTCACGCACCTGCTCCTCTGCCTCGCATCCATTCAGGCCCCGGCAAAGTGGTGAGAGCAGTGTCACTAGCTGTGGTCTTCTCTCAGATTTCCTACGCTCTGTGCCCACTATTGAGAAGAGTTGCTTTCTTAAATCCTCCTTAAATTATCCTGACTTAAATGTGTTGTCGATTTCTTCGTTGACTCCAATTGGCACAGCACTCACGATCTGAACAGTTCTGACGTGGAGCAGCATAGAAGCTTAGAAAAGGAGATATGGTCACAGGGATAAGGAATGGGAGGGTAGGAGCAGAAAGTTGCAGGCAAAAGAGACACTAAAGCCGGAGGAAGGGGTGAAGGCAGTCTTAAATAGATGTGGAAGAAGGGAGCCACCAGTCGGGCAGGGAGAAAAGTAAGAACAGGATCACTAAGCAGGTGAACGTGTTCTGTTTTAAGAAGTATCATTGTAGATCAATGTAAAGGCAAATTTCTAACTTGGTCTTGCCAGATTGCACAGAGGGCACAGCATCCCAAACAAACCGGTGTCCCTCCCTTGAACTTGGAACAAAGGACTCTGGGTTCCAAGCAGCCCCCGTGATCTTCCTTGTAGCTCTCCACAGCAAACCCACTGGAGAGTGAGTCAAGTGACCCAACTGAAGTTGCTCCAGTCAGTCTGGTTATGGCCCTGACCTCCTACCGATGCCTTGGAATGGAGGGCCTTCACTACCCTGTCTGGGAATACATAAAGGAGTAGCAGGAAGTTTAATGAGGATAAACATAACAAGTATTCTCTGTCTCCCTTTTCATTCTTTCTTTATAAACTGGAAGGACTTTAGCTAATGCGCCATAAAAACTGGCTTAATATACAGTTATTATAAAGCTTCAGATTTTTGACAGATTAAGTGCTATTAAATCACCTTATTGTGAAGGCACTAAAAGGTCACAAGATGAATTTGTTCAGGCCACCTTCTCTCTGTCTGCAGCCACCAGCTCCTTCTAGACCTGCTTTCCTCACCAAGAAAGAAGGGAGAGAATAAAAGAAAAAGGAACAGGAAATGATGGCCCTCGGAATGTCTGGAGGATGGGAGGCTGTGAAGAATGGTGCTGCCTGGTCACGGGAGGCAGACGGGTTCTATCAGCTCGGAGGGCAATTTCCTCTTTTATTTTCCCCAGTTTCATTGACTATGATCCATAATGTTGCCTTCTGCCCTTTAGGAAGAATTTTCCAGTTGACAGACTCAACAGCCCTGTCCTGTCCCAGGGCTTGGGAAGGACAGGAGAAAGGACATCAGCTGGATTCAATATTTCTAACAACACAGTTTTTTAAATTCCTTTTCTCTCCGTGGCTGTTGCTAGAAAACCAGAACCTCACATTTATGTAGCAGATGGCTACTCTCATCAATGCAGTGTTGAAGGATTCTGCTAAAAAAAATTAAATAAATAAGTCCGGCCATGCATCCCATCCGTTCAAGATGACCAGGAAGAAGGAAGTGTGGGGAATACTGTTAGCCAAGCGTGGCAGGACTGATCAAGGATCACTAACAACCATGGTAGTTGCTGTAATTTGAAAAGAGTAGCAGTGTTTATTTTTCTGCTTTTTACTTGCCTGAATAACCCATTTACACAAAACAAAACAAAAAGCAACCCTCAGACAGAAAGAAAATAGAAATAGAAATAAAAGCAAGGCTTAGAAAATGGGGACATCATTTCCTACAATGGCAAATTTGGGGGTCCTTTTTCTCCATGCAGGTGAAAATGACACAGAATTCTAGGTTATAGCTCTGTCTTGAACTAATGGAGCTCCATCCTCGATTCTGTAGGTGGCCTGGTCCACCCTGGACAGGGCTTGGCTAACCTCCAGAGCCCCACCCTCACAGTACAGCTGGAGCTGCAGGGAATAGTGCAGGGGGTCCACGATGTCTCGTGTGCATACAGACACCATTGCCTATACAGCTGATCCTATCTGGCTAGTTTTTCACTTGGGTCATACTCTAAAAAAAGCAGTCAGACATGCATTTGCGTGTGTACACACTGAAGCTCACACAAACATTGATATGAATACTTGCTGTTTGTGGACCTTTTATTCCCTCTCTCTGTAAACTTAAGGCTTCAGAGCTATGGATTAATATCTTGGGAAATGTTTATAAAGCAGACCATCTGGAGAGGGTGGACAGTTGGCTGGTGTGAATTGTCAGGGAGAAAGTAGAAAGTCCGGGTTGATAAATTGTTTCCCAGCAAAAGGAAAGACAATGTATTTTCTTCCCTTCGCTGGTAAGATGAGGCCCCTGGGTGTTACGAATGTTTTGTGCTAACTACTCACCTAAAGATAAATTATTTCAACAAAAGCAAGAATGTTACTTTAAGGACTATGGTATGCTTGACCAAAGCCATGGTATTTGCAATCGCCTCATGTGCATGTGAAAGTTGGACATTGAATGAGGAAGATCAAAGAAGAATCTATGCATTTTAAGTATAGTTCTGACAAAGAATTTGAAAATACCCTGAGCTTCCCAAAGAACAGGCAGCTCTGCCTTGGAAGACATGCAGCCAGAATGTTCCTTAGAGGCAAGGATGGAAAGACTTCATGTCATGTCCTTTGGACATGGTATCAGGAGAGACCAGTCCTTGGGGTAGGACAGCATGCTTGGTAAAGTTGAGAGACAGCATAAAAGAGGATACTCTAGGCAAGAGGAATTGATACAGCGGCTCCTGCTTGGGGCTCAAACATAAGAACAGTTGTGAGTGGCACTGAACTTGGCTGTGTGTTGTTCCATTGTACATAGGGTCGCTATGGGTCAGGACCGACTGGGCACTACCTAACAGCACAGCAGTCAACGGAAATAAAGAACTGATGATTTGCTTTCAAGAAGCAGTTACAGCCAAGAAAAGCCAACAGAGTAATTCAACTCTGTGTCCACATTGGCCAGGAATCAGAATTCATTCAGCAACAATAGGTTTGGCTTCAGATGAAACTCTCAGGCCTTGGCAGTACAAGCAGTTTGGCTCAGCACTGGATTGCCACTCAGAAACTTGGTGGTTTGAACTCACCAGGAGGCACCTCTGAAGACTCGCCAGGGAACCTGCTTCTCGTCAGTTAAAAAGAATAAAGAAAAAGAGAGAGAAAAGCACTGCCATTGAGTCTATCCTGACCCAGTGACCCTACATGACAAACTAAATCTTACCGTTTGGGTTCCTGAGACGTTTAAATCTCAATGGGGACAGCTTTGTCTTTTCCTTCAGAGTTACTGATGGGTTCAAACTGCTGACCTTGGGTGTAGCAGCTCAATGGAGAGCCCACCTGGGCTCAGTCAAAATCCCTCAGAGTGGTGTTGTTTTTCACACATGGGAGGTGAGAGGAGTCACCATGAGTCTAAATCAACTTGACTGAAGCGAACAAGCCTATCCTCACTGCCATCCCATCCAGTCGAGTCCAGCTCATGATGACT
Organism: Echinops telfairi; assembly: GCF_000313985.2. NCBI lineage: Eukaryota > Metazoa > Chordata > Mammalia > Afrosoricida > Tenrecidae > Echinops > Echinops telfairi. The sequence continues at coordinate 28,614,557 of NW_022111300.1, read as the reverse complement.
ACAGGACAGGGCAGAATGGCCTCTGTGGGCTTACGGATATAGAAGAAAGCCTCATCTCCCCTCCTCCTACCCTACCCATCCCCGCAGAATGGTTCGGTGCTTTGAACTGCTAGCCTTGAGGTTGGCTGTACAACATGTGACCACTGAAGCACCAGGGCCCCGCCCAGCTTGTCCTAGGTGCTCTCATGTACTGTGATTAAATGAGACCCAAGGACTCCTCCATGAGCATAGAATACCAGGGCCAATATAGCTGTTGGACCCAAATGGCTCTCAGTCTGTGTTAGTCTAGGTATACTAGAGAAAGAAATCCACAGAAAGTCATAAAGGTATAAGAAAGAATTTTATATAAAGGGTAGCCGTACATTTTGCATCCCAAACCAGTCCAGTCCAAGTCCATAAGTACGGCATCAGCCCATATGGCTGACATCAATTTACAAAGTCCTCCTCCATCTCACAAAACACACACTGTGATGCTGAATGCAGGAGGAAAGTCGGATCAGTGAACGTGTAATCATCTCAGCGCTGCTGCATCGGGGTAGGTCCATGTGGCTTCTCCTTAGCAATGTCTGGCAGGAGTGAGCCTTGCCAGCTGAGGCAGAGAACTAGCTAAGGCTGCCACAACTGGTTCGACCATCAAAGAACAAAAGACCAGAGAACCAGGAAGGTAAGGCTCACCCACCTATTTATCTTTCTGCTCTTCAATTAATCCCACATGTGTTTATCAGCCAGATTGGCACAACAAACCTTAACTATCTCACAGTCCAAAGGCTAAGCCCTTCCACAGCACCTCCCTGCCTCTTTAGATATTATTTACATAGTAAACAAGCACTTTTACTTTTCTACAATTGTACCAGGCAATGTCATTTGATCCTCAAAGCCACACAAAAGCCACATGACTGTGGTGTGTAGGTGGTGATCAGGTTATCCACATTTAACAATTGAGAGCGTAAGGAGGGTCATGATTGGGGAAGCTGAGTTTCTGGCATCTGCTTCTTCATGCAGTCCACTCAAGTGAGACTTGGCTGAATGGGTGGTTTATGCTTTTTACTTCATTGATCTCCCTCTTTCTTGTATTGTCTATGTGATACTTCTGTTTCTCTACACTACAATAGGGGAAAATGAAGGGGTCATATTTATTTACTTGTTTTCTGCTTCCCCCCCTTTTATCCTGGATATGTTATCAATAAAATAAAAGAAGAGATAATCTGACAGTTGCTTTTCAAAGACAGTCTCTGTGAACATCGTCCCATCGCTATAAATAGCAACACCTTTCTTCAAATCATTGTTGTAAACCGTTCATTAAACGGAGTTCAAGAAGTATGGATATAATTAACTCCTTTACGTACTTTGAACAAACAGGATTCAATAAAATAGAATGCACTGATAGTTTTTATCAAACTTTCATATATTCAACAGCCACCGAAGAAAATTGTACAAAAGACAAGGGAAGGATCCAGAAAGGTGGAAAAAATGGAGATCACAATTTACAAATTAGGGGGCATTTTGCACGAGGGGGGAGCCCTGGTGGTATGGCAGTTACCAGTTTTGCTGCGAGCTGCTGTGAGGGAGCAAGGTGCGACCTTCTCCTCCTATAGAGAGCCACAGTCTGAGTTCACTTTGTCCTCTACAGTCGTCAAAATCACCTGAATGGCCGTGAGTATTTTGGTTTGAGGTAGAAACAGATAGGCTTTACAACTATTGAAAACACATCTTCATCTCCATGTGAAGACTAAGCACCCAATTGACAGAAATATTCCACATGTGCACACACACAAACTCATACACTTCCATCCACCTATCACATTTCCCTGAAATCTTCACCCAAATCTCAATTCTTCTGCAGACTCCAATCAGTCTACCTTTCTCCAAACCTCTGCATTTTCATTTCTCTGGAGGACTTGTGATTTTGCACCTGTGTTATTGTACTTAAAAGTATTCTTTTATTGAAATGCCCTGTCTCCTCAGTTGTGCTCTGAGCAGCGGTTGAGAGGTTGTTCCTAATCTTTAAACCTAAGGCAGATTGTCTTGATAATAGGCACAGGATAGATGCTTGTTCTTACTCTGAATTTCTACTTTTATTTGACCAAGGTACCTGATCCCCCCATTCATTATCGTTTTCCTCAAGGGGATAAAGGCGATTGTCCGTTTCTGCATGTGCTATTTCTTCCCTGTTGAGGGCTTGTTTCTCTGTCTCCCACAATGCATAGTCGGGTGTCTTGTCCACCATCAATGCTCAAAAATTACTTGTTAATGAATTTATCTCCAGAGAGGTTTATTTTTTTTAATTTGGTTTCAAATGTCACAATGCCTGGGAAAGTGATTTGCAGCAACAACAACAAAAGTAGAATATAAATGTTAGGGATTAATTCTGTGATTCAATGAACCCCATCCCAGGCCACCATGTGATTTGATGGTGATGATTTAAATCCCATAGGTCAATATGCAACAAATCCTTCTCAGCCTCACTCTCCTTTAAAAGGTACAATATTATACTGGCTTATAATCTCAAGTTTCCTGGTTTAAAAGAGAAAAAAAAAAAGAAAAACATTTCTAGCTGAGTGTGTTTCACGCTCTGGGGCCCTACATATCTAAATATTTAACAGGATTGCTTTATAGGCCCTGATACTGATGTTGCTGATATGTGATTTGGCTTTTACCCAGTGGTCCCTGGGCTTTTCATCATCCAGTGCATAGATTGGCTGCAGAGCGCCTGGGCAGCAAGAATAGAGGGGTTGCTGAGGCATCGAATGCAATCAGAATGTTATTTAGAAAAGCTGGCCTGGCAGCGGAGCTTTGCACACATCTTTTATTACACTGTATCTTCGTGACATATTATTTCTGCTTCACAAGGTCACCTGACCCTGAATGGGACCTGTGGTCCATTGATAACATGGCTGGATGACTGCGGTGGCTTGAGTGAGGACTGGGACGTGAGAAGGATGAGTCTCCAAAAGTCCCCAGGCCACCTCCCCCCACCCCTTCCTGGATTGCCTTTCCCAGTGACTGAGGGTGGAGGCAGTTGGGCGGCTTGGTGGTAAGCTCTTCCTTTTCCAGGATCAGGGAGGTGCGAGCGGGCTGCCTGCAGAGTCCTAAGAATGAGGGAGACTGCATCACTCTCTACATGCCAAAGTTCTCTGAGGGGCTGACTTTGAAGTACAAAACTCCAGGTTCCCGTTGCAGTGGCAGAGCACTCTTCCTTTGTCAGCAGCAGGGGTTCCTTGCAGGTCTCTGGCCCTGGCTTGCCCTCAGGGGACACCTCTGCATCTACTCTGCTGTTTTTGTCACTCAGGGAAGTGACTGTGTGGGGACCCACCTGCCTTAATTAAGGAGTGCTGCTATACCAGAAACGACCGCCAATGGACAGCTTTCGCAAACAGGAAGCTGTGTTCTCACAGTTTAGGGAGTCAGGGGTCCAAACACAAGCCACCGGCTCTAGGGACAGCCTTCCCTCTCTGTTCACTCTGGAGGAAGGTCTTTGCTTGTTTGAACTTCTGCTCCTCGGTGATCTTCATGGGGCCTGACACCTGTCCCCCCCCCCCATTTCTGCTCCTCACTTGCTTTTTAAAACTTCTTTATATCTCGAAAGAGATGAATTCAAGACACTAAAACTCAAAAACCAAACGAGTCTCATCAAGGCACTGATTCTGCTCGATTAACATAAGACTCCCCCTTCTAAAAGAAGATTATAGACCCAGACCCAGACATGCATAGGACTGACCACACACCGAATGTTGTCGCGGTTAGGTGCCATTGAGGTGGTTCCAACCCACAGCTGCTCTGTGCCCAACAGAGGGAAACCTGCCGTGTCCTCCTTCCTCCTCAGTTGGGGCCATTGTTGCGGCGCCTGTGTCAGTCGGTCTCCTGGAGGGGCCTTCCTCTTGTTCGCTGCCCTTCTACTTGACCAAGCCTGGTGCCCTTCTCCAGGGCCTGCTCTCTCCTGACAACATGCCATATTACGGAGAGACACGTTCAGTCCATAACACCACCCTGCTCTGCTATGACTTCATTAAGATAGAAATGGAATCCCCCTTTTTGAAACAAGCTGATGTTTATATGACTGAGGGTTATGATTTCTAAACCATATCATCTATACTCTGCAATCTCATCTGGAGCTGAGAAGCCCGGGCTAGGCTTCGAGAGCCAGGCCCCTTTCACTCGATCTCCCCAGTGCCGGACCTGCCTGGTTGTTCATGCTGCCCAGTTTGCAGCTATAAACTCGGAATTCTCCTCTGGCCACATTGGTGTATTCTTAGTTTTAGGACCTTATCTAAGCAGATACCCTTTTGCTTATTGACTACCTCACTTACCAGCTATTTATTCAGCATCTATTATGGGCCAGGCTCTGTTTTGGTTACCAAGGAGGAAGCATCAAACTGAACAGAAGTGACCCTTTCCCTCACAGAGTGTGCAGTTTACTGTGGACTCAGGCAGCGTCAAACAAATCAGTTTTTAAGCAGAACAATGCAGATAAGCTAGGATGGAAACATCATAAGGCAAAGCAAGGTTCGTCTGACTAGGGATGGGGAGGGAGGGCCCTTCTCAGGATATTAAACTGAGACCTGAGAGTGGCCAGGAAATGTCCTAAGGTGCAAACAAGCCTGAATTCTCTTTTGGAAGAGGCTGCACTTGTTCTTCTGGATGAGATTAAATAAGGGAGGTGGTGGCAACAGACCCTGCACACGTGGAGGTCCAAGTAAGAAAATCATGTGTGTGTGTGTGTGTAATGAAAAATTGCTGAAATATTTTAAGCAGATAAATGACATATTTTGGTTTATATTACAAAAGGTCACTTATTTTCTTGTTTTTAAATTTATTTTTATAGTTCTATCATTTTATACAACAAAGTTTTATTTTTAACTTATATCAATGTAAACAGTATCTATGCATTTTTAAAAGTCCTGTTACCTGAGCTCAAAAAATAGTGACAAGGTTTGAAAAAGTTCATGGTAAAAGGGCATTCAATGATTATCAAATTTCTCCATGCACTTTGGGCAGCCTCCTATGATTTGTGAGGGGAGAAGTGGAAGGGCTAATCTTCCACGCCAGGACAATGGTTGCTTTTATCAGGAAAGAAGAGGGTCATGATTAACAAGGGCACACAGGAAATTTTGAGGAATTGCAGACTGATTTCTTTAGGCCCGCATAGTGATTTTATCAATGCTTGCTTCATAAGTAAGTATTAAATACTACACAGGTGTATATATATTTCTGAATGTATATTTAAATAAAATAGCCAAAAGGAACTGTCTCTCAGCATTTCATTTGGTACGTTTTCCTACCAAATCTAAATATGAAGTTAAAATCAATTTATCAGGAGAGACTAATTATCCTTCCACCCACAGTGGGCTTGCCACAGAAGCAAGGAGGAAAGGCAGACAAAGAAAGAAGGGCTCTTTCTGTGGGGCAGATGTGCAAAGCTTAGGTTGCTGGGGGAGACAGAGCAATGATACTTGGGGCCAGGCATGCTGGGAAGTCAGCAAAACTTGGTCTGTCAGGAGCTGAATTTAGTTTGGCGACCGGAGCAAGTCACCTATCCTTTTGATTTCAGTTGTCCCGTCTGTGTGCATGGCAGCTGATGGACAGTAGTGCTTAGGACATGGGTCCACAGTCAGATCCCAGTGTCCATGGTTGAGGCCCACTCACAGCCAGTTAACTGATGCCGAGTTTCCAGGACTGAAATTTTGTACCAGAGCAGGTAGTGTCATCTCCCCCCAAGGACCTGCTGGTGGATTTAAACTGCCAACCTGGTGGTTAGCAGTGAAATATGTACCCTACAGACTTACGTACAAGAGGACTTTAAAAGTTTGTGGAGTTTTCCCACATACACACCAAACACACACACACACACACACACACACACACACACTTTATTTATTTAAAGGAACCCCGGAGGGTTAATGTGTTATTTATACATTAGGCTGCTAACCACTCTGTTAGAGAAAGATGAGGCTTCTACACCAGTAAATAGTTACAGGCTTGGAAACTCAATAAAAGGACAACTCCACCCTCTCCTACAGGGTTGCTATGAGTTGGAATCAACCCAATGGCAGTGGTTTGGTTGATACGTATGTATGTATGTATGTGTACACACACACACACACACACACCTTGCCACTATTATACCTCAGCTCTAAATTAACCTCAGATTATCCAGCCTCCTTTAAGTCTGCTGTCCAGACTGGAGTGCCTCACTTAAATGGCATTATATTTCTATTCCAATCACAGAATTTACCATGCTTTGGCCATAGAGTCAACTGTATACCAGTCCATAAAAGCCCACACACTCAGCAAGGCAAAACTCATGCTCAACACAGGTTTTAAATAAAACCCATTTTCTTTGAGAAGGCTCTGACTCCTTGCAACCCAACAGAACAGAGTAGAAATACTCCAGAGTTCCTAAGGTTCAAATACTTACTGAAAGAGAAGGATACATCTTTCTCCCACAGAGGACCTCGTGGGTTTGAACCACTGACTTTTGGATTAGCGGCAAAGTGCTTAGTCATTGCACCACCAGAGATCTTTTTTAAATGCAAGGGCACTATTTTAGGACTAAATGTTCCACATGACAAGTTAAATGGAAATATGAGTCAAAATCATTGACCTCTTTTTATTTTCAAATGTGGATTCAACATCATTTAGAGGGAGATAGAACTGAGTTCAAATCCATCCTGGCTCTGTTCTTTCATACAATCTTGAGCCCATAACTGTTTTTATTTCCTCAGTTATATCATACAATCATCAACCCATTCTTTGAAGCCTTGTAGACATCCCGGAGAAAAGCAATGGCGGCCGTTGGCCTGATAGTCCCCTCCCTGAAGTATTTCTTCATGGGGCTTCTGAAGTCAAATCCAGAATTACAAGTAGAACAGGCCAAATAGTTCGACTGTCATATAATTTTTATCATCAGCATCCCTAGGATGAACTGAGATGTCATTTGCTCCTCAGGGTGAAGGTGCACAGAGAGGGTCAGTACTTAAATTTTTTTTAAAAAGGAAGAAAAGATGATATGCCTTTTCTTTCAGAAGAGTGATGATTGCATACTTCTTTTGTAGCATGGACTGAGAAGAAACAGTATTTTTTAAAATATATTTTCCTGACCAAGTAGGTGTATTCTATCAGGCAGGGCAGCTGCTGACAGCTGGACTCGGAGAGGAGGGGAATTATGCAGACACTTGGCAGTGTAAATGTTAGAACAACTGGTCTGTGTGTGTGTTCAAGAGAGTTCAGTAGCTTAGGTGAATGCAACTCCAAGAAATACAATGACAGCTTCCCTTAGCCATTATGCTAATGATGGGTTGGTGGGGGTGGCTCTGTGTGAGGCAGGCACTTGGGAGACAAGACTTCTGGGCTCAGATCCCACTCCCAACAATATCTCCCACTGTGATCTCGGGCAAGTTGCTGAACTTCACTGTACTTCACTTCTATTTCTTCATCTACAAACCCAAGCTAATAATAGTTACCTTCCCTGCAGGGGTGGTACAAAGATTAATGAGTTAATGAGCAGAACGTGCTGTGGAGAGGAGGCAGACTGTAGAAATGTGATCATTCCCACAAATCTCTGATATGCACAGTGCCTGCCACAGTAGCTTTTCTCAGGGTTTTAGCTCATTCCCCTTCTCTTTCCCGATAATGAACCTGTGCCATTTCTGGGCCATTTCTGCTCCTGCGAGATATGGATGCTCTTGTCCAGGAAGTGATGAGCTCTACCGTGGCCCCCACGCCTGGGCTCGGCATTGACATGATAAAGAGAGCGAGTCTGAGTTCCCAAATGGTGGACGTCGGAGAGAAAGGTGTGAGAGAGGAAAGAACCTTACCTTAAAAGCAAACAGTTTAACCCTCTTCACAGTTCTGTGGTTCTGTCTGAGAGAAGAAGAAATTGTGATGAACGGGTATATTTTTCAACACGAACATCACAAAGCAGAGAAGGTGAACAAAATTAAATCTTATTTTCAAAATTATTCACAATCTATTTGACCAAGAAGCAGCATACAGTGAACCCTCGCCACTTCGCGCTTCGACTTCCACGGCTTCACTCTATCGCGGTTTTTGCGTAACAGCGCATGCTCTGTCATTACTGCCACTGATTGGCTCATACTGTACACCCTTGATGCCATAAATAATATAATAAATAATAAATGATAATTGTAACGTCCAAAATATTTTACTGTATTTTTCCTTTTTCGTTTAATAAATTGGGTAATACGAGTGTAATGGTGATTAAAGGGTGTTTTTTCATGTCCTCTATGCTCTAACTACGAAAATATTTGATTTACAAATAAGGAATCCTACTTCGCGGAATTTCATTTATCACGGTAGGGTCTAGAACCGATTAACCGCGATAAACGAGGGTTCACTGTATATACTAAGGTGTGGGTTAGGTAATTTTCTCACCAGGGTAGTTTTTTTCTGCTTTCTAGGCCCCCAGAAGAGGTCAGAGATAAAAAACAAAACAAAGAAAAGCTATACATACATATACACACAAATATACGTGTATATACACACACACCCATACACACACATATAGCAAGACAGCCAATATCAGATGCATATAAAAACTTCTGATATTCTAATACAATCTTAAATGTGGACAAACAAACAGAAACGCAAATAGCCCACAAATGCAAGTCCAGCTTTCACACCAGGGTATGGAAATTTTGATAAACAGGAAAGGTTAAGGAATTAATTTTTCTAAAGAGTTATATGATCATTCATTTGTCATAAGCATGTGAAGTAAATGCAATTATCAAATAGAGACTGAGATTCAATGATACTGAAGATCTCGCTCAAGGTCAGTCATGTGAGGAGCTTGAGTTTGAACCCAATCTCAGTTGCATCAACATCCATGATGTTTCCATAGCCTCTCACCAAAATTTGGGAATGCACCTGTCTTATAGCCTAGCCTCCAAACAAGTGCTATCAGGGATATTCTATATGTGTCTATAGACTAAAGGCTAGGATGCAAATCCGTACAAGTATCCATCTAACCATCCTATCATTATTTAACAAGGGCCACCATTGTACTATGAATAGTGCTAGCATCGTGAAGTCATGGTAAAGAAGAAACTGCTTACCAGGTTCTAGCCAGCAAATTTCAAAATAGCAATGGCCACAGGGTCAGCAAGAACGAACTCAAACCAATAGACTTGGGTTCTAAGCCTAAGTGAATAATTGCTTTTCCTTTGGTAGGTGTAGTGTACATAGGACCCAGGCTTTGGCATCAGCTGATAGCAAATTGAAATTAAATCCAGTCCCATCTCAGGTAGATATGCCAAGAAAATATTGGAGAAATGCTGTGGAATATTTACTGACTGAGTCTCTGTTAATACATCCTTATCAAGAACCTGGGAAATATAGCAAACTGCAGTCTGGTGGAAATAAGCTGTAGAGAAACTTAGTACACTCCTGGTCTAGTACAACTCCATTCTGGTCACATTAACACTAATCCATTGATCCGCTGCTATTAAGCAGAGCTGAGCACCTTAGCCCTGCTAAAATTTGCAAACTGGCCTGAAGATAGGAAACCACAAACATAAAGTAAGGCCAGAAAGAGCACCTTGCTTATGCTTCCATTTTCTGCAGACAAACTGTGTGCTATACCCTCGTGGTTTCCTCTACCTTTTAGGATCATCCCAGGATGCATTTGAGCTTGACGGAATAAGAAATGAGGACATCTGACTTTTTGTCTCTGGGACTAATAACAATTAGACGATCCAAACAGCCCTCAGCCCCTAAAAGAATGAGTCCCCTAAAAGAATTTCAACTCAATGGAATGACTTCTATATGACACCTACTTGGGCGCACCACGCTGTAATGTTTTGCCTTCCTGGACTCAGAGCCATTATTGGTTGTTCTGTGTATCTGACACAAGATATTCTCTTTATGACTTCTCTTTTTTTATTTTATTTTTTACTTCTTTTTTTATATTGCCTCCTATTTTCTGAATATTTGTTTAGCATTTGCATTTTTTATCTAATTGTTATCTCATAGTTCACAATAAAGTCTACAGGCATTATGTCAAATTGTCATATATATTTGTTTCTCCTCCTTAATCATGAAATTAATGACTTTACCTGACACGGAGTTCATGTGAACTTTCAAAACCAGGAAAGGTTGTCTTGGACGTTCTTTTATTTTTCTGTTGAGAGTCAGTGTTTTTAAGCAAAATGCTTCCATTTGTAGTCCTGGATGCCAAAATTTTACCACCAGGGAAAAACTGTTTAGAAAATATTTCGGTACCGTGTCTTAGTTCCTTTCTTATAAAAAGTTGTGAGCAGTTACTTATTCATTCCTCTGCCTGTCCATCTGTCCATTAATCCATATATTCATTCACCCATCCATCTGTGCACCCATCAACTAATTTTTGAATGACTGCTTCTATTTACTAGGTTAGTGTCTAGATATTAGAGTTTCAGTGATGAGTAAGATAATAATTAGTGCCCAAATAGGCTTATGCTTTGGTGAGAGAGGCTATCACCAAATGAGCAAAATATTTATTTAAAAGAACATTCCAAATGGGATGAGCATCATGAACAAAATAAGGAGATAGTTAAGAGACTGAGAATTCAGGGAGGTACTCTTCAAGGAAGCAACCTTTGAGTTGAGAGATGAATGACAAGCTGTCATGTTTTTTAAAAAAAATTGTCACCTTCAAAGCAGTAAATTATTTAATTTGGCTTTTCTAACCATAGCCGTTGTTACTTCTACCAACCCATCTTTGTTTTCCTGATGATCTGGGGAAGTAGGTAGGGGAAGATATGGATTGAATTACATGATCCCACTGTGTGTGGATTTTAAACAGGGGTAATTTTAAATATCACCCTGCTGTGTATGTAGTCAGCTATCTGTTAATGCTAACGTCACTGATGAAATGATTTATTTCGACAGCTGTCAATTTTGTTTTGCTGGTTTCTCTGTATTGATATAGCCTTTGAGAGATGCATATGTATCTGTTTGGAAGCTATATATTGCTTTAGGGGCCCTCCTAGCACTCTCCCACTCATATGTGCTGGCACATAGACACAGAGATGCACACCTTCACCACCATGGCTACGGACTTTGCAAGCTCAAGGGATGATGGGCACCTGACACTCGTTTCTATGACAGCGCCTAGTGCCAGTTGAAGTTGTTGTTAGCAACTGTCAGTTGGTTCTGACTAATGGAAGCCCCGTGTATTACAGAGAACAACTGCTTGATGGGTTTTCTTGACTGCTCTGTTGATAGAATCAGACAGCAGGCCTTTCTGCTGTAGAACAGCTTGGTGGGTTCTCACCACCCTTTTCCTTAGCAGTCTTTGAAAACCACTTGCCACCTAGGTGTCTTGAAACTGAGAGGAGAGGAGTTTTTTATATGTTTGCCTGAACCCTCGACTCCATTAGTTTCTTCCAAGTACACGCTTGATAGTGTATTTCTAAGCTGCTCTTTCAATACTATCTGTTGGTGATAATTACTCCCAGGAAGCATATCTGTTTATCATATATACCCTTAGGTACAGGGTGGGGTCAACTTGGACCTAGAAACTTGTAGAAATCACGCAGACGGACAGTCTTATATGAACTCACCCAAGGATTGAGTCTACCTGGAAGAGTTTAACAGCAGAGATATTTCAAAGATAAACCTGTTGAAGCCGGCATACTTGACAGCCCTTTCTGGAAGTTTAGCTGTCTCTTCCCCACCCACCAGCCTTCCCTTCCTTCATGTCAGACTGGGCCATGTTTGAAATTCCGGAGCCCACCATGCTTGTGCCGTCTTGATATATACACTCATCTCTCTGGAGGAAAGATTTCAACTTCAGGGCAAAACTGAAGAAAGCATGTCAGAGTGCTGTCGAAGAGAGAACCTTCTTTTCTACAACTGTTTTTGGATGCCAGCCAAAATTTCCCCTTTCTGGCTTTTACTCTTGACACTATCTCCCCATGGAGTAGAAGGGATATTTTAGCAACTGGCAGGTTTTAACAGTGCCCCTCCATGCCAGCATGGGCAGTCCAGAATTCAAAGAGCACGGACTCTATCTTCACGTCGATATTAAATAAGCAGAATGTTTTAAAGACAACGCAGAGCAACTTCTCTTTTGAGGCTATCTGGGGAGGGCTTTTGTTATATATATAAAGGGTTTTATATAAGACATCAAATGGTTATGAGGAATGTGGCTGTGCTTTTTATAACATCAGAAAGGTTAGGAGCAGACATTTTTATAGACACTGTGAGAACTTTCTAGGGACCTCAAGGCTTCATGGACTCAAAGACAGATTCCGCCTTTAGGAAGAGGATTCAAGTTCACCTGCAGAATCAACAAGTTACAAGGTTGGGGATCCTTCATTAGTCCCTCATGTGGGTTGGACTCCCCATTTGAACTCTGCTTTGCAACAAATTGAAAGGGGTCTTTTTTTGTGTGAAAAGAATTTGCAACAGCACAGCCTAGACTTTAGGTCCTAGAATCTAGGGCCTAGAGTGTGCTGGTGTCTGGGAATGGTCAAACAGTGTGGATTAGACTCTGGACTAGTTTGAAGGAAAAACATTGTTTTATTTGGGCACTCATTTGTGACCAAAGCAAAAAGAACTGTGTTTTTTTGTGAGCGTTGAGGTGTCTCTTCAGAGAAGTTTTTTGTCCATAAGTTGTTGACTCTCCTATAGGCTGGGATGACTTTGCCCTATATGTTGTAGTAGTTGTTGTTAGGTGCCATCAAGTTGGTTCTGACTCACAGCAACCCAATGTACAACAGAAAGAAACACTGTTCCATCCTCTGCCATGCTTACAATTGTTCTTATGCTTGCATCCATCGATGCAGGCACTGTATCCAGCCCCCTTGTGGAAGATCTTCCTCTCTTTCATTGCCCGGCTACTTTCCCAAGCAAGATGGACTTTTCCAGGGACTCTTTTTCCTTGGCAACACATTTAAAGTACAGGGGACAGAGTCTCACCATCCTTGTTGCTAAAGAGCCTTCTGACTGTGCTTCTTGTGCTTCTTCCGAGACAGATTTGTTGGATCTTTTGGCAGTCCATGCTTCTTT
>NW_022111300.1:28600103-28601130 GCF_000313985.2 Echinops telfairi | reverse complement strand
CTGCAGGTCTATTGAAATAAATAAGGACATGCTCTTAAAGACTGAGAGTTAAATGCTGATGTTATAACTTGACCTGAGTCTTCTGTCCAGCAAGCATTCAACTACAAGAAATACTTAAACTGGGGCTGTGGTTTTAGCTAAGACATAAAGAATGAATGAAATGAATGAAATTCAAATGATTACTTATTCCATCCTTGGACTTCTCATTCACAAGAAGGATCTATTTTGTGATAGCTGGCAGTGTCTCTAGGAGCGCTGGTGGGGCAGCGGTTAAAGCATTTGACTGCTAACTGAAAGTCTCAAGTCTAAGAATCCATCAGCCACTCTATGAGAGGCAGATGTAGAAGTCCAATTCTATAAAAATTGCCATCTTGGGAAACTCACAAGGGATTTCTACCCTGTCCTTTTGGATCACTATGAGTCAGATCAACTCAACAGCAATGGCTTTAGCATTTTGGCTTGATATTCAGTGTCTGTAAACTACAAAGAAGTCCAGGATGCTGAAGTGGTTGTCTTTCTGCCACTCTTAGAGACTCTAAAGCCAGATGACTGGATAGTTTTCTGGAAAGAAGAGATCTTGTAAACAAGGTAAAAACCCAGCATATGCATGAAAGACAATCTGGGAATATGGGACTCAGCAGTTTTTCCTTTACCAATGTTGTCCTCTAATCCCCAAGTGCTAAAATTTCCTCTCAGTTTTTACCAGATTGTCAAGGATTTGGACAAATTTCATTTTATGCATAAGTTGTGCCCAAATAACGCCAACTCACATTTTTCTCATTGAGGTCTTGACGGTTGTCCAATCTCCAAGCAATCTGTCACTACTCATTTTGGGTGATGCTGTACTTTGACTACAGCCATGGAAATTCCACGAGCTTTTTGATAGTCATATCATTTTTGTGTCTCATATTGGACATTTTATTTACGAATGTTGACATATTAATAGCAATAGTTTGGTTATATTTTTAAAACTGTACGTATTGTAGAATACTTGGAAGCTTCAGAAAGATATTTAGGGAAAAGAAGA
>NW_022111300.1:28593485-28595132 GCF_000313985.2 Echinops telfairi | reverse complement strand
CATAAATGTCCTTTTCTTCCTAGTTCTTTCCTCTGTTTCCTTTAGCTTTCCTCTTGTCCCACTATCATGTTCAACTTTCATTCTGCTTTCAGTAATTCCTCTCAGTTACATTGCACTTGATCAAACCCCACCAGGCATCCCATGCCCTCCTTACCATCAATTTTAGATCACTTGATGTTCCCTTGTCCCTAGGTTTGTTGGCAACCCTCTTCCTTTCCCCTGCCTCCCCCTCTCCCGTGACCCCCAGAACTGTCAGTCCCCTTGTTTTCTCCTCCGGATTGTTTATCCTGCCTCTCTTAATTGAATGCCAAACAATGTGTAAACGTGTGTATTCCTGGATAAGACATTTCTTCCGAACAAAGTACACATTGTCTCCATATATACTGTTAAGAAGTAGGTATAACATGGTACTTGAAGTCAGGAGTTCCCGGTATAAAACGTGATACCTTTGACCTTCATGGCACTGCAAAATTATCCTCCCATAGTGCTAATTCTCTCCTCCACAATATGGGGATACAGGTCGTTTCATTCAAGGGTTGCATCACGTTCATTGTACCTGGCATAGAACTTTCCCTTTTTTCATTCCCCTCTCCTCCCTTTCTCTCTCTCTCTCTAATTTTATGCATTTATACAGAAAAAAATGATGTGTTTAGATTTTGTTGGCACTAGATACATTTCAGAAATTGTGCTTTAGATATGGGCTCCTGATGGGGATTTTGGTAGTTGAGTGACTTGTTGAGAAATGGTATACTAATAGCTGTTAGACTAAGACTCAACTCAAAATCCAACTGTCAGAATTTTAAATATTTTCATGCAGCAGATTACAGAAAATAATGATACAGCATGCCATACTTGGCAACAAGAATGCCTGCAACCCTGAGGGTGATGCCAGTCCCCTTAGGAAATAGAGGGAAAGGATTTGCTTTAAGCTTCTTTCTTTAAAGAGGCCAAGAAATTTGAAAAAAAAATTAAAAAAAAAAACTTTTGCCAAATGGAGCAAAGATGCTATGAGTCTCTCACATAGCCTCATAGAAAATAGAATTTTAGCAAGGCAAATGATAAATTATTATAAATGTGAGACAAATAACTGCCTTTATACAAGAATGGCCGACATCCTGCCAAAGGAGCAATGTGTATAGAAATGATTGCCGGGCAGCGTATGGCAGACTGTCATGGCATGAGGCCATTTTGGAATGAGAAAATAAGTAATGACGGATGAATGATAAAATGTTCTGACTGAGTGGATAACACCCCAGAAGGCCTAATATCCCCCTTGCCCATCAAAAGTCCTGTGCTTTGAGCACTGCCAATTTTGTCTTGAAAACTCTGATTGATCATTGTGGGCTATTTATTAGCATCCATGAAGATTCTAGGAAGTAAAGAAATGTCAACAAAATTGAAAGGATGAGTGAGTTAGAGAGGAAAACTTCCTTTACTTGGATTGTGGGGAAGAGTGAATACTGCTGAGTTGGGGTTCTAAACATCTCTCCAGTGATCCTTTTAAAGAAGGGAAAGTGCCAATATTGGATGGTGCCTGAAAGTGTTGCTTCTTTCTTTTCTTTGATGGTGCCTGAAAGTGTTGCTTCTTTCTTTTCTTTGACTACTTAGTTCTACTTAGACTCTTTTTTTTTTAAGTTCCCATTGTTT
>NW_022111300.1:28583155-28592361 GCF_000313985.2 Echinops telfairi | reverse complement strand
TCCTGTCCTATACAATGGTGGAAGTAATTAACCTGGCAAAGTTTGAACTTAAACAATTCATTAAATGCCTAATGTCTACCATCTGGAAGTAACTAAAAAAAATTCATTAATAGCATTCCTCATATTGATACATTGTAAACAGGTCGGCACAGGTCCATCGATCCCTGCCAGTCACTCACCATATGTAGACAGATAGCTTAGATTCTTCTAGCTTTTTTTATTGCTGAGCCTGAATTTGGGCGTGTGCAAAGAAGGTCATAGAAAGGGCATCAACACAGATGTCCTTGTGGGACCAGACCCAGGAAAGTCACACAGCGTTGGACACAGAGTTAGACATGATGATGACAGATGCTAACCCCGGGACTCGATGTTTGAATGTGCTCCCACACTTGTCAGACATCAGATTCCTTTTCCTTATGGTTGCTACAGACCAGGTTGGGAAACAAATGATGGTCAGCCCTCTTCACTTCTTTTTCCTAAGGGCTTATCTCCACAGGAAAGGTCTGCTTTGAGGTAGTAACCTGAGATCCTGATGTTAATTTGCCCGACACTCAAGTAAATTTGTATGCATTGCTTTTTCACATTTTATTGTGAATTGGAAAACCAGTTTTCCATTAAAAATATGCATGTCTAGTTTGTTTTGTGTTATTAATTGCAATTTCTACAATGTAACAACATTTATCCCATCTCCTCTCTGTGTTTCTACTTTGATTGCTCCTTCTAATCCTTCCTGCCTTTTGAACTTTTCCTTTGGGAAAATGCTGCCCTTTTGATCTCAGAGAGTTGATTATTCAAAGGTATTCTTACATCCCTAGTGTTGTTGTTCACCTTATAAATCTGTCTATTGTCAGGCTGAAATGTGAGCCAGGGGTGTGAGTTGAGTTCCAGGCCTGAAGGGTGAGGAAGGGGCATAATCTCAGGGTAAGAGCAGTCGCTAACCAACTGCTAAGCCAGATCCCTTTTTCATGATTTTGATGTCTGTTTCATATTTTCTCTCAGTCTATCTAGGCCTGTCTAAAGGGATCCCTTTTGGAGTGGCTGGTCGTGGTAGCTAGGCATCGTATAGTTCTGGGGTCAGGGCTGTGGAGGCTGAGGTTTGCCATTGTATTTTGATGAAATTCATCATCGTCAAATGTGCCCATGATTTTCTTCATTCTTCTTTGCTCTGGGGAGACTGATAGTTGGGTTTTGAGTGGCTGCTCATAAGCTTGTTGTACCCTAGTCACTGCTCACCAAAATATCATGTAGAGCATTGTGTTAGTCTGGGTGGAGTAGAGAAGCAAATTCAGAGAGACTCTCATATGTGTATAAGAAAGAGCTTTCTCTACAAGACCAATTGAATATTGAGAAAACATTCCAGCCCAGTCTAGATCAAGTCCATAAGTCTGATTTTAGTCCATTTGTCCAATACCAATCTATAAAGTCCTCTTCTACTCAAGAAATACATGCAATGGCACTGAATGCAGGAAGATCACAGGCCAGTGGGTATGAAATCTTGTGGATCCAGTGGCAGTGGAAGCATCTCAGCGCTGGCAGGGGTCTCCATGTAGCTTCTCTAGCTCCAAGGCTCTGGCTGCCCACAGTCTTTCTCCATGTGGCTTGTCCACAAGAATGTCTAGCAGGGACTGAGCTGAGAGAGAGAGTGTGTCCCGCCTCCAAGGAGGAAGACAGGAATTCCCAGAATCCTCAGGAGAAGGCCATGCCCACACAGAGGCCTCATCGGCTGTGACCTGATTGACAGGCTAGATTCCACCCTTTCACTCTTAATCCTCTCAAATTGACAAATAATTATATAACTACCATCAGCATTGTCTTTGTAGCTCAACACTGTCCTATACCATCTTTAAGGGAGGGAATCCCTGGTTGCAGCAGGAGATTATTTGGGAAGTTCAGAGAAAAGAAGCTGACATGTATTTTCAGTTTCTAGATTTTGCGTTCAAAGCTGCCCACTACATCAGAGCTCAGGTTAGCCCCGTCTAATTATACACATCCAGCTTTGTTCATGTCACCTCCTGCTTTGCCCCTGGACTGTAAACGAAACCAGCCCATGCCATCATGCTGACCCCATGTAATAGAATAGGACTGTCCCTTTCTGTTGCCGAGACTGTCGATCTTTATGGGAGCAGAAAAAGCCTCATGTTTCTCCCTGCAAGTGGTGGTGAATCAACGGCAGGCCTTCTGGGTCCCGGCTCTGTGCTTCATCCATCATGCCACCGGGGCTTCTGTGAGACACACATGTGTTTACCTTTTGTAGATTATTATTCAACAGATTCATCCAGTTTTTGAATTATCCACTTTAAGTAACCATTCTCTCATTGTCTCCTGATTTTATTTTTTGTTAATTTTCATCAATAAACATTCCCCTGGTTTTCAAAGTAAGCTAATTTTTACTACATTTTAAATATCATCCCTTTACCAATCTTATTCCCCCAAGATAATGATTTTCCCTTTTTTCTACCAAGTCCTTTAGCCTTTGTTTATTTTTTTCTTGTAAAGATACCATTTTATTCTGCTACTTCTAAATCATCCAGCTGAATGTGTCTTCTAATTCCTCCTTTGGAAATTGAATTAAATTCTGTTACAAGCACCATCTTCTGCATATAAACACCATCTCAGAACTCCCCCCGCATCTCTTTCTAAGTCTCCTAAAGAAAATATGCCTCATTATGAGATCACTATGTGATATATTTCCTTTATTATGATTATAGCAGTGTTTATGGACAGCTGTCATATGTGGGGTATAAGTTTTGTTTATTCAAAATGCTCCTCCCCATTATTTTCTTGCATTTAGTGGTTATTCTGGCATTAATAGTTATCTACTTTATTTATTCGCTCAAAACAAAACCAAACCTCACTGCCATCAAGTCAATTCCAATTCATAGCAACCCTAAAGGACAGGGCCGAACTTCCCCTGTGGGTTTCCAAGACTGCAACTCTTTAGAGAAGCAGAAAGCCTCCTCTTTCTTCCGCAGCATGGCTGGTTGTTATGAACTGCTGACCTTGTGGATAGCAGCACGATGGGCCACCACTGGGACACCAGGGCTCCTAGAATATTTAAATGCGTGTATTCCCAAACTGTTAGTTGTCGACATCGCCACGCTGTTCAGATACGTTAGGAGATGTGTTTTTCTTCCTTCCCTCTTTCTTCTGTATGTCCTTCCTGGTTTTCCTCCCTTGCTATCTCCTAACAGCGCTTTCTTGTAGCCCTTATTCTACTTGACTCTCCACACATAGACTTCTATGCTTGCTGTCACCTAGGACTCTTTCTTCCTGAACACGGTATTGTTTAGAAATTGTTTTGTATTTCTTCCACACTACCAGTAATTTATTGCAGATTGAGATTGCCAAATAAAAGCAAACCAAGAAAACAAAACAAGCCCAAACTTGCTCAAAAGAATCCTTTCAAGAAAGAGACAGGGATTGATTATTGCAATAGAGATCAGCAGACATCTCAAGAGTTAGGAGAAAGGGTTGTTATTTTATAAAAAAAAAGAGGGGTGGGCAATATGGAATGATCCAAGGGAATAGGTGTGTAGGGAAGTGGAGGGGAAGGGAGCCATGATCGAATAGCTGAGAAAATTCTGTGTGTTAAGGCCAGTCTACGGTCTGGCGCTGTGGTAGGTGGGTGGGGATTGTATATAGACTGGCTTAGGTTGAAAGTAGGCCCAACATTCAGAAGTCTGAGGAATACAAAAAGTTTAACTGAAGTTTGATGAACAAGTATTTTTTCTGATAGATCAAGGGGAACAAATTACTCAGCTACTCCTCTGTCAGACAAGGAATGGGACTTTGGAGGGTCGGTGTCTGGTCATAGGAAAGCAAGAGAGCGTGTGAGTCTCCACAGTCTCACAGGGAAAGGTTATAAGGCAGCTTTCAGACCCCAAAACAGGACAATGTACATCTTGGAGAGTTCTGGAAGTGAAGATAGAAATTCAGTTTCTGGTCTATGCACTCTCACCTGCTCTCTCTCTGTTTTTCAGCAGGGAACCTACACTCTTGGCTGAATACAAAGCAAAAAGCTTCCACTTTCCTGGGTTCCCTTCTGATCTGCTGGGGGGAGACAGTCATTGCATGTGAAGTTCTTGTGCTTTTACAATGTTAAGACTAGGAATATTTTCAGCTGTCATAGAACACTGCCTGTCTTTCCTCTCCTCCTGTTGTGTGAATTACCAGTCTCCTATGCCTCAGCAGGACATCACTCGTACTCACATTTCCCTCCTTTCCTGCTAGTCAGCCCATAGGGGCAGGGCTCCTCATTTTTTCTTCTCTTGTCTCCCCTACAGCTTAGTACGAGGTATCTATTAAGTATTTATTACCCAATAAATATTAAATCTGATAAATTTATTATATCCAATAAGTATGAGGTATCCATTAAGTATTCATTAAATGATTATTTTTGCTTGGACCTGAAGGTAGCTATTCTCTGAAATGATTGTTCGTGCCAATGGCAGGCTGGGTTTCAGCAGAAGGCTCGCTTCTCGCTACCTGTTTCCTCCCCACTTCTCTATCGTTAGGCAGGAAAAAGTCCCTGTTAATGAAAACTATCCTTTGCCCTCTATCTTCTTTCAGTTCTTTGTAATGCTAAGTCTTTTATATGCTTGCTAATTTGCGATGTTCATTATGAAAGTCACCAATTTTATCTTGTGAGTACATTTCTGCAATTTACCTCGGTCTGCATTTCACCTCCTGTACACCATCATTTATTTCCTCCTCATCTCAGATCTTTGTTTTTCCACGAGGATTGTCTGGTGTCTAGAAGATAGAATGCCAGCTTTTATAACAGCTCCTGCAAGCAGCCTTCCAATATACCCCTTATCTTTTCAAATATGTAATTTAATAATATGTTCCTTCTTTTTAATCTTCTTCACTGTAATGATACCTTTGGAACATAATTAATACCTTGCATTTGGAGGGTGCTTTGAGCTCTTCAAAGCACTAGTTCATCTATTATCACTAGGTGTTTTATTTTTTTATAATGTCTCAGTAAGTGAATGGAACAAGGTATTGTTGTCCTCTTACAGAGATGCAAAAGTGGAGGCAAAGAAAGGTGAAGTGATTTTCTAAAGGCCATGCGAATGATTAGTGGTGAACCTGGGGCAAGAAAGGCACTTTTCTGACTCCCAATCTTCCCCTCTTCTCTTTATTTGCCTCTTCCACCCTGCCATAGCATACTTCACGCTCAGAGATTGTATTCCACTCTGATGCCCAGTGGTGCTGCCGGCACCACCCTGAGCCCAGGCTCGGTCGCTTTCCAGTTGACTTATTTCTTCATTTATCATTCTACTGTGGCACTTTCTGTGGCTCTAAACTCACATGTGGGAAGAAGACCTTTAAACCTGCCATAAATCAGACACATTTTACCTTGCTGTTGTCTGTGGTCTTTGAAAAATCTATTTTTCAGTTAAGACATTTTTCTTAGGCAAGTGAAAGTCTCATCTTACTTTAATGAAAACATTAAACTCTATGCTATGTCATCAGACTTTTCCTGTGACGAGGCCCATCTTCAGACTGAGTATTTCTGCCCCCAACAACTGATAAGGTGCATCAGATTCCTATACACTTAACCGTCTTGCTCAATGTTGACTTCCCTTTATTTGTGAAATGTCGCATTTCTATAAATTTGTGAAATGTGTCTGCATTGGCAAAAAAGTGCTGCATAGATTCATCAAAGCTCCCTCTGTGTCTGTTCATCCATCTCTGCCCCATTTACCTGGAAGGAAAACAAGAGTCAACACACTGATGATGCCACCTCATGAGAGAAAAACAGCCGTATTTCTCAAGAGAAGGTCAATCTGGCAGCAAGACAAATGCGTGGATTTTGAAAGGGTGTAGTTCTGTCAGAACCCATGTCTATCCTTGGGCTGTTTGCGCCTCACTCCCCAAAGATGCTCTGTGTGATATTGAAGTTATCCAGGAAGCTATGATAATTGCATCTAGGTTATTAATAAGAGCCAATACCGTGGGCAAATGCTTTTAGATGGTGCAAAATTATTACGTAATGGAGGAAATGGTTTAGGTAAATCAGGCCCAAATATTGCTTTGATCTGAGGTGTTCATGTAACCAAAGTTGATCTACCTTAATTCTTTGGTTGTTGTTAGTGATTTTCATGTGAGTTTCAACGTTTTGGCAGAGTGAAACTGCTCTGTAAGGTGTTCCATGGCCATGGCCTTTTGGAAGCAGATTGCGGGGCCTGTCTTCCAACTTGCTCTGCGTGAGTTCAAACTGCCAACCTTTCGGTGAATCCTGGGAAGCTTAACTGTTTATGTCACCCATGCACGCTTTAATTCTTTACTTACCTTTAAAAAAACAAACATGAAAAGTTTGTGTGGATCCATCCTTAAAAGCAGCAATGCCATTCAAATGCCACTGGTTTCTGAGGGCAACTGCTGATATAATCAGAATAGGTGCCAGGTGTCAAAACACTTCTTTTAGGACTGCTGCTTTGCAAAGACCCATCCATGTCTGTGATTGTGAGGTGCCATGGAGTCAGTTCCGGCTTACTGTGACTCTGTGGATGACAGAGGGGAACCCTGCCTGCTTTTGTGCCATCTTCATTGCCATTGTCATGTATGAGCCCCTTGTTGTTGCCACTGTGTCAACCCATCCGGATGATGGTCTTCCATTTTTTTGGCTGCTGACCCTCTTTACTGAGCATGCTGCTCTTCTCCAGGAATGAGACCCTTCTTAACATACACAAAAGAAGTGCAAGGAAGCCTCGCAATCCTTGTTTGGGAGAAAAATCTGGTTGCACATCCTCTGAGATAGATTCCCTTGCTCTTCTAGCAGTCCATGGAATGTTCAATATTCTTCACCAGCAACATAATTCAAAAGCAACACTTCTTCATTATTCTTTATTCATTATCCAGACATTACGCACACAGCATGAATTCTTCATCCATGATTGGTGTCCCTTTGTCCTCAAAATAGCACCTGCTCTTTTGAGAGAGCTTTCCAGTAGGGTTTCCCAATGCAATATGCCAGTTGTTTTTCTTGGCTACTGGTCTCATGGGCATTAGGTGTGGAATAAAATTAAATGAAATCTTTGACAACTTCAATGTTTTTTCTACTTATGCCATTGAGTATTGTTCTATCTGTGAGAATTTTAATGTTCTATGCATTGAGTTATAAACCACACCAAAGAGTGTATTTAGTCTTTGATCTTCAGCAATTAGTGCTTTATGTTGTCTTCGCTTTCAATAAGCATAGTTGTCATGTGCATACCACAGTTTGTCTATGTTTTTCTCCAAACTTGATGCAGCATTAATCCATCCATTCATAATTCCGTTTCTCCAATTTTTTGTTAAGCATACAGATTAAATAATCATGGTGAAATGACATAGAACTAACACACCACTTTTCTAATCTTAAACAATGCTGTATGCCCTTGTTGTGTTTGAATGATTGTTTCTTAGGGTATGTATAGTTTCTACATGAACACAATTAAAGGTACTAGATCTCCCGTTCTTTACAATGATATCTATATTTTTTTGTGATACATATAGGCACATATATCTGCAGAGTCAATGAAGATATCAGGAAACATCTTTCTGGTGTTTTCTGCTTTCAGCCAAGCACCATCTGACATTGACAACGGTACTCCAATTCCACATTACTTTTGAATTCAGCTGGAATTTTTTGGCAGTTTCCTTGCAATGTCCTTGTGAGTGTTATCAATGATATTGGTAGATCATTTCTGCATTCTGTTGGATCCCCCTTTCTTTAGAATGGACACAAATAGGGATATCTCTCAGTGAAATGTACAGGGAGTTGTCTTCCAAATTTCATCACGTGGACAAGTGAACCCTTCCAAGGTTTCTCATCTTAACTGATCCATCAAATCCTGGAGCCTTTAATATGGAAACTCAAGGCTTGCTATTTTCTCTTCATTTTTTTCAGCTTGAGAATTTCTGAGTATGTACTTCCTTTTTTTTGAGTTTTCTAACTCCAGGACTTTGCACATTTTATGAAACTCTTTTACTTTGTCTTCTCAAACTGCCCGTTATGTTCCGTTCATTTCTTTTATGTCATCGTGTCTTTGGTTTGCTCGAGCTGTACATTCAAAAAGAAGTTTCAGTATCTCTTCTGAAACCCATTCTGATCTTTCCTCTGATCCCTGTCTTTTGAATGGTCTTCTGTTTTCATCGTGAATGATGTGGTTTAGGGCCTCCACAGAGTCACCTGGTCTTTAGGCACTTGAATTCAATGTGTCTAATTTTGGGTGGGATATACTCAAGGTTACACTTTGGCTCTTGTGGATTTGTTTTAATTTTAGCAGCTTCCACTTGAAATTCCATATGAACAATTGATAATCTAGTCTGTAATTAGCCCCGGACTTTATTCTGATTATATTGAACTTCTTCATTGTTTCTTTCTGCAGATGTAGTTGATTTGATTCCTATGTAGCCCTTCTGGAGTGGTCTATCTTCATACATTCCACCTCAATCAAGTTGAGTCTCACTCCTGGAGACCCAAGAGGACTGTATAGCTCTACTTGTAGCATTTCAGAGACTGTAAATTTTGAAGTAGATAGTCTCTTGTGACTCCTGTGGATCAGCCAATGGATTCAACCGTTAGGTTGACAATACAATGCTTAATCCGCTGCACCACTGGTTTCTGTTCATGTTGCTGAGAAAAGGTATTTGTCACTGTCACTAGTGGCATAGAATTAATTTGGTTCCAGCTGTGATGAGTTTACACCGCAAGGTAAGAACCTAGTGAATGTGGCCTACAGAAACAGGCATGGTGTGTCTGGCGGAGGAAGACGAGGCTGCCTCTTTGGGGAAGAAGTTCCTTTTTCTTGTCATTGAGGGGTTGTCCCATGTGGAAAGATAGAAAGTGAAGAGAAGGCACTTGTGGCTGGGGAAATGGCACAATCAAAGGCTGAGAGGCAGCCGTGATGGCGACAGTGCAGGAGGCTGTGGGGAAAATGAGTTGTGTGGAAAAGCAGTCGGCTCATGCGGGACCTTAAAGGCCTCTGGAAATGAAGCCTCCTAGGACCTCTTCAAAGTCATTTCCTTTAACTCCCAGCGGATGACAACCAATTTCCAGAGAGCCCTATTTGAGTGCCAAACTTGGAGAATGACATTCAGCTGACATTTAACAATTTGCACACATTTTGCAAGTTTTTTCCCCCCTCCTTTTCTTTTCTATGTGTGAAACCTAACAGAAAAGACAAAATAAGGTTGTATGACAACACCTGAAACCA
>NW_022111300.1:28560350-28581859 GCF_000313985.2 Echinops telfairi | reverse complement strand
CTGATTATTTCTGCTCTATTCTACTTTATTTTCCTCTTGCCTTATTTAACCTGAAGAAAATTGTTATAAGGCTCGAAATCCATAAGAAACACTGATTTGATCATGCTAAGGTTGCAGATAGTAACTTGCAAGCAGTTGTAATCTAGTTAACTGGTTAAACAGTGATTCTCCAAATGTAGTCAGCTGCCTTGGAGACAATTTCAAGATTACATTTCTCCAATTTGCGTAATGTATTTCACCTTAGTGGCATTTATTCAATTTAGCATAATGACATTTTTCATCAATTTCAGAGAATATGAATGCAAGTTAGGCAATGTAACTTAGGCAAGGCAAGGTGAGTCGTGAGTAAAAAACATTGTCTTGACAAATGTTTGTTGCAAGGCACTTACTGATTTTGCTGTGGATCCCAAGATAAATACGTTTTAATCCCATTTCTTGAGGGATATTCACATAGAACTTTACTAACAATCACCTCAAGTCTCTTTTAAATGAGACAAAGAATAATATACTGCATTAAGCATATGCAGAATAGGACATGAAAATCTCTCGCCTAGGGACAGAGGGCTGTGGTCCCCACCAGAGAAGATTTAATTTGATTGGGGTACTGAGTACAGCTTCCAAAAATGATGTGCTTTTTTAAGGTAGAATGTTAATCGATGGAAATGTGAGTATTCCAAAGAAGGATATTCCTGCGCAGGTGCCTGTGGCAGTGACTGGCTGTGTATGTATGTGTGTGTGTATGTGTGTGTGTGTGTGTTGTGTAGATTTTGTTCTGAAAATGAGAAGCATTTCAGTGGACTCCAAAGGCAAAGATGGGTCAGATTGGCTAAGTTAAGAGTGAGTTGGATTGAAAATATGTTCATTTGAGGCCTTAAATTGCAATGATCAGACAGCACTGAAGGATTTGTGGCTGAGTCAGTGGCTTAGAGCCATGAGATTCTGGAAGTGAGATCAGACAAGCTCAGGGACCCTCTGGAGGACATATGGCAATTTCTTTTTCTGTGCTCTGCATACCTCCCCTCCCCCAACACTTGCATGCCTCACTCACCACCATAGAGTTGGTTCCATCTCATAGTGATCCAACAAGACTATTTCTGTGGCTTTCCAAGACTGCGGCTTTTTTTTTTAATTAAAAGATTATTTTATTGGGGACTCTTACAGCTCTTATAACAATCCAGTAATCAACTCTTTAAGGGAGTAGAAAACCTCACTTTTCTCCCACTGCTAGCAGCACAGCACATAACCCACTCTTTAATGCCACTGGGGCTCTTTCCCCATGTGCACAACCTTCTGTAAAAGAAACACTTTTAGACTTCTAAGCCTTCATTTGTTGTATGCAATGCGATATAAATGGAATGGAAAAGCAAACAAGAGAATGCACATGGAATGCGACAGAAATCAGGTTTCGGGGGGCTTGCATGAGGGAAAAGGAGTAGTCAGCAGCTCCCCTGAGTAACAAAGCCACTGAGAGAAAGAACGGCAGATGGAGAAGAGGGGGATCTTAAAAATTTCACTTTGCATTAAAATATTCTTCTCCTTGGAAATTTTCATGAGAAAATACAATAAAAATTTAAATTAAAAAATTTGCATTCCAAAAAGTTTATGAACGCCTTATCCCATCAAATGGAGTCATTGATTGGCATCATATAGATAGCATAGTCACCTAGTTATCAATTCTTGCACTTCTTGGTATCTTCATATTATGTGTCTACATCTTTTCAAGTTACTGCGTTGTTGTAATACCTTAGATTCCTATGAGCTACCTTGGTAACTTTAAACTTTAAGTTGCCTTCAATTCCTCTTTATGATGACCCATGTAAATCAGAGTAAAATGCTGCTACCCTAGTGCTTTCGAGGACTGTTGGTAGAACGTAGATCAGCAAGCCTTTCCTCTCAGGTATCTGAGTGAACATAGCAAGCAGCTTAGCACATGAACTATTTCCATCACTCAGGAACTCCTTGGTAGTGTTAAGGGGTTTATCTTTGCAAGTTTCATGTTGCCTTCTTGAAGTGCAACAAGGAGCATAGAATGTACTTCCAAAAATATGCCATGTATTTGCTGGAAATTTTGCTTGACCTTTTAATTACTTTCCTAAAGTTGTCCAGCCAGTGAAGTGCTGGAAATAAAAAAAACTTTTTTTGAAAAAGAAGCTATAGTTTTGTTTATTAAAATTGGCCAACTACTGAAAAAATAAAAATAAAAAGGCACTACCAGCCAGAATTGGTCAGATTGAGCAACTACTGCCTGTATTTTATTTCCTGTTTACTTAACTGTCTTGTTTTGTTTTTTACTTTATTGAGCTTTCATTGGCATATCACACAATTCAATATAGTTCAGTCATGTCGAGAAGTATTGTGCAATCATTTTCAGAATCAATTTTGGAACCTTTTCTTCCTTCTTGTACCCATTTATGTTGACTTCCCAATTTCCCAGCCCCCACCTATGTGCCCCTAAGCAATGATCAAGTGTCTACTGTCTTCATAATTCTACTCATCTGGTTTCCTTATACATAAAAACAAGGTAAAGCAACAATCAGGCACCCAACAACAATGACCATAGAAAATAGCTAAAGATCTCAATCTAAGAGAAAGCAAAGACTATTGTAATTTTAGAATAAATTCACATTGAGTCCAGAGAGAGATCAAGCGACAGGTGTTACATTCTGTCTGAAGTACAGGTGCTAAAATCCATTTTATAATGTTTGCTTGATAGTGAGAGACCATTCCCAGCCTAAGTGCACTGAGAATTCACTGGGGACTCAATCCACCTAGGGACCCTGCTAATGCACTTGGGATTGATACTGTCATCCATAGCATTCCACAAACCGGGTATTTAAAAATTAGGCACTGGTCCCATTCTCTCCTCCAGGTTTGGATCTGATTATTTGCAATCTTTGGATTACACAGGCTGATGTGATTCTTCCCAGTGAATTTAGCTGACTCTTGCCTTAAATGACTGCTTTTTTTGAGACAAGTCTTTAAGACCCCAGGTGCTATTTTTTCATGATACCATCTAATTTCTTCAGCACACTTTGCTATGGCGCCAATGTCTTCAATGATCTCCTCATGAGGGCAGTACCTGACAAGGCTATCTCAAAACAACTAATTGTTCTTATATTGGAACTACAATCAAAATCCATTCACACGACTATTGTTTCTGCAAGCCTCGAGTTCCTTTTTAGAGACATCACTGTCATTTGATTACAGTACATCAAATATCTCCGTGGGGCTAAGGCAACTCTAATAATGATAGCATTATTTTGATCAATAGTAAAGTGCTATTGAGAAAAATA
Source organism: Echinops telfairi (assembly GCF_000313985.2). Classification (NCBI taxonomy): domain Eukaryota; kingdom Metazoa; phylum Chordata; class Mammalia; order Afrosoricida; family Tenrecidae; genus Echinops; species Echinops telfairi. The sequence goes on along the minus strand of NW_022111300.1, from coordinate 28,578,566 downwards.
TTTTGTACGTGTGTTGGACTTCTTAACAGACTCCAATACATAAATTATATCCCTGTATATCTTCAAAGTGTGGGTGACTACAAATGGTGTGAGGGTTGGAGAAATGGTAATACTTTCAGTTATATTCATCCATGAGGGTGGAATCATGACTGGTTTCTAAATCTTGTCCTTCTGATGGGTCTATGAAGGGTGCTGGGTACCCCAGTGTCTGATGTACAAATTGTGCATAGCACTTTGCCTGGATTATCAATAGTCAGTTGAGAACCTAGGTCAAAAGTGCCCAGTTAGGAACACATTACTGGGTGCATTTTCCCTTTGGGGTCTCTGTAAGTAATCTTAAGCATTTTCCCCAAAAGGTGGGCACCAATTGCTGCTCCAATATAGACATGATTGTCCCTCCTTTTAATCCAACCTCATAGTGAAGTTCACTAATTACTCTTGTAGAATTGCCTGTTCACTTGAGGTGACTGGCAAGAATTCGTTTTTTCTTTCTCTCTCTTACATGGGGAAAATGATCCCATCTGTAGTGAAGCCACCTGTCTTCAGATGGTTTGTAAAATGTTCTAATGAGTGGGTGATACACAGATTATGGGGATATGCAGATTATGGGAGTTAGGGAGGCACATTTCCTTGTTGCATGGGGGAATGGATTAGAAGCCTACATGGCCCGGGAAACACCGTTTGTCTCTGTCTTGTGTTGTATATTTATAGTAGTGGACTTGTACAATATTTGTCCTTTGAGGACTGACGAGCATCACTCAACATAATGGCTTCCAGGCTGTTCCATATCATGAGGAGTTTTGTGGTTTCATTATCATTCGGGGAATGGTGGCGGCGCAGACTCTTCCACTGTGTGCAGGTGCCGGAGTTTCTTTATCTCTTCTGTATCGTGTGGGCAAGGGGGCTGGTTCCCGCTTTTGCTATTGTGAACTGTCCTGCTATGAACAAAGGTGAGCATCTGTCTGTTTGTGTTCTGTCTCTAACGTCTTAGGGGTGAATTTGCAGCAGAGATATTGCTGGGTTGCTTGGTTATTTCTAGACTTGTTTCAGGAAGTACCATATTGTTTTCTACAATATTAATACATGAGTGCAATGTCAACAGCAGTGTAGTGTATGAAAGTTCTGATCTCTGCACACTCTCTCAAGCATTTTTTTCTGGTTTGGACTATCATTATGGATATAAGATAATATTACATAGTTGTTTTGATTTGCATCTCCAAGATGGTTAGTGATTGTGAGCATTTCCTAATTTGTTCATTCACCATTTGAGTGTCTTCTCTATGCATGTCTTTGCCCACATTTTAATTGAATTGTTTTTCTTGTTGAAACAATGCAGGATTCTATATATTTTAGTGATTATCCCCTTGTCTGTTGTGTAGTTGCTTATTTTTTCCCTCAATCTGTGGTTTCTTGTACTCTTTTGATGTGTAAAATTGTCTTATTTTTAATAAATCCCAGTCATATATTTTGCCTTTTGTGTGTGTGCTTCCTTTATTATGCTTGGTAGGTTATGTATGTCCTGTAATAGATAGTCTATCTATGTCTGTCCTGTAATGACCTTAACTTCATCCCAACTTTCTGATTAAATATCCTTACAATTAAAGGATTTACATTTAGTCTCTAATCCATCTTGAGCTCATTTTTGTGTATAGGGTGAGGTGTGGGTCCTGTTTCATTCTTCTGCAGAGAGAGATCCGGTTTTTCTAGCACTATTTGTTGAAGAAGGTGTCCTTTTCCTATTTAACGTTTTAGACCTTTATCAAAAATCAGTTGCCTGTAAGTGGATACTTTTACTTTTGGTTTTTCTACCCTGTTACACTGGGCTATGTTTCTATCATTGACAAAGTACCAGGCTGCTTTGACTACTGTGGCTATGTAGTAGGGTTTGAGGTTGGCTAGTGCAAGGCCTCCTATTTTGTTCTTTTTGAGTTCTTTGCCTATCCTGGGTTTCTTCTCTCTCCATATGAAGTTGGCCATTTGGCTTTCCTTTTTTTTTTTAAAAAAGAATGGGATTGGGCTTACCTTGGAGTTGCATTACACTTACAAATTGCTTTAGGGAGTATTGGCATTTTCACTATATTGAATTTTCCTATCCATGGACAGAGGGTGTTTTTCATTTGTGTAGGTTTATTTACGTTTCCTGCAACAGCATTCTGTAGTTTTCTTTGTATAGGTCTTTTGTTTCATTGGTTAGGTTTTGTCCCAAGTATTTCATCTTTTGTGAGACTACTGTAAATATTATTCTTTTCTTGTTTTTATTATTTTTTCAGAGATATTTTTGTTGGCATACAGGAATCCAATTGAATTCTGCTTGTTACTCATGTATTCTGTAACTTTACCAAATGTCTTAATTGTTCCTAGTAATCATTTTGTGGAGTCCTTGGGGTTCTCTAAAAAAACATCTCCTTTGCAAATAGTGAGAGTTTTACTTCTTTGTATTCCCTTGATTTCTTTCTGTTGTCTAATGTGATAGTTAGGTTTATTATGCCAACCTGGCCAATAGGAACATGTGAGATTAATTAGGTCACAGTTTGAGTGGAGGGCAAAAAGATAAATGGCTCTGCAAGACCTTCCCCCCTCTCTCTTGCTCTCTGGTGATCAGACCAGCATGCTGCTGCTTTAGCTAGTTCTCTGCCTTAACCTGTGAGCTATACTACCTGTGGGCCAAGCCAACCTGTGGATTGTGTTGCTAAAGCTTGAGGCTCTTTGGAGACTGTTGCTGACCTGCTCTGTTGTTGGCTGTCTGTGGGCAGACTCCACTCTCTGCTTCCTTGACCTGGACCCAGCAGCCCAAATGAGCTGAAGGATTTTCAGTATATTAACTTGCATTGAAGTGAGCTGAACTAAGCCCTCTGTACTGCAGTATTGAGTAATCAGCTGTATATATATATACACATATATATATACATATATATATATCCTGGTTTTGTTTCTCTAGAGAACCCTGCCTAACACATCTAGTGGTTGTAGCTAAGATTTCAAACTGCTAGTGCACTTGAACTTGAGTGTAAGGAATTTTGTAAAGTAGATGTGGTTTGCCTGGAAGGCATCACACACAGTCACCAGATGGGGGGAGCCTAGTGAAGAGAGGCCTAGGGAACCAGAAAAAGATATGAACTGGTGTAAAATGAAATAAAAATAGAATGCAAAAGCCTAGAAGCAAAAAAATAAGCTTTGTGGATTGAGGAGGAACTGCCACCCAGATATGCGCAGTGTAATTAAAGAGTTTTGTTGTTATGGAAGCATGAACGGGGAGAGTTTGTGTCCTAAGGTGCCTGGGTTTACTTGTCCTATGCAGGAGTCTGTGCCATCCTTTCCCAAGAGTTCACTGCCCATTGAGGGCCGCTGGCGGCTCATTTTGTGAGACTCTTGGCTATACAGGCTGGGATGGCTCTGTTCTTGTTGGGGAAAGGTTGCAGTCAGAGGCACAAGGTCATGGTGGTAGTATATTTTTAGCGAGTTCCAAAAGAAAAGGCCCTGGCTGGGGTGCATGTTGTCTGCATGCAACTGCCTAAGAGGCCCGGTAAGCTACAGAGTGTTGTATTCTTGGGATGAGAGCCAAAAGGGGATATAGATCAATTTATAAGAAAGCAGAAATAGAATGTTAAAGCTGAGGAACAAAGACTATTTCCCTGGTTTGGGTGAAGGCTGCCAGATGTGGCCGAAATGGCGCAGTGACCCAAATGCCTGGTGTGGCAGGGAAGGTGGGTGATGGGGCGAAGGAGCATGAAGTGAATTGGGGTGAATGGAAGCTGGTCATCCACGAAGGTGGCGATTTTCTTTACTTGGAGTGTGAGGACACCCACACCAGGCTTTCCACATGGTCCATCCTTCACCTAAAGGTCTCAGGGGCCAGCGAGGGGAGGGCGTTGACTGGGTAGGCAGGGACAGGGCTTGTGGTCACTTGGGACCACAGTAGTGGAACTCTCCAAAAAGGTGCCAGCCACCACTGATGGGGGTGGATGTGGGGGGGTGGCCAGAAAGGCTCAGTCTATGTTGCTAAACTCTGACTTTTCCCTTCAAAAGCAAAAGAAAGCAGTGTAGGGGTGGGGGGTGGGGTGGAGAAGAATAAACAAGCAAACAAACAACAACAAAACCTGGCTGTGCATAGTTTTCAGGTCAAGCACATGGGATCAAGAAGTATGGATTCTTTCCTCACTGTGTTCTCTCTGGAATTCATAAAGGGGCTCCTCCCAGAACTTGTCACCATTTCTTTATGTTCTGATTCTTGACCCTCGTCCTCAGTCCTGACTTTGAAACCTGCCTGGTTGGTCATTGCCAACTTCTAGACTAGTGTTCCCAGGCCTGAGTTTCTTAGACTCTGGTATATCAAATTCAATCTTTTCATCCATTTCTCATTCCACATTGTACTTGGTTTTGTCCCGTGCTATGTCAAGAAGGACAAAACATTATGTTGAGTATTTTGTCTTTTACCAAAGTACACAAAATATTTTCGCCTCCAGTCCTCATTTTCTATGATCTTTTTTCAATATTTATTTAATCTCTCCAATGTACAAAGCACAAAGACCCATTGAAAAGATAGGAATAAAAAGACACCGGGCTTGAATTTAGGACATTTTAGTTCTTGTTTCAAGTCCGTCATTAATAAATGAATCACATGCACTGGCCTAAATCTCTTGGATTTTTCTGGACTAATTTCCGTGCATACTTATACAATCAGAGGTCTGATTCAGATGGTTGAGGGCATAGACTCTACTGGTAATTCCCTTTAGAAATGTGTTTATTTATGTTCAGTCTTTACATGTGTGCAACTTGAATCCTTAACTGCCAGTAGCCCCCACTCACTGCTTTGAGAAATCTTTATCCCCTTTGATGTATCCCTTTTACATAATTTCATAAGTTGTTTTCTTTATCCCCTTTGATGTATCCCTTTTACATAATTTCATAAGTTGTTTCTCTGTTTTGTGCTGGCAGCCTCTCCCCTTGCTGGGTGACAGGAAGAAGTGTTGTTAGGTTTCTGGACTGGGGTACGTCAGTTCTTGCTTCACAATGCTGAAAGAATTCACATGGCACAAGCATGTTTGTAATCCACGCGACTTTTTTGATTGAGAGGAAAGTGTCAGGTGTTATAGACTCAAAATGCAGTTTCTGGAAAGTGTATAAGGCTGTGCGGGAAACAGACGGGAGTTTGTGACTGAACAGGAGTGAGAAACCACACTCGGAGAACCAGGAAATCACCGTACACCAAGAGAGTGCACATCCCGAGTGGGAGGAATCTCACCCCCTGCTTGCAGCATGCATCTGAACTAGAAAAAAAGGCTGGCGGCCCGCCCACAGCATGCTTTTATTTCCTCTGGCTGAGAGACATGGTTGAGGATACTGGCTGACATTAATGGCTGAGTTTAAGTGTACCTGAATGATGTCATTTCACTGGTGACTGGTCTGCACCCAGGGGGCCCTTCCACCTGGGCCTAGGGGAGCTGGATCCAAACATGCTCAGTTCTGGTTTTTCCGCATACATGTCTGATGGGTGTCTGATTTCACTGAAGCCCCTTTTTTGTGGCCCTATGCTGGTATTTTGGGAGCTATGCCCCCTTAGTCCCTATTCAAGTCCCTAGAATTCCCTATTGAAGGAATATGAACCCAGATCTTTAGGGATACTAGGAGATGACCGTCTCTGGGTCCTTCCTGCTGCTAATGGATGTTTAGTGGGGCTTTGGGTCCACAGCCTTACTTCTCTATGTGGAGGGGTGTCATCCACTTAGGGCCCACAGCACATGGGGTTGAGGTGGTCTGGACCTTCGGTGATTCTGTGGATTGCAACTTGACTCTGAGTCATTGGTAATCTGATGACTCCTGGAAGAAACAATGGAGGTGAAGAGTTTAGGTAAGGGTAGGGCAAAAGCTATGGGATGACAATGCTCATGACAGTGTGGGTTAGTCTCACACTGGGAGTTTAAAGGAAATCTCAGGAGTTATGAACACAGGATTGACAGGCATAGCCTGCAAGCTTACTTTAGCACAGGAATTGTGTCAGCATTTACTAGCTTCAAGACTGTGGTGGGTTCGAGGTAAGGTTGTCAGTAGAGCACTCAGGGTGCCGATAAACATGATCTTAAGACTGTCTAATGGTTCACATGTGCTTTCCTTGCTCCTTTGGATCTGCGTCTGAGGAAGCCTGTTCCGATGGTTTCCACAACTTGACCTGAGAATGGTGGAACCATGTACTCAATCCTGCCACTTTAACAGTAGTGGGGTAAAGAGAATTACCCGGAAGGGACCTTTCCAGACTGGCTGGAGGTGAGACTTGGGAGACCTGTGGCACAAACTCTAACACACGTGGGTCTTGGTGCCCTGTGCAGGGATCTTTGTACCTTGGGAGGCAGTAGATGGGTGCTGATTACTTAGGGTTGCCAATAGTTTGCATGCCTATCATCTTTCTATCTGCTTTGCATGAATCTGAGCCTTTCACTTAAAAATCTGTATTGTAAAAGGTGGCATCAGCAAAAGGGAAACATTTGCGGTCTTTGTTACATTTGGAACAAAGGTCTTTACTGTTTATCAAGAGGAAAAGTGTCTGAACATAAGGGACTTCCGCCTACTTTCCCATCCCTTACATATGTTAGGTTCTGGCTGTATTAGAGGAGGGAGGGAGTTTGCTATGCTTTGATCAGGATTCTGATCACCTAGAATGCACTGGGGCTAGAAGGTGTTGTAGAAAAATCCTGGTTTCCACTTCCTTGGTGTCTGCAGGACCAATAGACAGGATACAGTACAGAAATGTTGTCTGAGGGACAGACTCCTGGTGGCCCATCTAGAAAACATGTGGAAAATGGTTAGACTTCCCGACTTCCCAGGGTCCATAATCAGAGGTTCTAGTGTGTCATGGAATGTGAGTGCCTTGAACAGACCCTCCGTCCTTGGTGGTATGTCAGTGCCCAGTCTTAGCAGGTTGCCTAGGCCCGGCTATTCTCCAGACAGCAAACCAGGAATTTGGGTATTGCTGCCTAAGGTGGCATTTCAGGACCTTGAGAGGGGATCACCAAAATGGGTGAGCCATATGGATCTCTGAAGGTGGCAGGGGGTGGGAGGGACCTGTCTAATGACTCAGTCTGAATTCAGCCAACTGTAGGGAAATTGGAAGCCTTGGAGAGGTATTCATTGGCCCAGCATAATTGGAACAAGGATGTAAATGGCCCCGGGTGTGGGTGATCCATTGTGGAAGCAGGAGGCACAGCTGTGCTTAGAAAAAGACTCGAGTGATCTTGGAAACAACTGGAGTAGCAGTAGTTTAGCGATTTTACTTCCAAAATGCCTTTTGTCAAAGCTCGGCAAAACAAGCAAACAGGAAGTCAAAACCAACACCAAACAAGACCAAACATCAAAACCAAACTTAGGAAAACAAGGCATTCCCTTCCACTTGGTTTGTCTATATGCTGGAGAGAGAGAGAGAGAGAGAGGGAGAAGAAAGGGTGTGTGTGGGGGGGGCAATTTGAGAGGAACTATGGCAACCCAAACCATGGGAACCAGGGGTCTAGCCCAGAAAAGAGGAAGGGGATGGTGGAAGGCAAACTGGGAGGGACTAACTAGCCAATAAGTCCTGCCCCAGAACATATGGTTAGACCACTGGGAGGAGACACCCTCTTGGTAGGGTAAGCAGACGATCACATGCTCAGCTATCTTGCACAAATGGCAGCCTGCACAGAGACCACCCTATTGAAACAGCACGGGGAGCAGCAGTTTGGGGTCACGGAAGGTAGGAGCTCTAGTGAAATATGCCAGAAAAGCAAGGGAAGCTGGAAGGGCTTTGCACAGGCACGTTTTCCAAAGGCATCATCAAGGGAGTCTCAGGGAAGCGCAGATAGCAAAACATGGAGGTGTTAGATTTCTCGGGTGGGAAATACCTTAGTTCTTGGCTTCCCATGAGAAAGACTTCATGCTAAAGGCTGGTTTGAGATCCAAGTGAGTTTTTATAAAGGAAAGGAAGGAAGAAGTTTCAGGTTTTAATGTCCCAAAGGAGTACACGCTATTTTAGGGAAGCGTGCCAAACTGCGCATAAACTGTGCCCTCAGTCAAGGTATTTGAGGCCCCTGGATGGGAGGTATGGTCGAATATATTGGTTGACCTCATTGGAGTCCATTAAAACCTAGTTTGGGCGGCCCAGGTGTACTGCCCACCTGGTTCAGGGTGGGGGGGTGGGCTGAATTTGGAGCATGCCCAGTTAAGTCTTTATGGCTGTCTACCAACCGCCTGTAGGGGCCTTCAGGCTTGTGGAGAGCCCTGTCCCTATCCTGCTACCTAACAGAGGCAGGAATTGCACAAGAGAGGAAGAGGCAGACATGCGTAGATCATGGAAGCAGGAACCACATGGGAGAGTATGTAGGGCGACACGCAGAGGGTGGTTGGGGTAAATGGTTCCAGCAGTCGTCTGATCAGGGTTCAGGTTACCAACATCTATCAGTGACCTGGCCCAGAGTGAAATCGGTAGTCATTTTGCCAGGGTCAGCCAGCTATCACTGGCTGCAGTTTCAAAGGGCAGGGTTGCATCCCCTAAGATCCGCAGAAGAGTCTCAGAGGAGAAGGCCCCATCTCCCACTTCCAAAACGCTGCTGGTTTCAAACTCCAAGCCACGTGTTTAAATCGGACACTTCACAAGCATGAGCCTGCCGCCACTGCTTCTCAGCTTCTAACCCAGTGGTGAGGCTATGTCCAAGGGAAGGTGCGCAGTTAGATCGGGCCTGGCTGGCTCCAAAGAGAGGAGCCTGCTTCCTTCAAGGGTGGAGCCCCGACTTTTGTCCCCGAGTCATGCGGCCTCAGAATGTTTGGCGTCTGGACTGGGCTCCTTCGGTTCTAGCTTCATAACTGAAAGCATTCACTCAGCGGAAGCGTGTTTGTAATCCACGTGACTTTTAGGAGGGAGAGGGACGTTTCAGGTATTTCAGTCTCAAACAGTAGCTGCTGGCCACATGGGAGTGCTCAATTGAACTTGCAAAACCACATGGACAGAATGCCGGAGCAGGAAACCACACGTGCAGATGCAGGAAATCCCCAGAGACAGAGAGCGTGTGGGCTGAGCAGACCCTGGGTGGGCATGCAGGCACATGTGCATCCACAATGGGAGGCATCTCACCCTGAGCTTGCAGCACAGCCCTGAACTAGAGCACAGGAAAAAAGGGCTGGTGGCCTGCCCTTGGCTGCGGTGCCATGCTTGAGGGTGTTGACTAACCTTCTTGGCTGAGTTTGAGCGCACCTAGGCGGTTTCATATTGCTAATGCCTATGCTGTGCGCCCAGGTGGACCTTCCGCCGGGGCCAAGGGGACTTGGGTGTGAGAAGCTGAGTTCTGAATTTCCTCAACATGTCTGATAGTGCCTGCTTTCCCTGAAGCCCCTTTGTCCTGTCCCTATGCAAGCATTTGGGGAGAGAGCCCCCTTAGTCCCCAGTCTGGCTCCCTAGCAGTGTTGTCGTTGTTGGGCACTGTGGAGTGTGTTCTGACTCATAGCAGGCCTCTGTAAAAGAGAAGGAAGCACCACTGAGTCCTGCACCATCCTCACACATTTTCCTGTGTTTGAGTGCATCATTGCAAGTACAAGGGGAATCCATTGTATAGAAGGCCTTCCTCGTTTTTTTAGCTGCCCCTGAACATGAACAAGCATGACTTCTTTCTGCTGGGACTGGCCTCTCCTGATTACATGTCTGAAGAATGTGAAATGAAGTCTCATCATCCTTGCCTTTACCCGTCTGCCTGTGCTTCTCCTGAGGCCGTGCTTTGGTTCTTGTGGCAGCCCGTCATACTTTCAATATCCTTTGCCAACACCGTAGTTCAAATGATTCAATGTTTCGCCTGTCTTCCTTATTCCATGTCCAACTTCCACATGCGTATGGGACCACTGAAGCACTTTAGGCCTCGCAGGAACATCCTTGCTTGTCAACCCTTTCAAGAGGTCTTGGGCAGCAGATTTACCCAGTTCAGTGCAGAGTTTGGTCTCTTGGGTGCTGCTTCCATAAGCATTAATTGTGGGTCCATGAAATTAATTGAAATCCTTGACAACTTTAACCTTTCCTTTGTTTATCAAGACGTTACCTATTGGTCCAGTTGTGAGGATTTTCGTTTTCGTTACTTTGAAGTGTAATCCATACTGAAGACTGCGCTCCTTGATCTTACCAGCCCGTGCTTCAAGTCCTCCTCACTTTTACTGAGCCAAGTTGTTTCATTCGCATATGGCTGGTGGTACATCGTCCCTCCTCCAATCCTAAGATTGCATTCTTCTTCAGACAGTCTGTGTGAACATACACAATGATCACTCAGAGTTTCCAGTAGGGGAAATAATCAGAAAGAAGCATCCTTTTCACAGAATTCTGAGGATCAAAGTAAGCTGTCAAACAGTGATAATAGAGTAAAGTTTAGATGTGGCTGAAATGCGGAGAAACTATGTAAATATGGGCAGCTAAGCAAAGGGGTACAAGGTGAGAGACTGATATAATTGTTGTGCACTGGTCTGTGATCTGGACATATTTTTTATTGTTAATGATTTATTGCATAGTTATGAGAATAGACATTTCTTGAAAAGACAGATTTTTGTTTGTTCAGGTTGTAGCCAAACCGATGTCATTATGAAATGAATCCAAATCATGGTACAGTAGATAGATACCTTTTTGGTTTATTGCTTTGGTTTTTGCTCCATCTGGTCACACTGCAGCCTATTTTTTAAGCCGAACTGATTTCGCACAGGCTCTTGGAGCTGGGGAGCAAAGAAAGAAGGCTATTCTGCAGTCTTGCAGATTTCCTTGTGTTTTTCTCCCTTAAACTAGTCGTTATAACCCATTACACTTAGTTCTTATTTGGCATTCATGTTTGTAATACAATTTGAAACAAAGCAAAACAAAAACAAGTACTACTTAAGGCTGGGATGGGCAGGTACCTTATTCCAATTGACCTTCATGGGTTCTGAGTTTAGCGCTAAACTCTAGCCTGTCTGAGTTCCAGTCCAATTATTCCAGAGAGACGTGATTTCATTGTTCAGAAGGAAGTTGCTTCTTTTCTTAATAGAAAGGCTCTGAGATATTAATTTCGTTAAAAAAATAAATGGCAAATGAGTCAAATCATGACATAATGAACTTGCTGAATCAGACTTGAGCTTCACAATTAAGAAAGGAAAAAAAAAACACAACTTCAACAAATTATTCAAATATTTAGGGAGTTAGTCACTAGCATGTGTTGACTTCTAGCTACATGCTGTGTGCTGCTGTAGCATCACTGAGGCATGTACTAGAGAAAGAACGTTGCATTCTTTCCCTGAACAATCACCTGACCATGATTAAACAAAAAAATAACTTCAAGGTATGTGTTAGTCTGGGTGGACTAGAGAAACAAATTCATACATGCTCGTGTGTCTATATGAGAGAGTTTTATATCAAAAAGCAATTGTGCATCAATTAAACATTCCAGCCCAGTCCAGATCAAGTCCATGAGTTCAATATTAGACCATAAGTCCAATATTTTCCCATGAATTCCTCTTGAGACTTATGCACACATGCAATGACACTGAATGCAGGGAGATCACAGGCCTGTGGATGGAGAGCCTTGTGGATCCCTGGCAGTGGGAAGAGCTCAGCGCTGGAAGGGGTCTCCATGTGGCTCCTCCAGCTCCAGGTCTCTAGCATAGCTCCATGTGTCTTGTCATCAGGAATACCAAGCAGAGAGTGTCTCACAGGGAGTAAGTGTCTGCCCTGCCTCCAGTGAGCTACTTATCTCTGTGGCGCCTTCAAATGAGGTCATCAAGCTGCAACCTAATTGACAGTCTAGACTCCACCCCTCTGCAACTTGACACCAGATTATGTAACTACCACAAGGTTATCACTTAGGTGTACATTGAAGGATCTATGAGTATGTATCTGAACGGGTAAAAGAAAACTGTTAAATGGGTAATTCATTCCCATATGGAAAGCAATATTCTAGAATGGAAACATGTAGACCCATCTGTGTTAGTTACATAATCTGGTGTCAATTTGAGAAGACTTAAGAGCGAAGGAGAGTTTAGCCTGTCAATCAGGTGGCAGCTTGATGACCTCATTAGGAGGTGCTAAGGAGATAAATAGTTCACTTGAGGTGGGGCACAGGGTCACTCCCTGGGAGGCATTACAGCTGACAAGGCACATGGAACTCTGCTACTGCCCTGAGCTGGATGAGCCCTGTGGAGAACCCCTGCCAGTGTTGAGATGCTTACAACACCCCAAGACTTCCCACCCACAGCCCTGTGATCTTCCTGCATTCAGTGTCTTTGCACGTGTTTCATGAGTCTGAAAAGAACTTTATAGATTGGTATCACACCGAGGGGCTAATATAGGACTTATGGACTTGATTTAGACTGGGTTGGGGTGTTTTCTCAATATTCATTTGCTCTTGTATATAAAGCTCTTTCTTATACACACATGAGTGTCCATGAATTTGTTTCTCTAGTCTACCTGTGTGTTAGTCTGGGTTCATTGGAAAAACAAATCCACAGAAACTCATATGTATAAGAGAGAGTTTTATATAAAGGGTAAGTGCACATCAAGAAAACATCCCAACCCAGTGCTGCCCAACCCCACAAGTCCAACATTAGCTCATTTGTCTGACACCAATCCAGAAAGTCCTCTTCCATCTCACAAAATACACACTATGAAGCCGACTGCAGGAGGAAAGCTGAGTTAGTGAATTTGTAAACATCTCAGCGCTGGCAGAGGTCTCCACACAGCTGTTCCAGCACCCAGGGCTGCATCGAGGTAGGTTCAGGCAGCTTCTCCTTGTGGATGTCTTGCAGGAAGTGAGCCTTGCCGGCTGAAGCAGGGAACTGGATAAGGCAGCTGTACCCTGGTCTGACCGTCAAAAAGCAAGAGACCTGAGAACTAGAAAGACGAAGCTCACCAAGCCATTTCTCTCTCCGCCCTTCAATTAAACCCACATGTGTTTATCAGCCAGGTTGGCACAATAATCTTTAACTATCTCAACCTGGATTAACACAACATCTCCAGGAAACTAGTTTGGGGGAGGAAAAGCAGAGTCTGGTCAGGGAAGATGGAGACTTTGGGACTTTGGTTATTTTTTGTTCCAGTGGGGCATGCAGTGCTGAGCTATCATAAAACTGATATCAACATGGTCCAGTGATGGCAGAGAATAGGCAGACCTGGTTATTTCATTCAGAAAAGTTTCTATCTGAGGAAGAGGGGGGAAAATCATCGGTGGAAGAGAACCTATTAAAGCTGTTGTACTAATTTTGTTCTCCATTATCCTTAAACAGATCTACAACTCGTGGATGTTACTAGGGTAGCTTCATTCATTTGGAGTTACCCTGATCATAATAGGGAGGAAGAGTAACGTAGAAATGAAGCAGATAAGTGCTAAACTCTTTGCATTTGCACCCAGTACTTGCAACATGCTGGTCGTATGTTCTTGGACTATTCGGTCAACTTCTATCTGCCTTAGTTGACTCTTCTTTGCTGTTGTGTGTGCCCTGAAGTCAATTCCAACTCGTACCTACTTTATCAGACAAGGTAGAGGTCACCAATAGGGTCCCTATGATGTAGTTTTTACAGAAATTGATCTCCAGGTCTTTTCTCCCTGTGCGTCCACGATGAACATAAGGCTGTTTCCCTCTCTGTGGGCAACTGCGGCTTGACCATTGTACCCCTAGAGCTCCTGTAGTCCTCGCTAGAAAGGAGAAAACATGGGATTGGTTTCATGGGATTGATTAGCTTAATTCTGAGAGTGCATGCCAAGAAGCATTCCAGAAACGTTGGGTCCGGTTCTTACTCTGATGTCTACAGGTGGTGTGGGGTAAGAACATTCCAGCTAGATACATATTATGTGAAAGAGCTCTAAAGGTTGATTTCTGAGATGAGAAACAAAATTTCTCAACGACATGCAAAACATCATCTCTTAGAGATGACGTGTACTTTAGAAGGAAATGGGGACCAGGCCCATCAAAGCATGATTGCAGAGAAAATTCAAAATGCAAATTTCCTGTCACAGTTACATATTTTAAGTCCTGGATAACATCTTTGTCCATGGGTCAGGCTTTGATAGGCAAAGAGCAGATGATACTCAGAGAAAGTGGAGCTGGGCACCAGGAACACAGATTAAAGGGAGCAGTTCTGAGCAAAGAGAGAAGCATTTGCTATAGCCAGGGCTTGGGGCAATAACGCAAACCTTGCTGACTTTGCGATCTTGCCACTGAGTGCTCTGAACCCAGAGATGACTACTAATAACAATAAAACATAAAGAGAGGAAGGTTTTTATGGAATCGAAGGCTGAGCGTGTTGAAAAATACATTGTTTTCCTCTGTTTTGTCCTTCCATATGATCTTCAGTTTCTAAATGTGGTTGGTAATTTTTCTTTTTATGCCGTTGTTGCTTTACATTTTCCAAGTACTTTGTGCATGTGCTGAATATTTATAGGGAAACTCAATACACTGTAGATCTTGTAAGTGCCTCGAGGCCAGGACCTGGGTTAATAAAGTCATAAAATTATTCATAACCATTTTGGGTGAGAGCCATATAGTCTTACAAAACTATATGAATGTTAATAAAAGACATAGAAAAAGACCTAAATCACAGATCGCTGGAGTCAAAATGGTGGCCAAAGGAGGTTTTAGTCTTCCTATCAACCTGAAATCTTGTTTGAAAAGATGATGGTTTTATATACTTGCAGTAGACTAGGTTGTTCTGCAGTAGCAAAAATCTCACTGGCTTAAAACAAGGTTAACATTTCTCTCCATCAAATGTCCATCAGGGGTCAGCCAAGAGCTCCTTTGTGCAGCATCTTCTGGCACTGACTCTGGCAGAGCAGGCTCCTGGGGAACATTGCCAGCTGCGGGAACAAAGGAAATGAGCTGGTCGTAAATCTTGCACCATCTCTTAAAAACTCAACCTGGATGTGACAAACGTCATTCCTGCTCATATTGCTTTGACTGGAACAAATCCCATAGTCCCGTTCAACTGAAAAGAGGATTGGTTTTTTTATTGTTGTTAGTGGCTGTTCAATCAGTTCCAATTCCTTGCAATCCCATACATTAGAGAATGACCCAGACTCGTGGCAACTTGACCATCACTGGTATGGTTGATTCCGTTGGTATTTTGAATGAATGAATGCCTTCCAACCTAGGGGCTCATCTTTTAGCACTATATTGAACCCATATATATAGTTAGGGAGTTAAAATTTTCAAGCAATGATATCATCAGATCTTTCTCTTCCGAATCTGAATTTGAAATGCTAGTAATATAACTTTCAGGCATTATCTCAACACACAAACCACCACAGTATAAGAAACCTTGTCTTTCTCTTTCTCCTCCTCTTCCCTACCCCACGCCCCCACCCTTTGAATCTATTCTAACTCTTAGGGACCCTATAGGACAAGGTAGAACTGCTTCTATGGACTTTTGAAATTGTAACTGATTATGAGAATAGAAAATTTCAGCGTTTTCCGACAAAGCATCTGGTGGTTTCAAACTGCTGACTTTGCAGTCGGCAACCCAACACATAACCAGTATGCCACCACCTTGCTTAGTCATAAGAATTTGGAGGGGAAAAAATGAGAGAGAGACGCAATGGGAAGAAAGCCTCACTTACTTTAAACTCCATATCATCGTACTTACTCATCTCTCTTTAAAGAATTAAAAGAAGTACTCCTGTCTCTATTTTTTTACTTTCAGGAAGCTGAGGAGTTCATTGTTAAGCACTGAGGTTTCATGTTGCACAGATTGAATGGAGATAATTCTATGACAACAAAATGGAGGCAGTTGATTAGAGATGAAGAGTAATGTGATTATTGTTGTTATTATTTAGATGCTTGAATAACAATTATTCTTAATTTGAGGATTGAATAATAATAATTGTTCAGGGCCTACCAGATGCTGGGAACGTTGTGTATTTTGTCCTCTAATCCTCACCATTACCGTATAAGATAGGTATATTATTTCTGCTTTACAGATGAGAAATCTGAAGCTTTGAGACGTTAAGCAATTTGCTAGGGATCATATAGCATAGAAAGGTTGGGGGAGCCAACCTTCCAACCCATCTCTGTCAGATTTAAAAGTTTATGTGCTTCAACTCCACTGTACTTGAGGATAATTACTTCATCTGAGTATAATGAATTCCTTTCACGGGGCAGTGTATTCGGAATCACATCGGAAATAAAACTGAGCTGTTTTCTACAGGTGGGTGGAAAATTACATTCCCTCCTCTTGCTGTGACACAGGCTGGATGAGGGGCATACAGAATATGAGATGTCTGACAGGAGGAAATTATCGCCCATTAAGCTACAAAAGTTCTGCTCAGACCAAAGACGAATTACTCTTGAATGGTGAGCGGGACTTCCCTGACAGGCATAGTAAACTTACTGGGCACAACCTCTAAATTTCACACCCTGGATCGATAGATTCAGCACTTTCCGATTTGGGGAGAAATCTTGCATAATGCAATGCCAAAGCAATTTTGAGCAAGAATTAGCACTTTTAAATGGGCATGCAAATTTCTCATTTCCGTAAAAATATCATTGAACTATAGAGAGAAGTGGAGAGCGGAGCTAATTTTGCTATTCTTTTGAAATGAACAGAGTAGAAAGAGACTAACGGATTGCTCTGTTTATGGAGTTTCTCTAGCACACAGAAAGACATTGGGCATCCCATCAATAAATGGATCCATGTTGACAGCAAAATTGGAAAAGAAAATGATGTTTAAAATGCTCTATAATCCTTTCAGTTTTGTCTAAATATGTGGTGAAAATCCTCAAACAACAATTATTTTTCCAAAACAATCCCAATCCATTCTTGACTACAGTGATCAAATAAGCTGACATTGCTTGGTGATGGATCATCACATCCATTGCGAGGTAAAGATGGAAACCAGAGCTACAGGCAGAGCTCGAGGTTTCATTCTAGGGAAGAACTAAAACAAACTCACTGCCATTTAGTCGATGCTGTTCTAGAGAACAGGAGAAGATTACAGAGAAGAATACAGCAATATTGGAGACCAGGTCTGGGCTCTGGTTGTTGAGCTGAAACCAAGGTCCCTGTCTTCCAATTCCCATTCTGAACTGTTTTTCTGTATGAACACCCAATTCTGAACGTCTGAGCTTCATCCACACCATTGGACCGCCTTTGACTTAGAAGGAAAACAGGCAAGTACACTGGAATTTCTGGTTGGCCCTTGGGAAGAAAGAACTGAAGAAGAGTCAGTTTCAATCTTTCAAAATGCCTTTGAGGATCATCAAGCAGAAAAGCCTTGGGTCTTCCAGATTATCTATAGGAGACAGAAAAGGGGAAATGCTAGGAGTTTGGGTCTACCAAGCCATGACCACAAAGTAGAAGTAAAAATGATAGATGCCTGACATTTTATAGAACAGAGTACTTAGCAGAGAAGTATAGGAACGTTAATTTTGTTTTAGAGTTTTTATATTACAGTTGTCATAATTCTCAAACCTGAGTGAAGGGACACAGTATAAATGATTTTTTTCAAGTTATACCTTTTGCAAAATAATAATAATAATAATAATAAAGACACCTCAATGCCATTCTTTTTCTACTACTTACATATTTTCATAATAATTTTGTAGAAGAGACTGTGGGGAGAATACTTTACTTTTACCCAGGTCGTTCTCATTTTTTTTAAACCATTCTACTCTCTCCAGTTTCAACAAACAAAGAACATCTTCACTCCCCTTGAATGCCCACCCCCGCTTTGGCCAGAGTTTCGGAAAATCCTCACAGAAGGAAGTGATGATGGAGTCAGTCTTCCCGTTATAAGTTTTGTTCTGCCATTGATTTTGATCAGTGCTTTTTACCTTTATTCTCCATGCATCTTCATTTTTCAAATGCAATTTATTTTCACTTAAATGGGTTCTATGTCAGGCAGGTATTAGACATCAGAGAGACACAGGGAATGGCTGTGTTCTGCCAAATGCAGAAGTCGGAAGATGCTGAGGTCCAAAGCGAACGTTCTGCTACTAGACATAGTCCATATTTACTGCACGGGTCCCTCTTCTTGGAATGTGGACTTCAAAAGTGTGACCTTTGTCAGACTTTGTGGCATAAAGGAAGAATATTGTTAAGCACTTGACACCCAAACATGAAGAGAACAAAAGATAGGTGTCAGGTATCTTGGGAAAGGTATTTTAAATCTCAAGATAAGAAATTCCCTTGGACCTTGGACAGAGGTGGTGCCGGGGCAAGGCTCCCCACCAGACTTGACTGGAAAGCACACTTGAAGGAAAACAAACAGA
>NW_022111300.1:28552574-28558392 GCF_000313985.2 Echinops telfairi | reverse complement strand
TCTTATTTTAGTGTTAGCATTTGGTAGAGGAGGAAATACTAAAAAGCTTTATCTAAACAGTGTCAGAGTCCCATACAGGACAATAGACAACAGAGCTCCTGACTAACAACAGAAAGAGCACGTGGTGCTTCCATATACAATGTGAAATTGCTTTTGAAGGTCCTCTGATTTTGTTCAGCCCTGATTGAGATCCTGTTAAATTCAGGCCAGATGGGACAAACTGATAGAAACTAAACAGCAGATGTCAGTATAGATCCTGGAAGCTGCTTGATATTTAGCCACACGGGTTATCAAAGAAAGGCTTCTCTGTAGGGATTCTGAGAAAGTGGGATGCATTCTGAACTGATGCTACATGAGTGGAGTCTATTGTGAAGAAGGTCGGAGTGAAAGTTCCCTGGGGCAGGGTAGGGGCGTGTTTGGTTGTTGTTGTTGTTGTGAAGCATTGTGAAGTTGGTTCCCACTCTTTGTGACCCTATGGATTAACAGACTGTAGTATTTCCCTGTCCTGCCCCAACCTCACAGATATTCTTATGTTTGAGGCCATTGGTGCAGCCACGTGACAATTCATGTCTTTGAGGGCTCTTCTCTTTTTCACTGCCCTTCTTCTTTGACAACCGGATGCCCTTCTGCAGGAATGGGTCTCTTCTGACAACATGTCTAAAGGACGGGAGGCGAAGTCTTGCTGTCCTTGTCTCTAAGGAGCATTATGGTTGTTATTCTGGCAAGACAGGGCTGTCTGTCCGTTTGGCAGTCCATGGCACTTTCAGTATTCTTCACCAGCTCGATCATTCAAATGCCTCAATTCCTATTTTAGGGAACAGTGAAAAAACAGTATTGCAGACTGGAAACTGATGGTGAATATAAGGATTGCAAGAATTTTCATCCAGTTTGGTTGAAGAGAAATGTAAGTTGTTGCGTGATTCTGACTCATGAGAGATTAACCATATGTGTCAGAATGTAGGGGTGGGGGTGGGGTAAGTATTTATTTTTTGGAAATAGATGGATAGACTTCCTCCCTCTCCCACAAAGCTTATGGAAAATTTAGAATTTTCAGCATTATGGTTAGCAACCTAAAGTGGTAAACATTTCCATGACACAGGAAGTTTAATTAGGTAATAAATTCAAGTAGAAATTTAGACTAAGTATCTGAATAAGTAATACAGAGTGAAAAACTACATTGGTTGTCAATGAAATCATTAAAAGATGTTACACCTCTCTGGCACTCATGAAAATGCACAATATGACACACCATTTGGGATAACTTCTTATGGAGCACAGCTACAAGGTTTGGAAATACTGAATGGTGGCATGGATACAGTAAAATTGGTATGCCAAACACAACTATTTGGAGTGTAAACCATTGTAACTATGTGGAAGAAACATGGGTCAATATCTAATAAAGTTTACAATGTATATTCTAGGAGAAGAATTAGAATAAGAAGGGTGAAGACCAGAAGAAGGGGCCAGACTATCATGTGTCACATCACACAGTAGGAAAGATGAGACATGAATACTGTTTAAACTGGTGACGTTCAGCTGAGGAGGCTAAACCAATGGGGTAAACATGTGAGACCGCAGTACAAAATCATTCAAGGTACCCAATGAGCAGAACTTAGGGAAGGAGCAGGGGAGTAGATGCAGCACATGGCACACAGCGAGGAGGGCGAGGTGAGGATGGACTAGCAGGAATGCGGCTGGAACAGGAGGGATGGCAGAGACAGGCTTGAGGTATACCCAGATGGCCACTTCATCTGGAAGAAGTGACAGGTCGGCCTGTTCCCGACACGTCTTTCCTCCCATCACTTCCATTTTGAAACCACACTGGTTGTCCTTGTTCTTTTGAAAAGTTTACTGTTACTTTGGTGAAAGCACTTTGGGACTGAAGTGACCCCAAATGAGCACCTGACCCGTGAGTGGTGTATGCTTTTCTCAACATATCGAGACTCCCATCTGTGTCAGAGGGAAATAAATAAATAGTGGAAGAAGAAGTCTTCACCTTCAGCTAATTCCTTGGCTAAAATGATGGCATTGGAAACTTGGTAAAACAGCCTCGCTCTTCCTGAAATTGCAGAGGCCGCCAAAGCAAACCAAGATAGACCAAACAAAGGGCAAATCAACATAATGCCCATATTCTGGGGATTCTTGAAGGTCAGAGCATGATCTTTTACTTCTTAGTGACATATAATGCCAATATTTGTCCGATCTTGTTGAAGACTGAAGCTCAGGCAAAGAACACATGCATTGGATGACATTTGTTTTCTGTCCTATAGCATTAAATATTCTATTGTTATAAACAACCAGCTTTAATGATTAAATATTGGAGATATTGTATTTTTCTGAAGCTTTGTCTATAACACATTTAAAATAGATTTCATGGGGACAGCCTTATAGTCCAAAGTATATTGTATATTTTTTTCAAACTCTTCCACTAAAAAATTTAAACAAACATCTATGTTCATTAAAAAAATATTTCACCTGGTGTATGATCTGAAGAGGCACACTCATGTTTGGGGGACGTCAGGAGGAGCTCTGGGGGATCCCAGAGGCCTTCAGTGTCAGAGAATGCAGAGTTTTACCAAACACTGGTTCCAACACAGGTGCGCAATAATATTTATGCAATGGGCTGCTAACTGCTAGGTCAGCAATTTGAAACCACCACCCTCTATGCAGGAGAAAGAGAGGCTTTCTATACTCATAAAGCCTTACAGTCTCAGAAATTCACATGGACAGCACTACCTTGTTCTGTAAGTTCCCTGTGAGTTGACATCCACTTGATGGCAAAGAGTTTGGTTTGGTTCTTCCAAAACAGGAATAGAACATATCAAAATTATTATTAAGTGTAAGGCACTCATCAACTGGTATACAAGGGCAGTAAGGTAGTAGTCAAATGTGCAGGTTCTGAAACAATATGAAGACTTGGGTTTGTTGCTGGCTGCTGTCTCAATTCCAAAATCTCACGCTTGTAGAGTAGATTGAATCAGGAATCCGCATCTAGGGGCTGCTCTGTCAGGAAGCACTCTGGTTTTGAGTGTCCATCTGTGTGATAACAGAAACTTGGTCAGCAATCAGGAAGACTTTGTGGGAAAGGTTGACAAAATGGAGGCACGCATTGTGAAGGGGATAATGGTAGGGAGACAGAGAGCAGCAGTGATCAGAATGATGAACCAGAAGCATCACCATATCACAGCCAGGGCAAGTGGTGTCCTGCAGTGGGTGGCAAGTGTGACTCCCCTTTCTACTGTGCAGCAGCTTGTATATTTGTCCTGCCAGGCAGAGGAAATTCTTAAGTGAGAAGTCGCTTCCAACATGTGTTAAAAGGATGGGAGCATCCAAGCTTGCACCAGTGGTTGGAAACAGACTTCCTGATACAGGCTCCCTACTCTGCAGGCTTCAGGACTCAGCGACTGCAGGCAAACACCAACAGCCTAGATGGAGATATTTCTGTTCATGTACCTAGAAGTCTTGGCTTATAATTTCTTTTCTTTCACAATATCTCCAGGACAAATGTTCATGCTATTAGGAGAAAATAATCTCTTCGCAGAGTCAATAGCATTATGAAGCTCACTAGATTATCCAGGTAGAAAACAATAACAAAGACACAGCTGGATTTTGGTTGGTTATGAGGTGTGAGATGCTAATCTGCCTTTATACTTCTACAGGGTTAGCCTGTAGAGCCTGGATTCTGATGAGCTATCATCTGTTAGTTGGCCCAAACAATTAAATACTCATAGTAATGCAACTACCTTCGGAAAGTTTGATGGTTTGAATTCTACCAGAAGTGCCACCTGAGGAAGACATTTCTGCTTCTCAAAGCTAGTAACGATTGAAAACACTGTGCAGCACATTTCTGGTCTGGAACACATGAGTTTGGCATGAGTCATCATTGACTTGATGGCAACCGGTCATATGTTGCCAGTAGTAAAGTTGTCTGTATGAGAGGACTTCAAAGTTTAGGGGAAAATTTCATTGTCTATCAATGCCATCTTTCTCTGGACTTGTTGCAGCCCCTGCATTTGTGGGAAAACACAAACTTCATAAAGGAACACTTCATCTCTGTATTCCTGGTGAGTTAGACAATGTGTCATTGTTAATATCATTTTTACTTTTTTGATTTAAGTCTACCCCATGATTTCCATCCTGGAGTATATACTCTTCCAAAGGCCAACTGCTGTTGAGATGATTCTGATTCATAAAGGTGCACAAAGGTGGCGTAGAACAGAGTAGAACTGTTCCCTGGGGGGTGGGAGGTGCGGGGCTGAAACTTCAATTCCTAGAGCATTCAGCCTCCTCTTTCTAGCACAGAGAGGTTGGTGAGTTTGAACACAGAGAAAAATGAACTCAAATGAGAGGAGTTTGCAATATGACATGAAACCATCGGGGTATGATAGAGAAGAGAGAAGCGAGTCAAAACAAAATCACAGGAGATTTGAGGAGAGAGTGAACCACAAAAGAAAGAATGTTTCCTTTCTTACCATGTGGGAAGATGAATTCCGTGGACTGTGAGTCCAATTTTATAGCGTTGACCAAATACCCGAGTTCTTTCCGCCAAACATTGTAGCTGGTGAAGGTGACCACTGTGATTTTTCAAGGGGCCAATGCGTGATTAACAAGTTTTCAGCCAGAAGACAGTTAAAAAGTATTTAAGTGCGCATTAAGGTCTTTGTTGTAATTTAATAACCAGTTTAAAACAGTATAAACTTGGAGTCTTACTTTCTCAGCATAATTCTCTTTCTCCCCTGCGTGTGGGCTGCTGGGGTGTCACTTAAAAAATTTTATGCATGAGTAATCTCACCATACACAGTAATGTATTCCTCTTATGAGAAAGTAATCAAGTACAATATAACTGATGACTTTCCTGATTCCGTAATCGGTAATTTGTGATCAATTTTACCTGATGGTGACAGCCTGGGGTAGAAGTTAGTGCTAATGTATATTACTGCATTTCATTTCGGTGGAGCTTGTCAACCGAGTAAAGGAGGGGGCTTAGGGATGTAGAACTCCTCCCTCTCCATCCATAACTGGCACACCACTGGCCTCCTGGTGTTATGAAAGGAAAATGGGAAAAGTTTCCAGAAGATTAAGCAGAAAGCTTACAACTTGCACAAGACTCTCAATTTTCCAGTGGTGCTGAAAGAAGGATAAATCTTTAGCTGTTTTAACGAAAATGTAAGCAAACCCAATGTCTAACTACAGTAAACAAAATTTATTATGATTTGGACGTGGCGGTGGTATTTACATCTAGGTTGACAAAATTGCCAGTGTGGGGAACCCTTAGTTAAGAAAAAACGTAGCCGGCTCTCTCTTATCCATCAGACAAATGAAGGGTGACTTTTGAGAGCTGTCAACATACAAAGTGACTTTGGACCGTACACTTCGATTGTTTGCACATATGAAATGTGACCCAGCTTTAAGCACACTCGCAGCAAATGCCTGAGTTTGGGGTGTGGTTTGTATCCACTTTGGTTCTTACATAAAATTCTTATACGATAGAGTGAATGTATCATTTCTCTCTTTTCTTGTGTTGGTCCTGAAATTATTATCAAATTGTTTAGTAAGTTGTGTATTACCTATACTGTCTGACCTGAAAGAGTTCCTTTATTTGCCTTCCAATCACCTGAAGACCTTGAGAGGAGGGTTAAAGGTGAGCAGGAGAGTGATCAAATCAAAGGCCCAGAAGGAACAGGAGATGGGGAGCTCCCAGAGGCTGGCAAAGAGAGAGGAGATGGGAATGGAAGGAATCTGAAAGAAACTGTAACACAAAGGTGAGGGGCATATGTACATGTCTTTATCTAGACCTCTATAAATGCCCTTTGCCTCC
>NW_022111300.1:28537830-28548473 GCF_000313985.2 Echinops telfairi | reverse complement strand
TGTGGAAAGAAGGGGAAGAGCAGATAAGACACATTTCCTTATCAATAGAAAAGACTACAGAGCTAGTGAAAAGGAGAAAGAGAATGTTCCTACTCCCCTCACAAGGGCCTGAATGGACTCTTGGGTTTGGTGTTTGTGACAAGAGCACAGCATGACCTTTGGGATGTTGGGGTCCTGGGATGTATCTACCTGCAAAGAGGAGGTACAGTACAGAGAACCAGCTAATAGCACACTTCCCAGAATGTCAACCTGTCGTGCAAAGTTCAGCTCTACACATTTTGCCAGGCCTTTCAGACTAGCTAGGTGCCCTTTTGACTTCTTTTCCAAAGTATCCCCCTTCAAAAAATTCACTCATTCTGTTCAAACATTTTCTTTGACTCTGCTCTGAATTTTGTGCCTCATCTGAAATCTTTCTCATGTGCAGAACAGGAAGCAAGATATGGGAGGACTGGAACTTTGTGTTTCTTCCAGGTAACGCTACCATTTCTGGACCAGGTCTCTGCACAGGAAAAGGTCGCCAAGGATTCAAAGATGTTACCATGGAAAGCGGTTGAGATTGAAAAAAAGTGTTTTATTTACCTGACACAATGACTGCTCCTGCCTGTATATTTGATGATATCCCAAAGAGTGCTGAGCATGCTCAACTGACAGCTGCACATGATCCTTGTACCATGCCAGCACGCACCATCCAGCCACGTAGCTCTTTCTGTTGCCAGGTTGTGCCCAGCTGAGAAAGAGCTTGGCTGGAAGATTGGAGAGTTCTTCAGTGTAGGTCAGATAGGATGGTTTTATAGATGACGCAAAGCTTTCATTATTTTTCACAAAGCTTTGGCTTTCTCCTCTGAAGCAAGAAAATATTCACCAGGAATCTCTTTTTACATAATTACAGAAAACACTAAACTTAGAGAAAGAATACTAAAGTTAGAGACCATTAACCATCTGTCAATTGGTGGTACAATGATGGCTGGTGTATTTCTATGATGACCGAAGCTGTGTCACTGTTTTTTCCAAAGCTCAGTGTTTGTCTCTCTATGATGGATACATTTCAGTATAGCTTCCAGTCTAAACCAGATTAGAATGAAAGGCCCAATGATTTACTTCTGAAAATTAGTCAATGAAAGCATTATGGATCACGATAAAAATATTATTTTTTCAGAAGGCTAGAAGATGACCCCTATACAAAGGCTTCCCAGTGCCAGCTTGAAAGGCAGCAGTCAATTTGAGCCTCCCAAGTGCACACGAAGATGGCATGTACTTGGCTATGTTCTCGATTATATTTGGGATTTCCATGAGCCATAACGGACTTGATGGCAAATGAAAGCAGAAATGGAAAAAAAAGAAAGAAGGAAAGCAAATATGGGGGACAGAGATTCCATTTTGCCACCACGCTTTAAACCGAAGATGTGGTAACTGATGTCTACATTTTCTAGATTATTGTTATTATCATTATTATGTTGCTGGAAGTAGGTGTCCAGGAGTAAAAAGGTTGATTTCAAATGTAACTCTATTCAGACTTATCTCAAACTTCAATTATCCCCAGATGCCTCATCTTGCATTGGAAAGAGAAGGCTTTGGTTGGTGCTGTTAAGTCCTGTTATTGATTCTGCCTCTTAACCCTCCTATCAAGACAGAACTAAGTCCTGAATAATTTTCACAACTTTTCTTTTTACTATGATTGAGTCCATTGTTGTAATTTTCCCATGCCCTTGGCTATCCCAAGCATGAGATCTGTCTCCAGGGAATGGTCCCTCCTGAAAACCTATCTAACATGCCTGAAATAGACTCTCACCATTCCTATTTCTAAACAAGTGTTCTGGCATTTCTTCCAAGACAAATCTGTTTGTTCTTCTGAAAGTCCATAATATACTTAATATTCTTCAACCGAAGCATAATCAAAGGCATTGGTTCTTCTTCTTTCTTATTCAATGTTCAATTTTCACATGTATGTGAGGAGATTGAAAACAGCGGGCTTGGATCAGGTTCAATTTATTCCACAAAGTGGCATTTATGCCTTTTGCTACTGTATTGCAGCTTAAATTCAGAGCTTTGGGTTTGTGACAAGGCTACCAATTACAATGGGAATCCTAAATCCATTTTGAGTCTCTACATAAATTCAGCTTCCATAGAATTCTTTAGGATTCTTGGAGATCATGTAAAAAGCTTTGCCCTCAGGTATAATGTGTTTTAAAGTAGACTGTTGGAACTCCACAATTTTGCCCTCACAGGCTTTTCCTGGAGATGCCCTTGATATTGGGGTACTAGAATTGCAGAGTTCTGAGACATATCCCATCCACAGTGTTCAGAGGGCCCCCAAAACAATCTCCTCTAAAATCATGTAAATATCCTGATCATGACCACACTTCCATAGTCCTGCTGGGACTGTGATGAAGTGATCTGCAAGCAATTATGACAAATTTCCTATGTTTTTAATGCTTTCTAATTTAATCATATGTCTGTGAATCCTTTTGTCTTCATTATGACCTCATGCTTATTATCTCCCTGAGCTAGATAATTCATTTATTTTTGTTCTCTAAGATTTAATAGAGGGCTGTATAAAATATATTTGAATTTACAGCCTTTTATCCCCTAGAATAACATGTTAAAGAAACCTTTGCATATTATTTGCCCAACTAAATATATCATTCGATTTCTTGGCAGCTGCTTCCACGGCAATGATTGTGGATACAAGTAAAATGGAATTTTTGACAAATTCAATGTTTTCTCCAATTATCATGATAATTCTTATTGGTTCAGTTGTCAAGACTGTTGTTTCCTTTATGTTGATGTGTAATCCATACTGAAAGCTGTAGGTGTTGATTTTCACCAGTAAGTGCTTGAAGTCTTCTTCATGTTCAGGAAGCAAGGTTTGGTCTTTTTCTTATTGCAGATTGCGAATGAATCTGCTTTGAATGCTGATGCTGTGTGCTATTCTCATATAAGCCAGTTTCTCAGATTATTTGTTCAGCATGCAGATTGAAGAAGTATGGTTACAAGATACAACCCTGAAGCATCTTTTTCCTAATTTTAAAGCACACAGTATCCCCTTATTCTGTTTGAAGACTGTATTTTGGGTTATATGCCAATTAGCCATGAGCATATGTTGTGTTCTGGAATTGCCGTTAAAAAAAATAATGTTGTCCATAATGCATTATGATCTCCACAGCTGGGAGTCTTTGCAGGTGGTTGTTGTTGCTAGGGATGGTCAAGTCCATTCTGACATGTCTGACAATCCTGTGAGCAACAGAATGAAGCCCTGCGGAGTCCTGCGCTATCTTCACATTTCTTCTATATTTGAGCCTATCGCTGCTGTCACAGTGTTAATTCATCTTGTTAAGGGTCATTCTCTTTATCCCACCCTTCTACTTTACCAAGCATGATGTTCTTTCCAGGGACCGGCCTCTCCTTACAAGATGTTCAAGGTATATGCAACAAGTTTCACTGCCCTTGACTTTAAGGAGCACTCTGGCTGTACTTCTTCCAAATCAGAATTGTTTGTTCTTTTGACTGTTAATGGTACTTTTCAATATTCTTCCCCAGCACCATAATTCAAATGCATCAATTCTTTATCAGTCTTCTTAGTTAATGTCCAACTATCAAATGCATTCGAAGCGATGGAAAATACCCTGGCTTGGGTCAAGTGTACCTTTATCCTCAAAGAAACATACTTGCTTTCAGACACTTTATAGAGATCTAGTGCAGCAAATTTACCCAATTGCAATGCATCATTTGATCTCTCGACTACCATTACCATTAACATTGATTGTAGATCCAAGCAAGATGAAATCCTTGACAATTGAACATTTTCCTCTATTTATCATGATGTTACCTATTGGTCCAGTTGTGAGGATTGTGGGCTTCATTACACTGAGTTCTAATCCATACTGAAGTCTGCAATCCTTGATCTTTATGAGCAAGTGCTTCAAGTCCTCCTCACTTTCAGCAAGCAAAGTTGGGCCATCTGCATATTGAAGGTTGTTAATAACACTTGTTCCAATTCTGATCCCACATCCTTCTTCATATAATCCAGCTTCTCTGATTATTTGCTTAGCACATAATTTGAATAAGTATGGTCGATGGGACAACCATGATGCACATATTTCCTGATATAAAACCATGCACTATAACCTTGCTCTGTTTGCACAACTGCCTCTTGATCCTTGCATTATGTGCTGCATGCATACAGAATCAATAAAATAGAGGTAAACCTCTTTCTGGTATTCTCTGCTTTCCCCATTCTCTGCTTTACACTGACATAAGCAGTGATATCCCAAGCCCTCTTTTGAATACAGGTTGACTTCCTTGTGGCTATTTGTTGATGTATTACTGTACCCATTTTAAAACTATCTTCAGCAATATTTTAGTTGTGTGTTATGTCATCATATTGTTTGGTAATTTACACACTCTGTTACATCACCTTTCTTTTGAATAGGCATAGGTATGGACTTCTTGCAGCTTTGGCCGGGAAACTCTCTTTAAAATTTCTTGCCGTAACGGAGTGAGTACTTCCAGTATCGCTGGCATTTCTGGAACCATCTCGTTGGTACCATGTCCGTTCCTGAGCCTTGTTTGAGCAGATTCAATAGGGCACTTTGTATTTCTTCTTCCGACACCATTAGTTTTTGATCCTATTCTACCTCCTGTAATGGTTGAACATGTAATGATGGTTACGAGTACAGGATTCCATGCATTACCTCCCATTTTCTGAATGCTTTTCAGTCAGTATATTGCCCAGATCATCCTTTACTATTGCAACTCAGTTCTTTCAGGTTGAAAATTTTTTATTTCTTCCAGTTTGAGACTTTCCAAGTGTGTTCTTCACTATCAGGATTCTGACTCTAAACCTTTCTCTGCTCCATTTGTTTGCTCAAGCTTCCTTCAGAAACCTGTTTAGCTCCTCCTCATCCCTTCCAATTGTTCTAGCTACTGTCATTTCAAGAATGAGTTCCATAGTTTATTATGAAATGTTTGGCCCATCCTGTAATTCCTGCCTTTTTATCGATCATTCGCTTCATCATGCCTTATGTCTTTGATGTCATTCCGTAATTCATGGCCTTGGTCTTCTCTGCATCAAATCTATTCTTGGGAAGCTCTCTATATTCAGGTGGGATACATTCAAAATTGTTCTTAATTTTAATTTTTTTCAGCTTCAGCTTAACTTGCATGTGAGAAATTGATGACACTTGTCTGATGATATTGAGCTTCTACATAATTTACTTCTACAGATGTAGTTAACTTGTGTTCTCTGGATTCTTCCAGGTGAGGTCACCGTGTATAACTACCGTTTTTACTATTGAAAATGGATTACTTGCAAAGACCAAGTCATTGGTCTTGCAAAAATTTAGCATGTGCTTTCTAGCATCACTTTTTCACCAGCCACATTTTCCCATGACTGAACCTTCTTTGCTTCCCAAGTTCCCATTGCAATCTTCATTCATTATCATTGCATCCCAATTGCATATCTGAGTAATGCCAAACTGAAGAAGTTGGTTACAATCTTCACTTTAGTTATCTTGGCACTAGTAGTTGGTGCATTCATTTGAATAACAGCCATATCACTTGGTGATTTTGTATGCCTGTGACTATAACCCTCTCATTGATGGGGTTGTGCTTCAGGGTGGTCAACACCTTGAAATGTTGTTTTTGATAATGATCTTGCTGCTATTTGTTTGTTGGCTTGTCAGTCCCCACATGGGTGACCATGTAATTGTAGATTTTTAAACGTCAACAGCCGTCCCTTTCAACTCCCTTATGCTTAGGATAGAAATCTTTATTTGTTCCAATTCGTTTTTAATGACTTCAAATTTTTCTAAACTCATTCTCAGATCATTCCATGTTCTGATTACAGTGAATGTTTTCTGATGGTTCTTCTCATTTTGAGTCATAACACATCACCAAGTCACTCAGGCTGGCTGTACTTGGAGATAGCTCTTCACAAATAGTATTGTTAATATCTCTCAATTGGAGTGGCCTATCTTTCTGCACTATATCAGAAAGTGTTCTGTTGCCATTCACAATATTTCCACTGGCCAAATTTCATGGTTTTTAGAATTTGATGACCTGGTCCTTCATCCCAGTCCATCTTAATCTGTGGCTCACCTATTACTTGCCCATCAGGGAAAATATTGCTGATATTTGAAATACTGGTGCAATAGACTGAAACATCACAGCAACACATTAGCCATGTGGCAGATAACTAGTAGTATGTAATGCTTGGTAACAATCAAACGCAGCTCTGCACACAGTGGTGGGTGTGCTGTTACACCACGTGGTGTTTTCAAAAGAAAGTAAGAAGGTGAACATTTAGTCAAGTGTTAATCTTCAGCAATACAGGCAACATGTTCATCAACGTGTTTAATATTTCTAATAATTCTGTTGTGAATTAGGTTTAGTACTTTTCATTCACTGGACTGCTTCATGTTAACTATTCCAAAGGCAGTCTGGTAACCTGTCAAATAAGTGTTGGACTGCTAACCTTCAGGTTGGCCTTTCAAACACACGGGTTGCTCCAGGTGAGAAAAGTTAGGCTAAATGCTCTCATCAGTGTAGAGCATCAGAAAGTGTTAACCTTTATAGTTTCCTAGAGAGTCAAGAATTAATTCAATGGCAATGGTTTACCTTACCATAATTCAACTTGTGTCCATGGTGTATTCTCATGACCAAGTAGGTCAGTGTTGGGTAATTTATACCTACGTGTTCAAAACGTGATCAATCAGGAAAAGAGTTTCACCAGAATTTGTTTATTTATTAAATATTTCCTTGCATTGTCCCATTTTTTTCAGTTGAAGCCAGTTGCTTACATGCTATTCTAGGGTTTTTTTTTCCTGCAAATGTATGTTTTGTATGTTTACTTATTTTTTCATTCTTGCCAAATCATGAATTCTAACAAATGAATTATCTAAACAGCTACTGCGTGCTCGGCTTGGTTTGCCTTTCTTTCTGTTGTTATTTATTTATTTTCATTATCTGATACTTAAGGTCTTGTTGGAGCATACTAATCTTCTAGTTTGACTGCTCTTTCCATCTTGGCTTGCAATGCACGTCTGTCACTTATTTCCATAGGCCATAGACTCATTGTTCTGATTGTGGCAATTACTTTCGAATATTTTATGTACTAGTTATTCCAGAGTTGTGGCTTCATTTTATTATAGATATAAAATTTGCCCATTCAAATACCTTAAAAAAATTAATAGTTTCTGCTTATTCCCTTTGACTCCTGTCTTTTTCTCTCTCCACACATAGAGGATTAATGTACTACTTTTGGATTCATCGTTTATAGAGCACCCTTACTGACGTTTTTGTTGACAGACATTTTTTTAATGTAGCCTTTATGTTCTAAAATGAAGCAGATATTTCAATATGTTTCCCTCCTAGTAATTCCCTCTTGCTGTTTAACTGTTCTCCTTGAGTATTTTGCCTATCTGCAACCTCCGTTCCAATTTTGAAAATTGAAAATTAACAACAGCTTAACTACATTTAATATACAACTAACTGGGTCTCTTGGTGGTGCAAACGGTTAAACTCTTTGGCTTCTAACTGAATGGATGGCGGGTTAGGTTCACCCACACAGAAGTACCTAGGAAGAAAGGTCTGGAAATACACTTGATTGGGATGTAAAGGCTAAGCTGTACAGTAACTCTTTTTTCAATGAGGTGAAAGAGTTGCCACCATTTATTGAATAACAACATTTTCTCAACAATAACTCATAAAATTTTAAAGTGTGTCCATATCTCCTGGCTGGCATGCTGAGATCTGGAACTAGATTTCATTGTCTCTTGCTGAACTTGCACCCTGTTATCTTTCTCAGGAGCTCTGGTGGTTCTGTTGTGTCAGCATGCAACTGCTAACTGCAAGGAAGAACATTCAAGCTCACTAACTGCCCTACAAGAGAAAGAAGAGATGTTCTGCTTCCATCAACATTTATATTCTTTGAAACCCTATCTAGGATTGTGATCAGTCAGAATTCACTGAGCAGTGCTGGGTTCAGTTGTCTTTCTGGTCGTGATGGGATAGGATGTGTGGATGCACAGCCCTAAAAACTCGAACTCTGTTCATAAAAACTGAAGGCATTTCAAAGGTTTCTTTTGCTAAAGGTGCAACATAAATTGTTTAGAAAGATTGTTTACAAATTAGATGAAGCCCCTATCAGTTAGTTTTCCTTACATCTCACCCAAGCCAGGGCATTTTCAATAATGTTCTATGCATGAAAAACTGGACAATTAATGAGGAAGGCCAGAGACACAGGAATGCAATTGAATCACGAAGAATATTGACTGTAGCATGCCTGACAGATGAATTTAAAAACTTGTCTGGGAAGGACAGCCCAAGTGCTCTTTAGGTGCACGAAAAGTGAGACTATTTTTGTTTTGGACACGTTATCAGGAAAAAGTGGTCTCTAGAAAAGAGCACCTTGCTTTCTGAAGGACAGGAAAATAGAGTAAGGCCTTCAATGAGTTAGGCTGAGAGCAGAAAGACAACAATGGGCTCAAGTGCAATAGCAATTGTGAGGAATGACACACACCAGGCCACATTTTGTACTGCGGCACGTGGAGGAGCTCTGAGTCAGGCAGGGCCCATACAATGATAGTTAGCAATAATAACAGCAACTTCGAAAGGCTTTGGTCTACAGCTTTTGTGGGAATGGTGGAGAGCCTGGCAGCATTTTGCTCCATTGTACATAGATTTGTCATGAGTCAGAGGGCTACTGCTGGGAGCTCACAACACCATCAGCCTTGAAGGTACAGGAGGCAAAGCTAGTGTCCTTCATAAATCAACTATAAAATGACCTAACAGGGACTTTACAAAACTGAAGGAGGATCCAGAAAAGTATTGAGCAGTTTTCAGCCTCTCTGATACTCAACATTAAAAGAGTTAAGTGGCCACGTGTGTGAACCACAAAGGAGCTGTGGCTTGACTTTCACTTTGTACATTTTGCAAAATGATCAACATCATTTAGCCTACTCAAGTTGGCCCATTAAAAATTCACTGCAGGACAATTTTTTAAAGTGTGGTCTTCATAAATAGTCATTTGTCTTGTCTATACAGTTAATGTCAGGACTATAAAATTGTGTGCACAGAATAGAGGGTGTTTCATGTGCTGAGCTTAGAAAATGCCTCTCTGATTCATTTGTTTAACTAACTCAACAATACTTTAATAGACACTTGCCTCATGTAAACATTTGTTTAAGGTAGACATATAGACATTACAAATACCTAATTGTTACTGATTAATTCAATTAATAGTATCAAGTAATGACTATGCTTTGACATTTCCTGCTGCTGACCACCGTGATGCATACACAGGCCTTTCTTTTTACACATTATCCCAAATGTTCAAATAATATTCATATGAGCTTTGGAAGAGTTGAAGAACTTGCCTCAGATTATCCAATAGATGCTAATGTCAAAACTTGAACCCAGTTCTGAGACCACAGTTAGTGTTCTCCATAGCTATTTGCTACTACTTCCTTTTTGTCATGTAAGGACATTTCTGCTGCATTGACTAAATGAAACACTCCTTTGAGGACAATGTATCTGTCACAATCATTGTTGTATATTTTAACCCCAGGACCAGCCACAGTACATATTCTTCAAGTCTGCTTCTTCTTTAGGACAACCATAAGACTTTAAGCCATTGGGAACTTTGATCCACAATATTCCTACAAGTCTCTCTTGAGCTCTTCTATATGGTTAGTTACTATTGTAAATATTATGTAAGGAAGAACTTCCATTGTCAAAGGAAATTTGGAAATGCCAGCAAGAATAAAGTTAAGCATTCTTCCTTACCACAGACTGTATTCTTGTTGGATGCTGTCGAGTTGATCTTGTCTCACAGTGACCACTTGTGACCATGTAGAACTTCCCCAGAGGTTTCTCTTGGGGGTGGTCTTTATGGAAACACATTGCTAGGCCTTTCTCCAGTGAAGTCATTGGATGAGTGTGACCTGACAAACTTCTGGTGACATAAAATCAAAACAAACTCACTGTCATCGAGCAGATTTGAACCCAGGGCATGAGAGTAGCTCTGCTCTTGTGTGTTTCCTTTCCAAGAGCAGAACATTTCATTTTCCCGCTGGAGAGGGTCAGAAGGGTTAAAACGACTGACCCTGTGATTAGCAGCCCAGCTTGCAATGGATTAGGGTAGTGCTTAACCATTTGTGTTGCCAGAATAATTGTAGGACATTTTGGAGCCTCTAAGATGCAAGCAAGCAGTAGGAGTCTCTGTGACATTTTTTCAACTTGCTTGATAAAGGTGATTTTTCCTTCTTGAACACACTGTGAATTGTCATTGACTTTCTAAAGCTATGCTTTCCACAATTTTGCACAAGTTCCATGTCTACAGAATCTGACAGAGAACATAGTAGGACTGATAGAAGAGATGTTTCAATAGTTTAACTACATTTACCTTCTCGTCATTTGTTTCTGGGAACACACATATTTTGCTCACAAAATAACACCTCCCTTTCAGGACCAAATACCCCGACAATACTTCAGATATTTAGTTATTTTGTCAATTGCTATATAATTTCTTTAGCTAAAGATGGTAAAAAGGTAGCAGTGCTCAAGAATAAATGTTTTCTAAAACTCAACATAATTTATCATAAATCAGTTTAATGGACCATAACAAATGTTGTTGGGACAATTTA
>NW_022111300.1:28515315-28537285 GCF_000313985.2 Echinops telfairi | reverse complement strand
TCTGTTTGCTTTAGAGGAATTAGCCTCTGAAACACCTCTGCTTAGCATCAGAACATAGCAAGTTCCTTAAACCCCAATGAATAGAAGCAGAACATTGTCGGAGAGAGTGCTAGAGAATGTGCCCTTCGGGTCAGAAGGCACTCAAAATATGACTGAGGAAGAGCTGGCTTCTCAAAGCAGAGTAAACCATAATTATTGAATGGAATAAAACTGTTGGGCCCTTCATTTGTGGTGGGGCATAACTCAAAATAAGAAAAAAGAGCAGCATACATTTATTGATAATTAAAACTTGGAATGAAGAAACCTAAGACAATTGGAAGTTGTCAAAAATGAAATAGATTGCCCAAATATCTATATCCTAGGAATTACTGGCTGTGATAGGCTTGTATTTCAACAGAGAATCATATGGTTTACTATGCTGACAATGACAAACGCAAGAGGAACAGAGTAACGATCATTGTCAAAAAGGACATTTCAAGGTCTATCTTGATGCACAATGTGAGCTGTGATAGGATGTCTCTCTGCAAGCAAGGACATCCAGATAATACCATTATTATTCCAATCTATCCACCAACCAGTAACGCTAGTGATGAAGAAATTGAAGAATAACACCAAATTATTCAGTCTGAAACTGATCAAACATACAATCAAAAATCTTTCATAAATATTTCCAATTAAATGCAAAAATTGGAAACAAAGAAGAAGGAACAATAGTTGGAGAATGCAGCCTTGGTGATACAATTGAAGCCAGTTATCGCAGGATTGAATTTTGCAAGACTAATGACTTTTTCATTGCAAACAGCTTTTCTCAACACAACCAAAGGTGAGATAGAAGTTTGATAAAGATCATCCAAAAATGGTTGTAGGAGTACATTGACAAGGTGCTGCCAGAGGTTCCGGACAGATTCAGAGGAAGACATGGAATAAAAGGTATCATTGGTGATGTTAGCTAGATCTTGGCTCAAAGCACAATATACCAGAAGATGTTTACTTGTGTTTTATTGACTATGCTTTTCTTCATTAACTAATATTATATATGGAGGTGTATTTACCCTGTGAACCATAACAAACTTCAGATGGACTTTAGAAGGATGGGAATTTCAGAACACTTCATTGCGTTCATGCAGAGTCTGCACATGGATCAAGAGGCCGTTGTGAGACAAGAACAAGAGGGTACGCATGGTTTAATATTAGGAAAGATGTACAACAAGGTTATATCCTCTCACCATCTTGTTCAATTTGTAGGCTGAGCAAATCATCAGAGCAGCTGGATTATATGAAAAAAAATGTGGCATTAGGATTTGAGGAAGATTTATCAACAAATTATACTATGTAGACGGCACACCCTTGTTTGCTAAAAGTGAGGAGGCCTTGAAGCACTAGCTGGTTAAAATCAAGCATTGAAGCCTTCAATCTGGATTAGAACTCAACATAAAAAACAAAAGCATCACAACTGGACCAATTCAACTTAAAATGAAGTTGTCAAGGTTTGAAAATGACCAAGATTTTGTCTTGCTTGGCTCCATAATCAATGCTCATGGAAGCCACAGCCAAAACATGCAATGACACATTGCATCAGGTAACTTTGCTACACAAGATCTCTTTACAGTTTTGATGAGCTGGGCCGTCACTTTGTGGACTGGTTCCGGCCTCAGTATTTTCCATGGCCTCATATGCAGGTGAAAGGTGGATGTGGAATAAGGAAGCCTGAAGAAGAACGGATGCATTTGCATTGCGGCGCTGGGGAAGACTAGTAAGTACATGGACTGCCTAAAGAACAAACTCATCTGTTTAGGCAGAAATACAGTCAGAATGTTCCGTAGGAGCTCGGGTGGTGACACTTCATCTCAAGTACTTTGGGCATATTGTCAGGAGAGGCCAGTGTTTGGAGAAAACCTCATGCTTGGAAAAGTTGAGTGGCAATCAAAAGGAGGACGACTCCTAATCAGCTGGGCTAACACGGTGGCTGCAATGAATGGCCTCAAACATAAGGATGAGGACAACGGCACAGCACTGGGTGCGGTGTTCTGTTGCAGGCACTTAACCACGACTACTATTTGTATGTGGTCTTGGCAAGCTAGATGGCTTTTCTTTCATTAACTGCTGCTCTACATGGAGGTGAATTTACAAGGTACAGCACCTTCGAGGAATAAAATACATGAGGTCAACAAGGAAAAGGTAAAGAAATGTGTCTTGTGTCTCTACAAAGGCATTTTCTCCCCATTGACTTCATACAAACCTAGCTAAACAACAGTGTGTTTTTCTGAAGAAAGACTTAGTTGTGATTCTAATTATTCTCATTTTGATTTTAAAAATATATTATGTGATACACTTTTTGTCTATATGTTTACCTCCTTTATCCTTCTATATTTTTATTTGTCATATATGTGCATACATGATATGGGATACATATAGATATGATGTATGAATCCAGGTCATGACTCAATTGTAAATCAAAGTAATATTTTTCCACCATTTGACATGATGAATCCTTGACAGTCACACACAAAAACCTGTAATATGTAATATCTGTAAGTAATTGATTGTGTATAGGTTTCTATATTTGCAGGTAAAAACATGGAGGCTCAAAGTTACTCACAATGACCCAAGTGGGAAATCGAACAACCGAGATGGGAGACCAGGCCTCTTTCCCTCCAGAGAACATGATTGGTGTCTCACTTTCCTTGCTGCTTCTAGTTTTCTTTCTTTCACTTTTCCTTAAAGAAGGGCCATCAACTAGAGGGCTTCTACACTGTCATCTTTTAGTGCTAATTCTTTTTGAAGCAAAATGGGATTCTCTTCAGTCATGGTACTTCCCGAGAAACTGAAAAAATATATATATTTATGCCATCTCCCGATTCACCGCCACGCTTTTATTTATTTATTTATTTATTTATTTTCTGTATGCTTAGGTCTCCTGTGTCCAAGATCCCTGTCTTCCTGTCAACTTTTCAAGTGAGGTGATGCCTTTCATTACATTTTGGACGCCACACCAGTTTAATCCCATTGATAGAGGGCTATGCAATCAAGCTGACAGGTGGATGATGATTTGAATCGTCCCTGACTCATTACTTTGTGAAGGATTTGGCATGCCAATCAATGGGGGATGATGTGTCGTGCCTTGAAGAAGGACAGTAATCCATTTTCCACCAATTGACGTGATGAGTCCTTGACAGAATCACAAGTTATGGGGCCAAAGCCAAACATGATTTGGCACATGCCTCCCAACACTGCCATTTTGCAGACCCTTAGGGTATTTATCAAAGCAGTAGCCTTCTTGTCTTGTGCTGTCATCACCAAGTACTCTCAGGAGGCTGTCCCACTTTAATAGGCTTGCACAGGTGAGTGATGGGGACACTTCCTTGACCTCACCCGTTCTACTTACCCAAAGTGTAAAGGCATAAATTAGACCTCCTAATTACCCCCACCCATGCTGACACAGCTAAATTTATATAGCCGAGTTGGAGCTGTCTTTCAAAGTACTCAGTTTGATAGTAAATACCAAATACTCATATATTCTAATGAGGCTGCCAGCGTTCAAATTACCTTTTGTGTTTCTCTTTGGAATTGTCCTCAGAACTAGTTTTCAAGCCCCAAGTCTTTGAAATTACACCCATTTGGGGTTTAGGAAAGTATCTCAGCTTGATCAAATTTAGTGGTAATCAACTTTATATTTTTCTTGTTTTTCAAAACAAATTCATTCTTAAGGAATTGAGAATATTCATAAGCTGTATCTTTAGGTTCAAATGAAAATCCCGAAGAAGCTCCAAAAAATTTTTAGCACTAGAAAACCATTGAGTTAGAAGGTGATGTCACCAAAGTGTTTATTTTACATATGGGTGTAACAGATTTTAATGTATACACTTCGATTATTTTTTTAAGTTTTAGTGACTTACTAATGCTATAGGAATAGAAAGCACCTACCACGTTACTTAAATCATATTTTAATTTACACACATTTTCCATACTTTTTTCTTATTTACAGAATATTTCTGAAACCCATTACCCATCCATGAAACATAAAATCCACAAGCAATTTTCCACATTTGCCTGAAAACTAAAACTTCTACATCCTACAGACATAAATTTATAGTTTTGCTTTCTGGAGATATTCACCTGCCCACCATGAAATGAATCCCATAAGAGAAAGCTGACATTCACCACAAAAACAGCAAAGTTCCTTAACAAATTGCTTAAAAGGAAGCTCACCATTCATTTATCAAACTGTGTCCACCTAAAAGAAGGTACACACACACAACACAGAATTTTTTTTTTTACAAAACAACCTTATCTTCAAAGTACTATCCATTACACTTGATTCATTTGTCAAATCTGCAATTCCATTCTCAGAAACATTTTCAAACTCATCTGTTTGGGTGGCTATGGCTGACGGCATCTCCCTCACTTTTTTCTTCTCCTCTTCTATGTTGTCAAATAACTATCCTTTCATGTGCCTCTTCATTCACGGAAACAAAGAGAAGTGTCACGGAAAGAGGTCAGGTGAGTAAGGTGTTTGGGGCCAGGGAGGCATGCTGTTTGTTGCCAAAAACTGATGCACCAAGATAGCTGTGTGAGCAGGTGCATGGTTGTGGTAACAAAGCCAATTGCCCGTCTGCCACAAATCAGGCCTTTTTTGTTGCACAAAGTTATGCAATCTTTTCAGAAAGTCTGACCGGGTGGAATGAACCCCAAATACACTATCCCTCTCACATAAGAAAAGAACGTCTTGGTCTTTGATTTCACTGGACAAGTTTTTTATTGGGTGAGGTGATGATAGCATTGTCCACCGGCTCTTTGATGTTTGGTTTCAGGGTCATAAGAATAGCACCATGTCTCATCACCAGTAATGACCCTGGGGGAGGAGGGGCGAGGGAAAAGTTCTGGGTAGCTTTGGAGGTTTTGTTTAAAAGCTCAGCAGGATTCCAGTTGGTGCTCTTTTTCCTGTCTGTCAGAAACCCAGGCACAAATTTTGCAACGACCCTTCTCATTCCCAAATATTCCATTAAAATTCACTGAACTGAGCTCCAAGATAGTCCAGATAACTTCCCCATCTCTTCAATGGTCCATCATCATTCTTAGAACACAGGTGCATGAACTTTGTTGACATTTTTCTCTTTTCAGGAATTGCCTGACTTCCACAATGAGGTTTGTCATCAATAGACACTTCACTTTTTTTGAAATGAGGAAACAATTTGTACACTTGAGTGTTCCCATAGTGGTGCCTTATAAACTGAGTTCAACGTCACAACAGTTCCTGCAGAATTTTTCCGGAGGAGGAAACAAAATTTCCCAGCTGCTCACTGGTCTCTTAAATCGACCATCACAAAAACTAAGGTTGGAGTGAAACTGCTTTTATGAAAAAAGTCACTGTGACCAAAGAGAAGCTCTCCAGGTGATGCCACTGGGTACACTAACTCAGAGCAAGTTGCTCAATGCTAACCTAGTTGGGGTGGGGGGGAATTCATACTAAGAAAGTTCTGCTCTGCCCAGTGCAATTCCAGCTTTTTGAGGGGGTACCCTGGGGTACTTAGCTTACAATTGGTATTTTAGGGACCTATTTTTAAATATCGGAGTCTTTGGACATTGACATGATTAAGCAGTGAACTAATAACCCTAAGGCGGAGAGATCAAAACTACCATGGCAACTAACAACTTTTAACATGAAAAAAATATATAGAAACCTCCCAATGAAAAATAGAGAAAACAAATAGATTAAAAGAACTTGTAGAAACTGGTAACAGATTTCCTTGGGGGAATGAAACTAAAGCTAAAAGCATGAAGTGGAATGGAAACATCTCATTGTATCCCTTTTTAAATTATTTTGTAATTATAATTGACATGAGCTCTTCATTTATAAAGTGTGTAGTTTAAGTTTTGACATATGTACATACTTGTCAAACTGTTACTGCAATCAAGACAATGAATATACAGTTCAACCCCCACAGTGTCCTCATATAGCTTTATAATCAGTTCCACCTGCCCCTTTACACACCCCATTTCGAATTAACCTCCGATAAACATTTGTTTATTAAGCTTCAATTGAATTTCTAAAACTTTATTTAAATGTGATCATATAGTAAACAGTATTTTTTCCTGATTTCATTTAGTATATTTCTGTTGCGAGTTCTTTAAATTGTTGTGTACATAAATAGTTCCTTCTTTATTTCTTTTTTTAAGTAATATGCCACATTTTTTATCCAACACCTGTTGGTGGATATTTGGGTGGTTTCTGTCTAGACCTTTTAAAAGTAAAGCTGCTAAGAACATTTATGTACAAATTTCCATAAGAACATGTTTTCATTTCTCACACATAGATACCTAGAAGTAGATGTATTCTTACTTTTGAAGAAACTGATCAACTATTTTTGCAAGGTAGTTATGCCATGATCGACTTTCACCGGTATATGAGAATTCTAATTCCTCCACATCTTTGTCATTACTTAAATTCAATCATTTTAAAAGATATATATGAAAAATAATAATGTTTGTGCTCTCAAGGCAATTCCAACTCAGGTGCACAGCATAGAACTGTTCTGCAGCATTCCCAAAGCTTTAATGTTTATGGAAGTTGACTGCCCCAACTTTCTCCCATGAAGTGGTTGATGGGTCTGAACCATTGACCTGATTGGCAGCCAATCAATTTAACTATTGTGCCACCAAATATCCCATAATCCATCGAGTCAATACTGACTCCATTAATAGGCATTTTCATAACAACTAATGATGCTTCAATACTTTTCTTGTGCTAATACCACACTGATTATTGTAGTTTTCCTAGTCTTGAAAGCAAGTAGTGTTAGTGTTCAACTTTATTTTTATTTGAAAATGTTTTTTGTGTGTTTTATACCATTTCATTTTCATATGAACTTAGAATAATTATTTTATTTGTGTACATTTCTTCTGGGGTTTTTAGCTGGTATAGCACCGAGTTTATAGAACAAATTGATGAGCATTTGCATCATAAAAATATTGGCTCTTCTGACCTGTAAGTTTAAAAATGTTTTCAGTTCATCAGTTTTGTGAGCTTTATGTTTTCAAATTTTTGATGATATTATAAATTTAAATTCTATATTTCAGTTTCTCACTCACTGCCATCAAGTCAATGCGACTCCTAGTGACCCCTTGTGGGTTTCTGAGTCATAACTGTCTCTGGGAGTAGAAAGTGAAGTCTTTCTCCCACAGAGCTGCTGGTGGTTTTGAACCATGCGGATCACAGTCCAGTGCATAAACTCTATAACACCAGGGGTCCAGTTCTTTGTAACCAGTGCATTGAAATAGCATTGGTTTTGTATGTTGCCCTTGTATCATGTAAGCTTTCTAAACTAACTTGTTAGCTCAAGTTACTCTTCTGAGATTTTTTTGGAGCTTTTATATAGATAGTGATATTGTCTATAAATACAGCCAAATTTTGCTTGCAAGCTATCAATAATACTGTTCTACAGGGAGCACATTCTAGTGGGTCGCTCTCTTTGGAATGAGTACAACTAGGGACCTCCCCCAGTCCGCTGTCCAGGCTGCTGTGCCTGGATTTCCTGGAAGACATAGACAAGTGAGCGCATTCAGTGTTTTATCAGCTTATTGAAACACCTCAATTGGTATTCCATCAATTCCTAGAGCCT
This sequence comes from Echinops telfairi, assembly GCF_000313985.2. NCBI lineage: Eukaryota > Metazoa > Chordata > Mammalia > Afrosoricida > Tenrecidae > Echinops > Echinops telfairi. The sequence continues at coordinate 28,529,666 of NW_022111300.1, read as the reverse complement.
TGATCTTTGGCCAATGCTTTCAGTGCATCTTGAACTACCTCCTTCATCACCATTGGTTCTTGCTCACATGCTACCTCCTGGAATGGTGGAATGTTGACTTCTTAGTACCTATTGGTACCAAACCAGGTTTATTTTAGGAATCCCAACTTTGTTTTAGTGCTCAGTTAAAGCAAACTTGCTTATTAGCAACTTGAAGTGAAAAAACATACGTAATATATTTAAGCATATATATATTCTTTTAAAGATGCTAATATGTATTGAAAAGAAGATACTGATTTACATATAGAGTTAGATATGTGAATATATGTAAATGTTTAGCTATGTATTTTAATATATTAATATAGATGTATTTATGTATTAGCAACTTTTTAAGTTGGTAGTAGGACAGATTGAAAATAGTACATATGTATATTATATAATATATATTAAGTAGCTAATAGTTTAGATTGCTTTAACTGAGTATTTGAGTGTTAAAATAACTTGGTACTCCTGAAATAAATCTTGCTTGGTAGTATTATGATTACACAGATCTATACTTTTCTTCATTTATCTATCACCCAATGTAAAGTCAGCCTAGCTATTGATTTTTTTCATAGCATTTTGAACAGTCTCTTATCATCATATTATCTCTATGATCACAATAACCCTAATAGTGTATGATAGTCTTTTCTTCTAATGTCTTCATCAGAGTTTGGTATCTTAGAAATTCTTGGACAGTCACTTATCTCATTCCTGTTATTTGTAATATTCGGTCTTTTCTCTCTCTTTCCTCCCCCAGAATTGTTAGGCTAGAAGTTTACTACAGACTGGTTATGGACTGCAATACCTGAATATAAATACAATCAGTAATGACTATACTTTCTGTTAACTATTTTCTTATTTGTATCACTTTATGACTTTTAAATTCAGTTTGGTTTGAATGTCTTGATTTCACGTGAAGTTTTCTAAAAGAAGATTTGAAGGAGATGAGAAACTAAGTAACACATCACTTTCCTAATCAGGATAAGAAAAGCATGAAGATTTAAGATGACACAGAGAGAGAGGTGTCTGTTGAGATGATAGTACGAAGTGGGGTGAACAGGAGAAAATAAAAACCAATACAGAGTAAGAGAAAAAAGAAGGGGACACAAATAACAGATTTAAGACAAAGAGAGAGGGAGTCGGAGATAAAAAGAGACAAGGCCTAGACACAGAGAGGTGGATTTTCAGTACCCATGTAGTGGCAGCAACTCAGGAACTGATAAACTTACACATATTAGCTGAAAACAGCTCTAAGAAGATGCATCGTTGCTTTATTAATATTGCTATTAAACAATGAAATATCTGTGCGAATGCCTCTCCTGATTTAGAGTCTATAATATGACTTTGTCTGTGAAGAGAGGTTTAAACAGGACTACTTAGTGCCTTACTGACTGTACATCTTGAAGTGGTCTGCAAAGCAAAGACAGGATTGTCCTTCCTCGTGTCATTTAAATATATAATTCTTATGAAATCTTTGCATCGCCAGTTAACCAGGCAAAGATGTGTCACTTGTCATATTTTACAGATTTATTAGTTCTTTCTTTTCCACATCCCTCCCCCTCCATCCCAAGGTCTGAATTGTAAAGACTCATCTGGCACTAGAATCTTCAAGGACATAAACTGCATAATTCTACTCCTTTATTAAAAAATCCACGTGCTACATTTTTAACTGAATTTCATATCGTGGAGATGGGACAGTCAGGCCTTTTTATTGCTTTGCTGATATCTTGCATTATTTCCTCTTTCCAAAAAGGCCCCTGTGACCTAAACTTCCTCCCCACCCCCAGTTCTTTAGATCCAGCCTCAGAGGCAAGTTTGGAGATCTGATGTTTAAGAAGGAAGAATTACGTGGATACAAATTGATTGCCAGGTTATAAATCAATCAGGATTTTAAGATATATAGGCGATGGGTATGCTATCAAGGTTTCCTGCAGTCGTGATGTGGACAAGATCATGAGCGTTTAAAACCATGAAGGATCCAAATATTAAGTTATTATTTGCATTGAGATCTCACACTATCACAAAATAATATTGTAAAACATGCTAGCTTCAGACTATATAAATACACCTAGTGTCATCACCCACATACATATAATCTGTCCAAGTGTCCAGATTTATTGCTATAAACCCCCTATAATCCTACAGCTTTTTTTTTTTCTAAAAATTTTTTTTTTTGTAATGCTCTTCCTCCCATCCTTTTATTTCCCTCTTTGGGATAATTAAAACTTCCAGGCATCCTTCAGCTCATCTGTCTGTTACCTGCCACTTTCATCACCTCTATTAATTTTTCCTTCCAGAAACACTAAATGATTTATTACTCATCCTCCAATTCTGAACTGTTCAAAACACTATATATGTTTTTAAAAATCTAAAATGTTAAAGCAATATCAAAAAATCAACCAAAAACAGAAACAGCCCCTTTGTTCTTCCATATGTTGATTTTCTGATTTGCTTTCTATTACTAAGTGGACATAAAGTCATTCCATGACCTATGATGGAACTAGCCAATGCCCACATTGTCAAGAGATACAGGTTTGGATGCCAAAACAGTAATATGGGCAATAAAGATCTCTACTCCCCCTTGGGGATACTGGTTGCCCCTCTGTCTTGACATTAGTTAGTGCTGCTCTTTCATATCACTGACCACAGCCCATGTGAACTGTTCCTCTTCGGGCATTACAGATAAGTTATGATAATTTATGGTCAAATATGTTATCAGTATTTGACAACATTTTGGCTGCAGTCTCTATTAAACTTTCATTGCTATTTAGATTTCATAGACTTTAATGTTCTAATAGTATTGTAAACACCTTGAGGGCTAGGCTCTGCTAATTACATGGCATTTTGAAGCACACATTTTAATTTCAGGTGCATTGTGATGGAGCTTAAAAGAAAATGTTAAATTGCAGGAGGCTGTGAGAGTGGAAGCCTAGAATTCAGATGAAAGATGATCCATTTCAGAGACACTGTGAGTTTCATGTATGTTTTGAGAAATGGTGAAGTGGCTTAGGAATGCTTTGGGATTTGTTCATGAAGCAAGGGCCTTGAGGACATGTTACTTGCATGCTTCATTGAGTAATTAAAACTGTTTCATTTCATTACTTAGTTATTTTGAATGGCATGCATAAAAATTGAGCCTCATTCTCTAGAGAACCCAGGGACTTGTATGTCTGTATATAGAAAGATATGGATTTCAACAAATGGCTCATGCAGTTGTAGAAGTAAATAAGTTGATGTGATTCAAGTCAGTGGATCAGGTAGAAGCTGAAGGTTTTTTCTGATGCCTACCATTGCAGAGGCTGATGCTCAGGAAACAGGAAGCCTCCATGCTGGCGGATGCCCAGCTGAACGAACCCAAGATTGCCTGAGGGAATCCAAGATGGACAGTGCACAGAAGGCTCCTGCGATTGGAAGGCTATATAACAAGAGGTAGACAAACCCGATGCAGTATACAAATGCATCAGTAGAATCACCTACTTCTGCACCCTGCCAATTTACACGAAGAATAGGCCACATCCAGAATGAGAGTTGCATCACTTGAGTCAAGGCTGTGACAGATTAAGGTGGACTCTTCTCCACCCAACTGCTAGGCTGCTTCATCGCCGATCCCACCATGCAGTTGACCATGCTGTGGTATATCATATCTTGGGAGACTCCTGGACACACCCACCCACCCAAGGTGACATGCAACCTAACTATCACAGAAACAAAAACTAAACTTTTGGATATGCCTCCAAGGAATAACTTCAAAGTGGTATGTGGAAAACTGCCTTGAAGTTGACTCTGATTCACGACAGACTTAAGTACTTACAGCCCATGGAAATGTCTGCTCCTGTGTCATCCTCAATATTTCCAGACAGTATGCTCGGGTCAGACTATTGTGCCAACTCATTTCACTAGGTGTGTCTACCCCATCACTGGACGACGCATTGCATCAGGCATGCTGTCTTCTAGCAAACAATTCTTCCCAATGACATGTCCAAAGAAAGCAAATCAGACAATACGTGGTCAAGATCTGTGAGGTTTTCATTGATTTGCTTTCAATAAGTAGGTTACCAGGCCTTGCTTACTAGTCTGCCTTTGCCTTGAAGTTCCTGTTAAATCTAGCCTCCACTGATGATTCCACTGCCATTTGAAATAAAGGTAGCCTATCTTCCAATACCACAGCAATCCGTAAACCATCACATGATAGTAAACTGATAGACCTCTGGCAAATGATTACTAATCCCTCTAAAAACACTTAGCACAGGGTGTGTTAATGACTGGCTTTAAGGCCTTTAGAAAAGAGGCAATTCTTCCATCATCCCCATACTTAAGGATTCATTACCTTGCATCACGTTTGTATTCGGGTTCAGTGATGGAATTGATCAGCTGTAGTGAATGCATTTCAGAATCATTCATGCACTGTTCTTCAGCTACACCGAGGCTAGGTGTAAGGCTGACCGTAAATGTGGGATCATTAAGGAAACCCTAATGGAATAATTGTCCAGGGTCATTAAGACAGCTGAGACTAGGGCAGCCATGTGTAGGTAATGATTACGTTCTGCCTCTCCATTGTACATACAGATCAGTGGGTACATGCCTGTGCCCTCTTGCTCTCCTAATCCATTGTTTCATTTGGTTCTGAATATTTCTCCATGGGTCTGCTCCAGTCTTCAGGCTCAGTCAAGGCAATCCAAGTACAATACGTCTTCCTGGAAAAAGGAGGCAGAGCTGTTTCATTGAGGTAGTGAATTCTAGGACATAGAGAATTTGATTCCAGGTGACAAAAGATTTTGAAGATCACAGCTGCTGTGATCTTCATCTGCTCTGGAAACAGTCTGCATTAAAGATCACTTGAGATTCAGCAATCTGGGTATGATCAGTGGATTAAAAGTCCTTTTGTTTATTAGTCTTAATGTGGATTTATATAACCCCTTCATGTGAATTAGAAAACATGCCTTTCCTCTGTGGATGCATGCCCCTGATAGTAGGGAATGCCTTCCTCTGCAATGTGGGATTTTTTTTTTCCCTTTCTTCTGAGAGTTCTATTGCTAGGTTATGGCTTGCCTGTCTTGTCGATCATGGTGTGATAGACAACCTGCACAATGTGGCACTTTGTGTAGTTGGTACAACGTTATAGCTATTGATCACAAACACTTGGGAGTTGGTTACTATAAACGACATTCCCGGATTGATTTTTCTAATTTTTTAGATATTGTCTAGCTATATAAACATCTTTTTTTTACTTTTAATACACATCCTGTATCATTTAGGACTGCCTGTGACTGGGTTATCATTACTGGCTCCAAACCAAATCCAAACCCATTGTCATCAATTTGAGCACAGGGGTTCCCAGGATGTGAAACGGGGACAAGAGAGCCTCATCTTTCTCCTGTGGAGTGGCTGGTGGGTTTGAATTGCCAGTGGTTGCAAAATAACACCACGACACAAGATGGCCATCAGTGTTCCTATGGGGAAAGGTCACAATCAATCCAACAGGCAGTAAGCCAATAGACAGTTCACTTTTTAAAAAGAAAGAAAATGTGTATAGTAGTTGTCACATGAGAACAGATTGTTGAGAAATAGCTGTAAGCACAAATGTTTGGCCTAAGTGCTCCTGTGTATTCTTTCCTTTTGTATAAGACGCCTTTTCTAAAAACACAACTTGCCTGGCTCAGACATAGGGGAAAGGAGGCCGAGTAGTTGCAGCAAATCACAGATGGATGCACTCACATGTTTTACTTAAAGAGAACTCTAAGTTTACATATTATTTTATTAATCCTATCATATTAAAGAATGAAATAATCTTATGAATCTTTAGCTCCAAAATAATATTTTACAAAATTAATAAATGGCACTTTTGTTTACGTCCCTAAAAGTTGATTGTGACACTTCTTCATAGAACCAACTATGTGTCCCATGGTGTTCTTTTCTACATGTTGGTGGATCAGGTAAATACACCAATGTCCCTCTCCCCCATAGACTTTCAACCACAGATCATTAAGCAATAACCTCAAATTAATATTTGAATGACTACTTTTGGTTGGATAACGAGTATCTGTGAAGAAGCAGAGACTTATTCTGGTTAGATCAACACGTTCAATTGTACCAGAAGTTTAATTGGGTCTTATTCCTGATCTAGTTGTTAGGAACATTAAGGAGTCCAAACTTTCTTTGGTAGTCATCTAGTTGTTATGTTTCATCCGATTCTGAAAGAGAATTTTAATGATCTCTCACTATTCTTGTGATTGATGCTGACTACACAGGACTGTGCTGCCTTTGGACTCCCATTCTGCAGTTCAGACGTGGCAGCCAGGGTTCCTCCGATCTGGCCATAACCATGTTCCCCATAAATCACATTCAGGGGTGTAGTGTTATGGATGCCCAGGTAAAGAACAAAGGGGGAGTTATGTCTGTGTCTGGCTGTGCATGATTGCATATGTTTGTGTCTTTGTAGGGGTGTGTGTGTGTGTGTGTGTGTGCGCGCTCATGAATGGTGGTTACGCTTTGAGCTGCGTTCCACAAGGCCATTAGTTTGAAACCATTAGCTGCTCCATGGGGGAAAGACACTATTCTCTACTCCAGTTACTGTCTCAGAAACCCCCAGGAGCAGGACTGCCCTGTTGTATTGGGCCATTTAGAGTCTGTGTCCACTCTATGGCAACGGGAGCTATGTGTGTATGTGTCGGGGTGGAAAGTGTATTTGGGGTGGTGCATGTCTGTGCATATGTATAAAGGGTGTGCTGAAGCAATGCAAAATGCAAAATGGGTTTTTGGAGTGAAAAGGTGCTTTAGAACCTGTCTCATCTGCTAGCATTATTTTAAAGATAAAGACACAAAAACATTTAGTGGCTTAATGATTTACCTTCAAATCACACATTTTCATCTTTAGCTCATAAAAATGATTGTACTTTTGCTAAAACATTACTCGTCACTCTCCCAAAGGACCAGGGCTCTGCACCAAAACTTCCTCTTTCTTTTTTTCCTTTTTCAATATCATCGTCATCGGCCACTCTCTACTGTGAAGCCTCAGGAAGAAACAAGGGAGCCTTAAAAACCACCCAACTCTCCAGATTCAATTGGCAGGTTAATCGAAAACAATTTTTTTATAGCACAATAAAGGGCCTGGGAACAGTGGAACATTAATATTTGTTTCCCAAAGAGTGGACCCTGAGAGAATAAAGCTGCATGCAATTGAATTATAGTATCCACCGTGTGAGGGACCCATTTTGCATTGCTTCGTTTTATGCCACCATTAATCAGGTGGCAGAGAGCAATGGCTCCCCTCAGCAGCTGCTGCGAGGGCACCCTGCGGAAGGTGTCACCCCCACATCCTGGGGGAGACGGGCAGCTTCCCCAAGTATCTTATGTGATTACAATCTAGTTTTAATGGTGCATTCTTAATAAAACAAAAGGTGGCCCTCTGACAAAAATATCGTCTGGTTTTTATAATGTAAAATACAGCAATTTTATCAGCATTAACACTGATTGGCTGCCATTAGCCCCTTGCCTTCTAATAAAATTTATGATACCTTTCAGGAGCCCAATTTGATAGAAAGTGAAGTGATTGCACCCCGCTTAGCTATCTCCCTGGCATCGATTCCAACAATAATGCGGTAATTTTATGCATGAAATAGCACAATTGGCATAAATAGTTATAATACTGAGTGCTGTCTAAGGAAACTGGCTGGTGGAAAATTAGAAAGCGCTTCACACTTTTGAAACAGGTAATTAGGATTTTTCTTCGTGCTCACACAAGGCAGGCTGGAGTTTCATTTTATATTTCATGTTTCATTAAAATATAGGTGTTAAAAATAAATGTTGAGTTTAAAACTGTATATATTATGAAATTAAAGGTATAGTGTGCAGTGGGGGCTGCCGAGGGTACAAGGAGATCTTCAAGTGTCATATTGAGTTGCATTGGGGATTTTCTTTAAAAAGTAGTTTGGACAGGTAAGATAGCCTTATTTCAAGCATGTTACTTTGAAATGGAGTGATTCAGAAATGTGTTGCATTTAATAACCGGGTCTTTAGTCCAAGCAGCAGCCTGCTGCCTTGATTGAAACTTTAGCTGAGAATGATCCACTTCTATTAATTGGCAGGTAGAGGTAGGCCTTAGGTTGTGTGGTATTTGCTGATCAGTTTTGAACTTTGCATTGGGCTCAGTAGTTCTCTCTGTATACCACATTTCCACCCTGACTTTGGCTGCTCATTTGGACCTGAACCAGCCCCCATTGGAAGCTGTTTTGATTCTCTTGAACTGTACTGTGGTTTAAGGAGGCAGGCAAAGGGTTATAATGACACCATTGTATTAACCTCCACTTATGACCCAGCCCGAGGGCAGGCTTTTAAGTTTCCCCAGCTGTGTCGTTAAATGTGTTGCTCTGGCCCCACTGACTGACACCACCACCATTCTGGCCACAAACTAATGACCACAGCTGTGGAGACGGCCTGTCGTAGAAGATAGTGCACCCAAGGCTCAGAGCCCAGAAAATGGGGCTTCCATTTTATTTTTGTTTTTCCTCAAGAAAAACCCACGAGGTATTAGGCAGCACATTTAACTTTCCGTGTGTCCCAGTTCCTTCTTGTGTAGGATGAAAAAAATGCCCTTATTCCGTACAATATATGTTCACTGTGAGAATATAGATCACTATACACGTTTGTCTGTTGTTTTGTTTCAAGATAAAATGAAAGAGCAGTAAGTTCCATTGCTCTGTTCCAAAGGAACTGTGATTTAACTTAGTTTGAGTGAAAAAGTTGGCAGACTGGGGATTATATGGAAAGAAAGACTACTATGGATTAAATGAGACAAAAGTGTATGCACTCATCCAAACACCACGCACTACCACCAAGTTACTACGAACCCAGAGTGGAAGGGAGCAGAACTGCCCTTGTGATAATCCGAGACTTTAACTCTTTATGGAAACATAAAGCCCCTTCTTTCTCCCACAGAGGGGCTGGTGGTGTTGAATGGTCAACCTTGAGCCCAGTATATAACCACTACATAGCCAGTGCTCCTTTGTCAGTAGTGGGTAATATGACAACTTAACCTGGACCTGACACTTCTTGGCACTCATGAATGGTGTGTGGAGGGTGGGGGTGAGGGGGACCAATAGCAACGATTATGTAGAGCCCCACTTGAGGGGAACACATAACAGAATTGTAGGGGAACAGATACAGTGGGTAGTATAAGATATGGCAACAATAATAATAACTTTATAGTATAAGAATAAGGGTTTCTGGGGGCAGGGTAGGGGATAGAGGGTATAGGGGGGAGCTGATGTCAAGAAGTTCAAGAAGAACAAAAATGTTTTGAAAATGATGGTGGCAGTAATTGTACAATTATGCTTGATCTAATTGAATTATGGATTGTTATAATATCTGAAAGAGCTCTCAACAAGATTATTAAAATAAAAAAGAATGGGATGCCTGCTGCTATTGTACTTCTTTATAACACAGATCCCTTCTCCATCACTGGGGACCTCAACTCACCGATGTGAAAGTGTTCTAGGATGTTGCTCATTTGTCTACTCTAACCCCCAAGTACTCGGACATTAACAATGGTTCAATGAGGGTAGGGCAAGCTTCTATGATGCCACAGCCATTAATCCAGTAAACATCCTCATTCAGGAATGCTTCAAACTTACCTAACAAAACCAAAAACCCTGAGCCAGTAACTGATCAAAAGGATAAAAATGAAGATGGGAACAAAGAAATATGGATAAACCAGAGTCAAGAATGGGACTTTGGAGGTAAAAGTGGCATGAGCAAATGGAGGAAAAAGCAGCACGCCCAAACCCCCAAATGCCTATTGTTTAGGAATATATAGAATAATCATAATAAAGCACAATCAAGTCTTTGCCTTATGATGCACACATGTAACTTGAAATCGCTGAGAATAATGTGAAAAATACTTTGAAAATCAAAATACGTTTTTTTCGTGAGCTTCAAAAAGTGCATGCAAATGGGGGTGGGGGCGGGGAAGTGGTACTATTTGGGATAAAAACTTTTTCATACCCAAATTGGCAATATCAGAAGTTATGTCAATGATTTAAAAGTATAAAATGCTTCCATAATTTAAGATGTTCAAGGGTCACACCACAGAAAGAGCAATTGGCATTTATTTTCACTGAGTAAAATTGTAAAGCTCCCGGCAGTTATTTTATTTTCCAAAAGAAAATCATAAAGTAGGAAAGAAATTCAGCATAACTAAAAACTTCACTCTAAATTCTGATCATTATATCTATCATATTTTCTAGTGGCTATAAAGCTGTGGGGGGTTTAATGTAGTAATACATCCATATTACCAAACAATTCATATATAATATATATATATACACATCTATATATGCTAGATTCTTTTACATTAACAGAGAGAACTCTGAAAAAGGTAACCAGGAAAATGATATCATGTAAAGAAGCCACCCAAACGATGAAATAATTAAGAATAAATATAATCAGAGAAATAAATAACATATGGAAATTTTTACAAAAGGGACCAAATGAGAACTACAAAACTGGAAGAATGTCCCATGCTCATGACTGGTAGTTCTAATATTCTGCTAGCCACCTTTCTTTGGAATGGGACAGATATGATTCTCTTCCAGACAAGTGTCTAGGCCCAAATTTCTTGGCATAAATAAGCGAATGCTTTTAGTGCTTCATCAGCTTGTTGAAACATTTCATTTGGTATTTTGTCAGTTCCTGGAAGCTAGTTTTTTGCTAATGCCTTCAATGCAGCTTAATCTTCTTCCTTTCGTTTTTGATCATTTGCTCCTTCTTGAGATGGTCAATCATCCTTGGTTTCTTTTTGGTATAATGCTTCGGTGTATTCCTTCCTTCTTCTTTTGCTACTTCATGTATCATTCGAGATCCTGCCCGTAGAATCTTTCAATATTGCAATTCAAAGTTTGAACTTTTCTTCTCTTCTTTAAGCTTATACGCCTAGCATGCTTTTCTTTTTTGGTGTTCTACAAGCTGATGAACACTGGGAATGATAATTCATTGATGCCAAGAAATTTGGTAGGCAACTGCCTGTCCAAATGACTGGAACAGATCCAGATTTGTACCAATTCTGAAGAATGGTAAGCTAACATAATGCTGAAATTGTCAATTAGTATCATTAATATCACATGTCAGTGCTTTTTTGGAGAAGATAATTCAACAATTGTTGTGGAAGTGCATCAAAAGGGAGCTGTCAGAAATGCAAGCCACATTCATAAGAGACTCTAGAATGAAGGCTGTCATGGCTGATGTCAGGGGGATCTTGGCTCAAAGCAGAGACAACTAGAACCTGTTTTTGTTGTTGTTGTTGTTTTATTGACTATTCAAAGGCATTCACTTATATGGGGAATAACAAGCTATGGATAGCATAGAGAAGGTTGGGAATTCCAGAACACTTCGTTGTGCTCATTTGGAATCTGATCATGGACCAATAAGTAGTCATTCAAACAGAACAAAAGAAAAGACTGTAGTTTACATTCAGGGGAGGTGTGCCTCATGGTATTGCTAACACTTATTCCCTTTGGATGCTGAGCACATCATCTGAGACACTGGATTGAATGAAGAAGAACACTGCGTTGGGATTAGAGGAAGGGTTATTAAGAACCTGTGATATGCAGATGACACAATCTGCCTTGCTGAAAGTGAGGAGGACTGTATTAGTCTAGGTACTTTGGAGAAACAAATCCACAGCAACTCATGTATAAGAGAGAGTTTTATGCAAAGAAAATGTGCATCACGAAAACATCCCAACCCAATACTGCCCAAGCCCACAAGTCCAACATTAACCCATACCCAACACCAGTCCACAAAGTTCTCCACCTCACAAAACAGAGGCAATGATGCCGACTGCAGGAGGAAAGCTGAGTCAGTGAACGTGTAAGCATCTCAGCACTGGCAGGGGTCTCCACATGGCTGCTCCAGCACCCAGGGCTGCATCGGGATAGATCCATGCGGCTTCTCCTTGGGGATGTCTTGTAGGAAATCCATCTTGCAAGCTGAAGCAGGGAACTGCTAAGGCAGCTGCACCCGATGCAACCATCACAAAACAAGAGACCCGAGAACTAGAAAGGCTGAGGCTCACCACCCATTTATCCCTCCGCCTATTGGCCAGGCTGGCACAATTAACTAACTCAAGGACTTAGAGAATGCCGATGAAGATCACAGATGGTAGCTTTTAATCTGGATTGTAGTGTAAAAATATCCCACATTCTAAGAATGGAAAAAAATAGACAACATCACAATCCACAGAGAAAAGATTTATGCTCTCATGATTTCACCTTCTTAGACCCATAATCAATGTTCATGGAACAGTAGTCAAGAGATCAAAGGATCCAAAGAATCCTTCTGTTGTGCACAGGTTCTCCATGAGTCGGGGACCGACCTGACAGTACCTAACACCATGAATCGTGCTATGTAACATTGTGAAAATGTCAATGCTACCCCAAATAGTCTACAGATATAATACAATTCTAATACATATTACAACATCATTCTTAACTAATCAGCCACGGTATCTGGAAGGGAAAGAAACACCACATAAACTAAGCACAATTCAAAAAGAATTACCAATTTGGAGGCTTCTTCACTTCCTAATCTTAAAACCTACTACGCAGCCATCGGGCTCAAAGCAACCTGGTACTGGACTGCAGCCGACACATAGGATGATTGAACAGAGATAAGCCTCCAGAATTAAATCCATCCATCTGAGGACAGCTGATTTTTGACAATGGACTGAAGCACATTAAATAGGGATGAGATGGTTTCTTTAACATTTGGTGCAGGCAAAGTAAATATCATTGGATAAATAGATATTTATTTTGTCTTTGTTCCCTGGATATATTGATATTTTACTCATTATAAAAAGCACTCTTTTACCTTTATATAGGATTTTGACTAAAAGTCTACTTTATCAAAGATTATTATTACTACTCTTGCTCAGTTTGGGTTTTATTTGTCATCCTTTGCAAATTGACATCACGTTGAGAATGAAGGTGCAGCGGATCCAAGCCCTGGTATCTTCCATCAACTCTTATGCATTTGAAAGCTGGACCATGAGTAAGACAGAAGAATGGATGCCTTTGAATTATAATGGTCTTTGAAAACAATCCTGAAAGCATCATGGACTGCCAGAAGAACATACAAATCATTTTTGGATAAAGTACAGTCCTGTGCTCGTTAGAAGGGATGGTGTTGGTGAAACTGCATCACTTGCTTTGGACGTGTTGTCAGGAGCTACCAGTTCCTCCAGGAGGATATCCTACTTGGTAAAGCATGAGGTTGGCCCCAAGTGGGAGATTTTCCATGAGCTAGACCACCGACCGCGTGGCTGCAGCCTCTCAAGTATTGTGAGGACGCTACAGGAAGGGACAAGGTTCCACTCTGCTGCACACAGGGCTGTAGTGAATGTGTGCCAACTGTACAGCTCCTAAGAAGAACAACCTTGTCATCACACAGACGCACTTTGAATATTAATCACATGTTTGTGTACTGAAGAAAGAGAAATAAATCCAGTAGAAGGAATTTTCACAGATAGGAATAAACATTTTTACTACATAAATCTTAGGTAAAAAAATAGACATTTGCTGGGGTGGCTTAATCATTTCTAGAGGCTAAATATCCTTCTCTTTTGTATCATCAGCCCATGTGTTCCCATCCCATGTTTCAGGGTCCCAACTCTTTGCTATCAATTCCCTCACATTATTTTTTTAATCGTTTTATTAGGGGCTCATACCACTCTTATTACAATCCATACACACATCAATTGTGTCAAGTGCATGTGTACATTCATTGCCCTCATCATTCTCAAAACATTTGCTCTCCACTTAAGCCCCTGGCATCAGCTCCTCATTTTCTCCCCTCTCTCCTAGATCCCCCCTCCCTCATGAGCCCTTGATAATTTATCAATTATTATTTTGTCATATCTTGCCCTGTCCGACATCTCCCATCACCCACTTTCCTGTTGTCCGTCTCCCAAGGAGGAGGTCACATATAGATCCTTGTAATTGGTTCACTCTTTCCAACCCACTCTCCCTCTACCCTCCCAGTATCCTTGAACTAACTAGAAGCTTTTCTTTCTTGTTGTGTTTTAATTTGTTCTTTGTCAGTGAGTTTGTTGTTGTTTTGTTGTATATTGTTGCTTGGTTTTTCTCTGTCTTGTTTTTGTGCATGTTATTTATTATCTCCGCAGGTCTGTCTAAATAAAATAGGCTGGATGAACAATCTGGAGGAGTAAACAATGGGACCAACAGTTCCTGGGGGACATGGGAGAGGGAGAGGTGGGGGGAAAGGAAGTGGTGTTAACAAACCCAGGGACAAGGGAACAACAAGTGATTCAAATTGGCTGG
>NW_022111300.1:28450667-28514290 GCF_000313985.2 Echinops telfairi | reverse complement strand
TCCCTCCTCCTCCCCACTATCATGATCCGAATTCTACCTTGCAAGTCTGGCTAGACCAGAGGATGTACACTGGTACAGATAGGAACTGGAAACACAAGGAATCCAGGGTGGATGGTCCCTTCAGGACCAGTGGAGTGAGTGGCCCTCACATTATTATCAGACACTGCTCTAGATCTGCATTGCAGCTGACATTGTAATTCAGCCACTCGCATGAGGAAACTCGACCTGGTTCTCAGCAATGTCAGCTCTATTACTAGAGGGAGGAAGGTTCTCCTTTGTAGCACAGGCGGAAGCTTTTAGGTCTGTTATTCAGCACTTGTGGTATGCTCCTGAGGTTCTGAGACCATCCCTGTCCTTAATCACACTTTCCATTGTAAGGAGGACTAGCCAACAAGCTTCCCTATACCTGTCATCCTGACAAAACTGCTGGAAAATATCAAACATACAATCACCCAGAGCCTCTCCTTTAACTAACACTTCATCTATTGGTGGTGATACTGTAGATATTAGCTTTTCTATTTCACACCATGGATTAGTAAAACTGGCAGACTTATCCATGCCTTTAGGTGTAGAAATGGCATTATCAGTGTTGTTAAGCCTAATCAGGCTGGAGAGCCAATTTAAGAAGCCCATATTTATGATGTTATTTCTCTAGAACCATTCCTGTTACCAATTACATTAGACAGGGTTAGAGAAAAAAATAGGACACTGATGAATATATATATATATATACACACATATATATTAAGAAATAAACAGTTAATTAATCTATAGAGCAATACAAATGGCTCAGTGCAACTCACTTCCATGAGACAGCTAATATACTGACAGGTCTTCAAGTATTGAGGGCCGCCGGGTAGTCCTCTGTAGAGCAATTCAGGCTATCCTGGCACAGGCAGCAAATAGCAAGGCAGGTCACCAACAGTCAGCCAGATGACAGGGTCCTTCAGTTGCCATCTCAACAGATGTACATTCCAATAGCGTGGCGAAACAGGTCTTGAAGGAACCTCAAACTACAGAGGCACAGTCCACGAGTTAGGTTTCCCACAGGTAGTGTAGCTTGCAAATTGAGGCAAAGAACAAGCAAGGCAGCCGCACCCTGGTCCAATCATCAAAGAGCAAGAGAAAAGAAAGGTGAGGCTTGCCGAGCCATTTCTCTCTTCACCTTTCAAGTAATCCCACGTGTGTTTATTGGCCTGGTTGGCAAATAGACCTACCTATCACAAATAACATTATTGTAACACTGAAACACCTTGAATATTAATCATGTGTTCGTGTACTGAAGAAACAGAAATAAATCCAATAGTAGAAGGAATTTTCAGACCGGAATAAATAGTTTTACTACATAAATTGTAGGTAAAAATTAGAGATTTGCTTTTATAGTCACTTCGTGCAAAAAAAACCAAACAAACCTGTGTCAACTGCTGAACAGAGTTGCCTGCTAAAATTCTTGTTGTGATAGTTGGGCTTTGTGTCAACATGGCTCCAGTAGGAACATGTGGGTGGAGTTTTGCCTGTCAGTCAGGTCAAAGCTTGATTGGAGGGTGACCTAGATAAATGGCTCTCTGAATCCCCCTCTTCCTCTTTTTTCCCTGGATGCAGCCATACTCTCTCTTGGCCTTCATTTTCCTGCCGTTGAGTTGCTCAGAGAACTCCCAGGGCCACGTTGAGACCTGCCAGACCTGTGATGATGCAGCCATCGTCATTGGACCCACCAGACTTTGTGCCCACTAGCCTGTGATCTTCCTTCATTCCGCATCACTACATGTGGTTGCCTGAGTCTGGAGAGGGACTTATGGACTAGTATCCGGCTTATGGACTTGTCTCAGGCTTATGCACTTGATTTGGAACTGGGCCGGGATGTTTGCTTGATATACAATTACCTCTTGATATAGAGCTCTCTCTTACACATATATATGAGTGTCCCTGGATTTGATTCTCTAATCCACCCAGTCTAACACACTCTTCTTCATTAATTCTTTATTTAATGAATTTTTACTGGGAAGCATAGGATCATGAAAATAATGAAACCAGTTATGGCAGGCAATGTTAAGAATTAACATTTACTTTGGTTCAACTATTGGGATTATGGAATGTTAGGACATCTGTAACAAAATAAAAATAAATAAAAACTTTATCTCCAAAGTAAAGGTCTAAGGGGTTGTGCAGATTAGGTCTGGTTGGCAGAAACTTCTTGCCATTACACTTTAGTGCTCCACCTCCTGAGATTTAGCCAAGCTGCAGGAGGAGATGCAGATGCTTCTGTGAGAGCCGTCTCTTTTGCTGAAGGGCCAGCTTTATTGTTTATAGATCTACCAGATGGCCGAGATGCCAAATGCTGTCAAGCCCATCCTAGGATCCCAAATAAAGGGCCCCAGCAAAAAAAATTGTGTGAGTGCTCTTGCAATATATAACAACCACAGGCCCAAACGTGTGTATTAGAGGAAGCAGGTTTGCATATGATTTGCTTTTTTCTCTTAATGGTGTTTGCTGCTTTACACATATACATCACGGAGAATTTACTTCCCATCTCCTTAAAATGCCCTGAGAATTTTTAGAAGGTTCACTGAAACACCAAAGTGTTGCCGATACATTAGCTATCCTGAACAACTCGCCCCCCCACACCCCTCACAACCACTCCCAGCTGTTGTTTCCTGCAATCGCTAATGTTAGATAAAGAATAATATTTTTAAATATCAGAATTCTACTTCCAGGAAGTGCTCATGAGCTATCCAAACACTGTAATTTAATGTTGCAGTTCACTCGATTTGCTTTCCTTATCATTCTCACTCTCATTGCCATCTTTAGTGGGTGAAACCGTGTATGGCCTCTGGGTGCCTATCCTTTGCCACAGCATCTCATAGGAGAAAGAAAGCTCGTGCAGATAATATGAAAGAGCTGTGAAATCTCTTAGGGAGCTCTGGTAGCATCCTGAGTTGGGTGGGACTGCTGAGCAACCATAAAGTGAGGAGCCCCAAAGTACCAGCTGCTCCACAGGAGAAATGAGAGGCTCCCTGTATGCAGGCAGAGGAGCAGGCTCTGAACGCCCCACCGGTGCTGCGCTGTCATACAGTCGTTAAGAGTTGCAACGGATTCTATGGCAGTGAGGTTTTTGTTTTTGTTTTTCTAATTCTGGGATCAGAAATAATCAGAGGAAACCTGTAATTATTCAGAGGCACTGTACCCCCTTAAAGACAGGGGTCCTGGTTGAGCTCTCAGGTCAGCATTGCACTGCCAACCTCAAGATCCACAGTTCAAACCCAACCGTTGTTCTACAGAAGAAAAAAAAAAAAGATGTTCTGCTTCTTTAGCTATTTACAGTTTCAGAAAACCTATGTAGGTCCATGATGAGTCATGTACTCCATGGGTGATGTACTCCATAGGGATATCTGGTGGTGTCGTGGGTTAGACATCAGTCTGTGAATGGAGATATCACTGGTTCAAACCCACTAGTCACTGGGCAGGAGAAAGATGCGGATGTTTGCTCAAGTAAAAATTTACTATCTGAAAGTCATCACGACTCAGCAGCATTTGGCTTCATTTTGAGCAGGTCCTCCCATCCTTTTTACGTTGTGAATTCACTGTAAGGGACAAGAAAGAGAAATGTCGATGCAGTTTCCGTCTTCCAGGCTGCCTGCCATGTTGTTGCTGTTGCTGTTGCTAGGTGGTGAAAGGTAAGAGTCTGACCCACAGTGACCTGCTACATAATAGAATGATGAGACGCTGGCAGGTCCTATATAGCTTTATAATTTAGGTGAGCTAAAAAAAAAACACCCAAAAAAACAACTTTGTGTGTGTATATTACATTAATCTTTATATATTTTTATATGTATCATAAACATGAATATATGAACATATATTTTATATGAAAATATAGATCTTTTCATATATATATATATATATATATATAACACCTGTATAGCAACACTTAAAGAATGATCCAAAATACTATAGGAATTTGTACTAAATAAAACTGTATTGTACATATACAAATACTCCTCAATTATATACTGATATAATGCTATGTTACACATTGACAAAAAGGTAAAAGATCCAGGGTAACACACTATTCAGAGATAAGAGGGAACCATTCTTTCCTCCATTCCTTTCCATGGCCATCCGGTTGCTTCTCACTCAGAGTGACCCTGTCAAACAAAGCTGTCCTGCCCCGATGGATTTCTTAGTCTATGAGTTATTGGAGTAGAAAACTCCATCTTGCTCTCTTGAAGAAGGTGGTGGTTTGGAACTGTCGACCTTTTAGTGAGCAGCCCAATGGGAAACTTGCTATACCATTAGGGATAGGATACCAAATAAACAAACAAATTACCACCAAATCAATACTGACTCACACTGATGCTATTGGGATAGGGCAGGCCTGCCCCGATAAGTTCTCAAGTAACTATGGGAAGAGGAAAGCCCCTTCTTTCTCTCTTGGAGAGACTGGTGGTCTTGAACTGTCAACCTTGAGGTTAGCAGCCCAAATCACAACCACTATAGCACCAGAGCTCCTCAGTCCAGGGTCCAATGGTGAATAATTAAGAGCAACACCCTCCCTAATGAAGGATCTAGATTGTGACTAGGAGAATTAACAAATAGCTAAGTAATATTTGGGGGGATAGTGATGAGAGCTAAAGAGACAAATCAAGAATGAGCTCTGTGCTTGGAGGCAGCTACGTTCTGGGATCGTTTACAAAGAGAAAGAAGAGCCAGATTGCAATTGAGTGTGAAATGGTGCAAAGGGGTCTCCAGGGTTCTGTTTTATTTATGCTGGGATTTATGCTCACAAAACTCTAGAGTGGAAAGGTGAGGCTTGGGATGGAGACAAAAATTTAAAGGTTTCAGTGGAAATCTGAAAAGTTTATAGTCCTGGACCACAGGCAGTCTAAGTCAGAGAGGGAGGACTGAGAAGAGAAGAATGAGAAATCTAATTTTGGATTGAGAATTGTTAGGAAAAGTAATAAGGAAGCATCCAGTGAGGATGGGTGTCCTAGTAACAAAACCAATTGAACAAAGTATTTCAGAGTTGAGAGAGTGATATGTAGATGTGAATTAACATGGGGATCAATGAATCAAACCCAAATTTGAAGAGGAAAAAAAAGAAGCAATAAACAAATAAATAATACACAAAAGTGTTTAAATGTAACTGTGATGTCTGCATAATAATACTAAGATAAAAAAATGGTCACTTCTATCTCCAATCTCTTATTTAAACTATCCAAAGCACCTGCCATCTGGAAGAACTACAAACTCCATGAAATAAATTTTAAACAATTATTCTGATTTATCCTGTGATTTTCCAGTATAATATAATTTTCAAAAATTGGAAACTATCCAAACGTTGGGCCTATACTTAAATCCTACCTCAGTCCTAGAACAGTTTGTCCTGATAATGTGGCAATGTATGATATTCACTTTCCTGACACAATAGCTGAAGACAAAGTGGGTGCATAAGGAAATGTGGTGATGAAAGCAGAGGGTGCCTAGTATCTGGGGTCTTAAAGGCTTGAAGTTAAACAAGCAGCCATCTAGTTTGGAAGCAACAAAGCCTACATGAAAGAAGCACACCAGCCTAGATGATCATGATGTGTCTATGAGAATAGGTATCAGAAGTTCAAAGACAAGCAATCAAATTGATGTTTAGGAGCACAGGCAAAGTGGAGACTAAAAGATAATTAGACAGTCCCTCACAGAAGGGTCACATGATATATCCAGGACGATAGATCCAGGGTGCAGTAGAGTATTGATGAAACATGTAACATATAGTTATCCTCTGGTTCTTTAAAATTTATTCCTCCCACTAGTATGGCCTTAGTTTTACCTCACTAATCTTGCTAGAGCTGCATATGTACATTGATACAGTTAAAGTCTTCTGGTGCACAAAATCCAAGATAGCTTAAAGTTCAGAAATAGTAATGGGAGTAATATCTCCCTGAGGTTATGGGAAGAGGAGAGTGAAGTGGGGAAGGGGGGACTGATAGCAACCATGACTGTGTAACCCCACTTGAGGGGAACGAACAGAATTTTAGGTGAATGGATACATTGGATTGTGTCAGTTATAGCAAAAGAAAATAATAATATATAATATATTAAGGGTCCAGAGGGTTGGTAGGGTGCGGGAGAGAGGTGATAAAGAGGAGGGAATATCAAGGAGTTCAAGAAGAAACAACATGAATTGAAAGTGATGATGGCAGGAATTGTACAACTATGCTTGATCTAATGGCACTATGGATTGTAATTTTATATGTTAGAGCTCCCAATAAAATGTTTTAAAAAAATTGGAAACCATCTTTTTTTCTGTGTTTTGTTTCAAATAAGCTCATTCACATCTAGTAATATTGCCTTTTTCTTAAAGTCCTAATACCATTGGGAGATTGTCAAAAAACAATTATTATCTGAGAGTTAAGAAGAAATATCTGTTTTCCCAATTTAAAATGCAACTCTATATAAATTGATGATGACAAAAATGCTTCAAGATATGCAATAAAAGTATTAGGTTTTAATATATCACTTAAAATATTTTAAAGGTTGATGTATACAGTTATATCATTAAACAGTTATTCAAAAGAGAATTTCTGTGTGGAAAAAAAATAAAGTATCTGCCTTTCTTTTATCTGTTCGCTAGTTTTAGAAAAACAACAACTGGGTCTTTGTGCCATATGACATCCCTCATAGTCTAGCCCCTCGTTTGCCTGCTGGCATGGCACTGAACTTATTGGCAGTGGAAGAACATCTTAGTGTTGAACTTGCAGTCATGAGTGACATGTGAAATCACTCAGTGGTAGAATCTTTACTTGCCAGGGGATACTGATAACTCTTTTAGCCTAGAGTCTCTAGGAGTTGGAATCAGTTCAGTGGTAGTGGATTTGGTTTTATTGGTATAGCAATAAGCATAATTCCATTAGAAAGTATGTCTGGTTCACATGAAATAATCCTCATTCTTAAAGGAAAAATAGTTGATATAATTATAATAATTCCAACATTGTGCCCATAAAAGGAGTAGTTTTTTTTTAGTTACTATTCTATTCACTTAAAAAAATAAGTTTAGTTGTTTAGGGAACCGTAATGTTCCTGCAAGAGTTAGTTTGGCCGCCAGGGTAAATACTTAATTAGGTTGTCCTGCCAGGTGCCTTCTGAGCAGATTTATTTCAGTAGATAGCAATGAGATAGGCTCCACTGAGCTCAAAGGTGATGGTGGCCCTAGTGAAGAAAGCTTATTATCTTGGTTCACATTCCAGAAATTTCATGAATCTGCATGTTTAAAGGATACTACTCATAGAATTAGACCCCCAGGAGCTTATCTCCCTAAATGCAAAGCCATCGCATTTTCAGGAAAGAGAGAAGTGTCTGAGACTAGCACCTCTGCCATGTGTTCAGTTCCTGGTTGTAGACAGGAGTGTAATCCATAGTGCAGCACATAGATCCATTTTAATTCATTGATCAAAGGCGAAGTTTTTGTTTCTATAAAAGTGATTTTTAAGGGGAAATCAGAGAGAAGGTTGGCTCGGGTTGGTTTTAGGGCTGACTGTGTGTCTTGAATGAACTCTGTGAGAGATCACTGGGAAATGAAAAACAAAATGGTATGGAACCATTATCTGACCTACCTTTGGCCCTGGTGGTGGAGTCGTTACAAATTCGGCTCCTAAAAGTAAGATCAGCAGTTCAAAACCACCAGCTCTTTCTTGGGAGAAATACAGGAATTTCAACTCCCATACAGAATTACACTTGCAGAAAGTTACAGGGCTGGTTCCACCCTGTCCGAGAGTCACGAAGAATTGGCATCAACTCAGTGGCAGCGAGAAGAACGTGCCTGGTACTCAGCGTTAGTTTTCATGTCTCCTTCATATTCAACATGTGCTAGAAATAAGTAAAAATAGATGTTTTCAAATCTGTTTCCCCATTCACTTAGGGAATTATAATTTGAAAGAAAAGAAAGCATATAGATTAGCTAGATAGAATTAAATAAAGCCTAATAAACGTGGATTTTAAAAGGCATGTGTGATCCAGTTGAAACAGGCCAGGACGAGATGCAGAAAGGAAAGCCCTGGTGGTGCAGTGGTTAAGTGCTCAGCTAAAATCTGAGGGATCAGATCAGGGGTCCCAACTCTCCAGTCTATCCCCAGCGAAAGGATGTGGCTGTCTGCTTCCATAGCAATTTCAGCCCTGAGAGTCCCGGGTTAGGCTGATTTTTTTTTTTTTTTAGAGAAATAAAACTAGTGATGGCCATATATGTATAAGACAGAAATTCACATCAAGGAAGCAACCGAGCCCAGGCCTGCTGAAGTCCCTGGGTCAGACGCAAGCTGGAGGCGCCTCCCAACTCACGTAGTTGCAGACTCATGACTTGAGGAGGTACATTTGGAAGTTGGGAGATCACAGGCCAGTGGGTGCAAAGTTACCCGGATCCAAGTGGGCAGGACCATGGAAGGGTGCTGATCACACTCCAGATCAACAGACCACGTGGGATTCTGGCCCCAGAAGCCAGATACAGGATCAAAGCAAGCAGGAAGGAGAAGAACAGCAAAAGAGAGAGACCAGTCCTTCACAGCAGCACTCATACAATGACCACACCTACCCAGCAGACTTTATTAGACTGTGTCCTGATTGAGAAACTGGACTCCACCCATACCTTCCCACAGGGGCACCAAGTGGACACACAATCTAACCATTGCAAGCCTTACATGAGGGATGTCTTACTCCATAGGTGTCCGGAATAGGAACGGACTTGGAAGCAATGGGCTTAGTTTTGGCTTTGGTCTCTGAAGTGAAACATGAGTCTTGTGCTAGCGGATGACTTTAGTAGCCAAACGTTTGTGCTTATGAGGCAAGGAGTTGTCCACATCGGGGAACTCATCTACACAGAATTTGCATGTGGGGTTGACAACAGAGAAGGAAGGATCTATTTCACTCTCTTGGGCTTTTGGGCAGCTCAACTGAGCTCATAGTCCTCTAATCCAATGATCAATAGAGATTAAAATTGTTCTATAATAATTCAGAGACTTTAAAAAACTGGCCTTACACAGGGAAAATGCATTACCTGCATCTGGGTGATACAATGACTTTCAGTATTTTTTTTTAAACTAATGTCTGATATTCCATTAGATAATATTTATGTGGAGTTGCCTCCATGAGCTTATTCTTCTATTCTTATTTTTAAATTAGAATAAATTTGGAGAGGGATGAGGATTTTATTTTTGTAATTCAAGACAGAACTAATTTCCAAACTCATGTTTGCTCCGGACAGGGAAAAGAAAAATACCTGTGTATGTGAACTAGGTATGGCCTCTATATGGGGCTGCAGCAGCTCAGGTTTCATATTCTAGCTCCATCTCTTAGCAATAGTTGTATCTCTAAGCTATTTCCTCAGCCACTTTCAACCTAATTTCTTGGACTCTCTAACATCAAGATAAAATTGTAATCAACTTCCAAGTATAGTTGTGAAGATCAAATTAGTAGTCCATAGCCAGTGTTTAACGTAGTTCCTACTACATAATAAACAATTGTTCTCAACAGAAATTTTTCACACATCCTTTATATATTTGCAGGTTAAAATATCAGATAAATGGTAAATACTAACAATTATTATTCTTTTTTTTGTGAAAAATAAGGGAAAGTTGTCTTTGCCTAGTAACTCAATAAACGTCTTGGGATGAGTGACAAGATTTCTCCCAATGTTGTTGTTGCTGCTGCTGTTGTTGTTAGTCACCATTGAGTCTGCTCTGACTCACAACACCCCTGCATACAACAGAACAAAACACTGCCTGGTCCTGCACCACTCTTAATTGTTGCTATGCTGAAGTCCATTGTCACAATGGCATGTCAAACCATTTTTGTTTTTTTGCTCAACATTCTCCTTTACCAAGCATGGTTCCCAGCTAGCATGTTAAAAATAAATGAGATCAAATATCCACCAATATAAACTTTTGCAAATTATTAGCCATACTCTTCTACACCTGTGGCATTGTAGAAAGCCTGCTGTCCCATACTTTCCTTCCTTTTCCTTTCAATTACCTAGGGATCTTTGGAAAGTAGTGTGTCTCATGCCAGCTCCTTCAGGCCTGCAGGCATGGCTTCCATGCACCCATGGCTCACATACTGCCGTGGGCCTCAGGATTGAAGCAAAGCAGGTTGCTGGCCATCTGAGTGGTACTTGTTGACTTATTTTCCAAAATAGAGTCATCAGTCACAAGCTGGCAGATGCCCCCAGCACTGCCAGGAAAGTCACATGAATTTATTAGCAAAAGAAATGCTGCCAGAACAAAGCTGATGGTATAGACATTGTTCTGCTTCATCAGGAATATCAATGTGTTCTGTTTGAGGCAATGCAGCCAAAGCAGTTTTTGAGGCCAGTTCCCTCTTAGTCTCCCCACATAATTTGAAATTGAGATTAAGTTCAATTGAACTGAAATAAACACCCCTGCTCTTCTCCCTGGCTGCCTTGGTCCTCTTAAATGGATATGTGAAAAATATTGGAAATTATTTTTCTTGGTACAAGACGAGATAGTTCAAATCAGTTAAGTGTGTGTGTTCATGCAAATAATCTTTTATATGAAATTATTATTTCAGTCTCTTTCCATTCTTTTAAAATAAAAATCTTATTTCATTTTTTTTAAATTGTAGTGAAAAATATACATCCAACTACACATTCACTACCAGGACAGCAACTTCCACATTTTTCCAATTAAAATGACATTAGTTCTATTTATCATGTTGTGCCACTCTTATGACTACCTCGGGCTCTTAATAATATTACAAAGAAAGGTTCATGTTTTTAAGCAGAAAATAATAATTAGATTTTACCTAATTACTTCAGGAAAATCTCTTTGGATATGAAATTTTGAATGAATTGCTTTTGGTAACAGAGTTTGTTCACATACATACACAAACATTTTAAAATAAGAGGAAGGAAAATCAAGAGTTATATTAATCTGGCCAATTTTCAAGTTAAATAAGGTTGGGAAGAGAATAATAATAAACAGAGAACCAAAAGGCAAATTATAGGCTAGTGCCAATTTGCATAGTCCAAGAATAATTAGTTTGGGAAGTGACAGGTGGGAGGGATTAATGTCAATTGAGGAGCCAGCCATGACTTCACAGAGGGTGTGAAATTAAAGTGGGTTGTGCCAGATGGATTGACTCTGGATCAAGATGGAGAACATAGGAGGGCAATAAATTTAGAGAGGACAGCAGAAGCAAAGACGAAGGCTTGGGAAGGATTGGGTTAATGCTGATAATGGAATTCTCACATGCCCTTAAGCAATAGAGCTGAGACAACATTCAGACAAGAGACCATCTTAACAGCTGTAATTCTAGATATTCTTCCTGTGTTCTTCAAAGTATTTACACAGTATTTTAAAAATATGAAGAGATGACATTAGCTAAAGCAGTGGGAAGACTAACCTCATGCTGTCGTAGATTTAAATGTATATTCTTCCACTCACTTACTAAGTGACCTGGACCAAAACTTTTAAACTTCTCTGAATCAGTTTATAAGGATCCTCAGGGGCAGAACGGGTTAAGTGATGATCTGCTTACCAGGAGGTCAGTGGTTGGAACCCACGAGCCGAGAATGAGAACAATCTGATTCTATAAAGGTTCCTAGCATTGGAGACACCATTGAGTAGCTCTACTCTGGGTGGTGCATACGGTCACTAAGAGTGGTTATCAACTCAGTGGCAGTGATTTGGGATATAAAGTAGCCATTCTAAAAAGACTGTATTATTTGCCAGTATATCATAGGATTTTTCAGAAAATGAAAAAAGTTTATGTAAGTGAAGTGTAGCACTTACTACTCATAGGGGATCCATTTGTGGGTGCAGTACTGACGATTGCCATTGCTGTTATTTATTTTTACTAGTAGCAGTAATGTCTGATTATTTATAATAAAAGTAGATTGATAAGTGCCATGGAATGCAGCTGCATGCCTAAGTCTTGAATACATTGCAGAATTCTTATAACCCAAACAAGCATATATGTAATCAGTCCAGTGTTATGAATGAGTTTTGTTCCCACGCCTTTAAAGTCAAATTTGTGTGTAGTTGGAACACCTAAGAATGATTCATATATAATCTGTTAGTCACAGTTCTGTATTAGTATAGAAGGGGACTTAAACTATTTGTGGACAATTTCCATTATGTTTTCATTCATTTTTTTCCAAAACATTTTTGAAACCTCCTCATAGTGTCTGCTATATTTTTCTATGCATACAAAAAATTCAATGAACACTCCCAGGCAAATGAAAGCATCTTTAAGATGATATAGTAATAATAATAATGCCTTGACCCCATTGCAAAGCAGCACCTGTTTGTTATCACAAGTACTGTATGCACCTCAAGTTTTAAATAAAATAGCCTTTGTAGGGGTTAGCTTACATTGCAATTGTATACAAGTTGGATATTCATAATATGGGACTGTCTCTACTCTGGTTTACCTGGGACAGTTCACATTTACACCTGTAATACCAACATCAGTGTCAAAAGTGCCCTTTAATCATGTTAACTATGTTCTGGTTTGGCCAATAAATGATATATTTAACTTGCTTGTTGCCCCAGTTTCCACTTGCACTTCCATTGCAGGACAATTCAGAAGAGTGGAGCTGTTAGGGCAGGAGACATGTGGGGATGGAAGCAGGCCTTGAGTAAGATTTCTGTGTCAATGGCATCTAAGAGATTCAGAGAGAATGAACACCAAGAAGATGATCAAGGAGCTTGTCACTGCTGATAGAAACCTAAAACCAGCCAACGTAATAGTGATAGAAGAGTTAAGAGAGAGAAGAAGAAAAAAAAAAAAAAAAACCCTAGTAAGAAAGCAGGGACCTGAGGGACAGGAGAACTTCCCGTTGTTCCTGAGCCCTCTCAGTCCTCAGTTAGTTCTCACAATACTCTAGTTTTAGTTGTCTGTCCCTGTAGGCATAGCCATAGTCTTAGATTAGATAGATAGATGATAGATAGATATAGAGATAGCTAGCTAGCTAGATGATAGATAGATAGAGAGATAGATTGATTGATAGATTGATTTTAAAATGACAATGTATTGGGGCTTTTATTTCAGAGAGCCCACTCTAGTTTCACTCCCTGCCCCCCCACACCCAAAAAAGAAGAAATTGAAGCTCTAATCTGCCTGTGGCTTGATCTGAGACAAGAATCATCAACAACTTCTAATGATGTGAGTTCTTTTGCACTGACTCTGATTTTCCCTACTATGTTACATTAACCAATTGTCCAAAGTGTTCTGAAAATGTCTGCCAAGTGTCCCTGTGGCATGTGCCAAATTTGGACCTGTCCTGTGTGACCTTTCAGAATAAGGAAGTGAGAAAACTTCCCTACAGAAGGCAGAATAATTAAAGACCTAAACGCCACCATTTTATAAGACAGGAAAAATAGGAACCATGGGATAAGGAGACGCTGAAAGCTGGGGACACGTAACTGAGCACAATCATAGGACTAAACTGAACAAAATATAATTCAAACGACGGCAATGGGGTTAGAATCTAGGAGGATGGAGGTCCACTGTCAGGGCACAATGGAGGAGCCTGCTTTGGGTCGCTAGATGATTGTGTCCTATGGGGTAGACATTATAAAATATCCGTTCCTCTCCTGCATGTAATCACTAGACCATTCTGCATTGCCTTCTGATGTGTGCTTGCGCAATTTTCTGGTCCTTGCAAGTAGGGGCTGAGTCATGTAGCTAAGTGAGAACAGGGCCGTCAGGGCTACATTTATATACTAGGAAGCACAGAACGGGAGGTGAAAACTGAACCAGGAGCAAACTGAAAGCAAAAGTGCTAACTTTGAGATGTTTCCTTGCCAATGTCTTAGACATAAGCTTTTGTCCTGTCAAATTGTCGGAAGGGTGATTTTGTTTAAAGAAGGCATATCTTTGGGTGTATTTCTCTGAAAGCCTTATACTAATTAAACTGATAAGCCTCTAAATGCGAAAGAAGAGCTCTTAATTTAAAGAAAATCTACAGTGGATCATCTGGTAGAGCATGGAATCCTTTTGTAATGCAAATAACCCCTCCTTGCACTATTATCTTGTCTTGTAAGTTTCTGAGTGGGGAAAATGCCGGGCCCACCTGTGCTCCATTCCATCCACACAGAGCAAGCGGGGCATAAAAGATGGGGAGCCCTACGAATATTTCAAACTTAGCAGCATGGCTCACTGTTGTCGATGACATGTTGTTAAATTATTGATACCCAGCCAGGCTTGGGGACACGGGCTTTGTTGTTTTGAGCTAACAAAGCCACCTGAGAGGAAGTAATAATGAGAGAGCAGGGACTTCGCTGTGATGCGGTGAGGCTTGTGAGCAGCAAGCCCTGCCAGGGGAGGAGAGAGCTACAAATTATCCAGACTGACCACTCCTGCAGAAAGCCCGAGAAAATAGGTGCGTGGACGCAATTCTTACAACAGATGGCAAACTGTCCTGGGATTCTCTGGTGGAGGCAAAGGAACACAAAAACAGAACAAAACAAACAAACAAACAAACAAACTTTCAAAGATTCTTTTATATGAGAATCTCACACAGAATCTACTTACTCCAAGGACCCACCAGAAGCTATCTGAGAGAGATTCAGTTAAATTATTTAACAGAAAATGACAGAAAAGAATTAGAGGAAGACATTTTCCCATCTCAAGTTAAAACAACAATTCGCTCTCGATCCAGGGGTAAATCTCTGGGTCCAGATGGTTGCCCAACAGAATTTTCGCAAACATTTGGAGAGATAATAAGGCTTGTACCATTAGATAATTACTCACTTATATATGGCTCACTGCCCCCTCATCTACGTTAGCTTCTATAGCAGGTTTTTTTTGCCAAAAGAAAGAAAACAGACCCCTGCACTTTGTTCTCATTTGTAACATCCTCTCGCGTCCCTCTACACAGATTCCAACAACCATCCTTTTATATTTCAGTGTCTTTAAGAAGACCTCTGGGCACAGTGGAAAGATGAGGACACGCTGAATATCGCTGGATCGGGGTACGAAAACAGCCACCAGCAAGTCTGCCAGGGAAATGGGTTCAGGGTCTAATTTCGTTGTCAAGAAAAATCACCCAATTAGTACATTTCGGGGAGGTGGCTCCATTTTATCCGTCTTCACCTCCACCACTCACTTTCCCAAGAGGAGGCATAAAAGACGATTATTTGGGAGCATGTGCGATTGAACATCCACCCCAGAACATCGAGAGCCAAGGTCACAGGCATTTCAACAGCAACTTAGTACATAGTCATTTTGCCGGGGGTTTAATGGAGACTAAGAAATTTAGCAACAATTTCAGCTCAAAGGCTGAGAAGCCAGGGCGAGGCTCCAAACTGCAAGCTTCACTGGCCAGACTGGCTATAAATATTTATGCAAATTATAGATGCTTCAGGGAGACCATAATCCTTTGTTCTTGCAGAATTCCCTGTGCCCTGCTGGCCTCCACTTCTGCAGAGTATTTTACACAGATGAGACAATTAGTCTTCTCACCTACCCAACAACTGCAGAAACAATTACTTTTCCCATTTTATAGATGGAGAAACTGAGTGCCGAGGACCTTGCCTTTTTTAGCTGTCCACACATTGTAGATGAAACACTTTTGAAACAGCCAACACTTAAGGAGTTATTTCAACTTCAGTCAGGCAAATCTGTCTCTCACTTTCTGTTAACTAGATTGTGTCCTTCATGTGCAAGAAGCACCCTAATGCTTATTGATCACACAATGATAATAGCTATCATTTGTTGAGTGTTTGATATGTATTGCACTGTACGTGTGTTGTATTGCTGTCTTCACAATCTTTTTAGTTACTCTTGTGTATAACTTTCTACTAGAGGACATCTGGGACACTTTAAGAATCCTACTTTCCCAATCCATGACATCCCACTCTCTTGGGTGGAGGATGGCTAGGTACCAGGGTTTTTAATGTTCCCCAGGTGATTGCACTGTGCAAGCCCAGTTCAGACCATTTTGGATAAAATACCAGAAAGAAGGCTAGAAGAGAAATAGAAGCATACCCAGCGTTGATACTAGATCCTTGTTTTCTTGTACATTGTTGTAGGTGAAAGAGATTTGAGTTATAAGAGGAAGAGGAAGAACTAGTGTACACGAAATATAAAAGACATAGGAAAGAAGTGTTCTTTAATTGAACAAGTTCCCCGGGGAAATAAGAGAATGGGGACTAGTCACTTTCTTCATCAAGCCTCTTTTTGTTGCACTTACAGATGCCCACTGGAATATCTACAGTGTTTTTGTTTAAAAATCTGTCTTCTTTCCAGACTTGTTAGAAGAATGAGGCACTGGTCTAGTCATTTCTTGCATGAGTGATATCGTGCATAGAACAGGCTCTCCAAAGCTGGATAATTGAATGCCTGAACTTGGAAACCTTTGAAATCTTTTCTTATAGGACAAGTCTGCTATAGGGAAGAGAGATTTCTTAATATGGCTCTCCTGCGCACATTTCTGTGATTCCAAGTATTGGGTGGGACTTTGAAACCACTAACAGAGGAAAGTGGTCAGATTTATTGCCGTTCCTTTGTGTATAAGAGAATCATTTTGAAAGCAGGAGAGAACCCTGAGATCATCAAGAATGAAGAACTACCAGTGGAGAACATTCAAGATTCTGCCTCAAGCGGTAGAGGCCAAGACCAGAAGTACCAGTGGCCCTAACATGGAGACCATGGTACATAGCAAAGGTTGTGTGCTGCGGTATGAAACTTTAGACAGTGAGGTGGAGCGGCAGGTAGGCTTCCTGGCCCACAAAGGCAGAAGCCAAGGAACCGTGTGTCTGAGAGGCTGATACGAGAGAGAGACTGGATTGTTACCCAAGAACATATGCTGCTGTAGACCCACCCTTACTGTTACTGATCCTGATTTGTAGTAACCTGTTACTTCCCTAAGAAGCCCTCATAATTGTGTGTTGCCTGTGAGCTCTGGGGGCCCTTACGATGAATTGCTGATCCTAGAAGAAGAGTAGAGAGTTGTGGGAAGAACAGTTACTATTAGCATAGGTAAAAGCAAAAGGGAAGATCTCTAAAAACAAAGATATCTGTCTGATCTCTGCCTTAAGACCATTGACTTTGGGCTGTTGAGAGATGAACACTCCATCTCCCTGGTGTAGCCAAAAAATGTCTCTCTCTTCCATCCAGTTGATTCTAACTTACCTTATAGGACAGGGTAGACCTGTTCATTTGAGTTTCTGAAATTGCCACTCCTTTTTTTTTAAATTAAAAGATCATTTTATTGGGGGCTTCTCCAGTTCTTATGACAATCCATACATCAATTCTATTAAACATATTTGTGCATATGTTGTCATCATTATTTTCTAAACATTTACTTTCTATTTGAGCCCTTGGTATCAGCTCCTCTTGAAAACCGCGTCTTTCTCCCCATGGTTCATGGTTTCTAACTACTGACTTATGGTTCAAACTCAATGCATAACAACTATGGCACCAGTGCCAAAAGGGGTTAAATAGGACTTCCATGATGTTTTCACATTTCCCAACTGTCTTTCACAGAACCACACAGCATTGTGAATTCATATTATTCGTCACTCTTTCAGACTAAAGCTCTGATCACCTGAGTTCAGGGTAGGTTATTGAGACATTGAAATGCCTTGTTCTACATTAGCCATTTGTAACTCTGCATAAATTATTTTGACTGATTAGTCAATCACTCACCCACAGGACTCAAAGGAAAACCGCACTTGGACAGCTTGCTCCCATTTGGTAGTTTGAACATGAGAGACAATGGGCCCCAGCCTGGAACAATAATGTCTGTTTTCATCCTTCTTGAAGGCAACATAGGAAAGCCTGAAGGAATCAAGGTCAGGGTGACATCACTAGGCAAGTGTGTGTGTGTGTGTGTGTGTGTGTGTGTGTGTGTGTGTGTGTTGTGCAGGTGAGGGGAGACTTCATTTAAACTCTTCTTATTTCAAAGGCTAGCTCTTACACCACATGTCATGAATTTGCACTCTCTGTTTTTCTACCTGAAGGCTCCTCAGGAAACCGATGAATAATAGAAAGTGCCACTTTTCACTTAGGTAAACCCATCCAGGTCTGAGGAACTGTCATTTGGTGACTGTGGAATATTCTGTGAATGCTGGCTCTAAAAGCTCCAGTTCACAGTGTGGCCCAGGCCTCTTCCCATCAGGACATGGCTGTTGTTGTCATTCATCCAGGAGAGCCCCACACCTGGCAACGCCATGGGACAGGCTACAATTGCATTCTACAAGGTTTTCAAAGTTGTGCGATTTCAGTTCACCAGGCACTTTTGAGGTATCTGGGAGTGGATTTAAACCTACAGTCTTTTATTTAGCAGTTTAATGTGTAAACATCTGTACCACCCAGGGATTCCCCTCATGGTGTTTCCAAATGTTAAAACTTGCCAGGACACAAGGCCAATTGATGAGCACATGATCACTCTCAATCCAGATTATGAACTGTATGAACTTTTTCAAAATTCTCTGTAATGCCTTGTTCAAACCCCAAACCGTATCCATTTCCCCCCTCTAGAATTGTCTACTTTATGATCATCATATTCCACATATTTTCAAAATAGTCTGTCCAGATCGTTGCCTTAGTTTAGTAGCAGGGTCATTTCTAAAGCAGATAGCATGAAGTATCTTGTCTCTAGCCTCCATGGTCTCCAGCTCTAATTTGCTTCTTCATGCAGCACGGCCTTGGGTAGGGAGGGCTCTTCTCATTTGAGGAGAGTTGCAGCACGACATCAAAAGAGAATTGTTGGAAATTCAAGCAAGATTCAGAAGTGATTGTGGAATGAAAGATGCCATGTCTCATGTCAGATGGAGCTTGACTTAAAGCAGCTAACAGAAAGATATTTACCTGTGTGTTATTCAATATGGAAAGATATTCAACTATGGGATCATACCAAATTATGAATGGCATTTAAAAAATCATTTTATTGGGGCCTTGTACAATTCTTATCACAATCCATACATACACCCATTGTGTCGAGCACATTTGAATATTTGTTGTCATCATCATTGTCAAAACATTTTCTTTCTAGTTGAGCCCTTCCTATCTGATTCTCATTTTCCCACTCCCTTCCCCACCCTCCCTCATGAACCTTGATAATTTATAAATTATTATTTTGTCATGTCTTACACTGACCGATGTCTCCCATCACCCACTTTTCCACTGTCCATCCCCCTGGGAGGGGGTTGTAGGTAGATCCTTGTGATCAGTTCCCCCTTTCTACCATACCTTCCCTTTATCCTCCTGGTATCACTACACCCATTATTGGTCCTGAGGAGTTTATCTGTCCTGGATTCCCTGTGTTTCCAGCTCTTATCTGCACACATGTACATGCTCTGGTCTAGCCAGATTTGTAAGGTGGAATTGGAATTATGATAGTGGCGTAGGGGGGCATTAAAGAAGTAGAGGAAAGTTGTATGTTTCATCCGTGCTATACTGCACCCTAACTGGCTTGTCTCCTCTCCATGACCCTTCTGTAAGGGGATGTCCAATTGCCTATAGATAGGCTTTGGGTCTCCACTCTGTACTCCCACTCATTCACAATGGTATCATTTTTTATTTTGGGTCTTTGATGGCTTATACTTGACCCTATCGAACCTCTTGATCACACAGGCTGGTGTGCTTCTTCCATGTGGGCTTTGCTGCTTCCCTGCTAGATGCCTGCTTGTTTATCTTCAAGCCTTTTAAGACCCCAGATACTATATAGTTTGATAGCCTGCCACCATCAGCTTGCTTCACCACATTTGCTTATGTACCCACTTTGTCTTCAGTGACCGTGCCTGGAAGGTGAGCATCATGGAATGTCAGGTTAATAGAACAAAGTGTTCTTGCATTGAGGGAGTACTTGAGTAGAGGCCCAAAGTCGATCTCCTACCTTAATATTAAACCTATAAATATATGACACTTTCAAAGAGTAAGAATTCCACAGTACTTAATTGTGCTCATACAGAATCGGTACACAGTCTTAGATGTAGACTTTGAAACATAACAAAAGGAAACTGCAAAATTTAAAGTCTGAAAGGTGTATGTCAGAGTTCTTTCACCGTACTTCTTCAATATGCATGTTGAGTAAATCATCCAAGAAGTTGGATTATATGAAGAGGGCAGCACCAGGATTGAAGGAAGATTTAACCTGTGATATGCAGATGACATATCTGGTTTTTGAGAGTGAATAGGACTGGAATTACTTACTGATGGAAATAAAAGACAACAGATTTTAATGTGGATTATCCTTCAAAAGATTCTTCTCAACTAGACCAATAAGCAACATCATGATAAATGGAGAAAATATTGCAGTTGTTAAGGATTTCATTTTATTTACATGTACAATCACCACAGTAGTCAAGAAATCAAAAGATGAATTATACTGGACAAATACGTTGTAAAAGACCTTTAATATGTGTTGTAGGCAGGGTTCTGTAGAGAAGCAAAATCATTGATACTTACGTATTATAGAGAGAGGTTTAAATCAAGAAAATGGCTCATAGAGCTGTGGAAGAGGGCCAAATCCAAGTTCTTGGGTCATTTGTTAGGTTCTCTTGACTTCCATAGCTGAGGAATGATGAAACCTAGATTAGCAGGAAGATGACAGTTGCAGCTACACAGGTGAATGAACCCAAGGTCAGAAAAATAAGCTGGCAAGCCTCTGAATACTCCTAGGATCAGCAGGCATTAAGGCAGGCTGTTGGTTCAAGCCAAAGAACTGGAGATTGATCAACAAGATACAGGATTCAGATCCAGCAAAAATTAAGCAATCTTTTGGACAGTGTCGACTTATATTGCAAGCAGGCCACACTTTTGCAGAGATCCCATTAGGGGATTGCTGGGTCTCATCCACCAAACCACCGAGCATCATGACTCAGCCAAGCCGAAACAAAGCCTTAGCTATTACAACACGTTTAAAAGCAAAGGTGTCACTTTGAGATCTAATAAGGCAAATTTGGACCTAGTCAGGGTATTTCCAATCACTCCATATACATTCAAAAGCTAAATAATGAGTAAGGAAGACCCAAGAAAATTGATGCATTTGAATTATGGTATTGGCATAGAATATTATATTGAATACATCATAGACTGCCCCAAAATGAACTTATCTGCCGTGGAAGAATTGTAGCCAGGATGCCCTTTAAGAATGAGGATGTTGAAATTGTGTCTCATATATTTTGACATAGTTATCAGGAGGGACTATTCCCTGGGAAAAGACATCACATTTCCCACCCCCGCCAAGGTCCATTTAGATAATTATGACATCATTAGCATGCTACATGGGGCAAACATTTAATTAACTCATTCTTAATGTGATGATGGTATAGTGGTTACAAGTTGAGTGACTTACTAAAAGGTCAACAGTTAGAAACCAAAAACTGCTCTAAACAAGAAAGATGAGGTTAACAGTCTCGGAACCTCGCAGGGTCAGTTCTATCCTATTCTATAGGGTCTCCTATTCTATAGGGTCTCCACGAATTGGAATTGACTCTATGGTAGTGTTTTTTTATTTGTTTGTTTCCTTGTTTTTGGAGAGTGAGGACTGAAACTGCTTCTTTGGTGAGTTGTGTGATATTAGGTGGTATTGATGGCTGAACGGGCCTTATAACATGTCAGTATAAGTTGGCATTGACTACATGGCAGTGAGTTTGGTTTGTTTGTTTGTTATAAGACCTGTGGACTGGACATTCCTCATCTCTCTGAGAGAAAGTCAGCAAAAATAAAAAAATTAGAGACACTCAAGGAGCTAGATTGACATAGTGACTGAAAAAACTGAGTTTAACTATAGCAACTGATTTGGAAAATGACACAGTAGCAGGCTATTGTAATGTAAACATGGTACCTCCCCAAGTCAGACTGTCATCACGTAGATTCCAGGCAACATCAATTGGATTCCATCAACACAAGAGTTTTTTGGGTAATCATTTCTACTTCCGTGGACATTCCTTCTCAATACTGCTTTGAAATAATTATTTCTTTACTTCTCAGTCTTAAGCTCCTCTGCTTTTATAAAAGTTGGCTTGCTTTAAAAACACAGTATTGTGAATTAAGTGGGGGGTTTACATTTCAAATAATCATTTTTGTACTCAACAACTTAAACTACTTATCAAATCTCCCAATATCATGCCATGCCCTTACTTTTCTCTATCCTCCTTCTTGTCGAACATTTTCCTCTTTTCCACCCAGATTAACATCTGAGCATGTTCTAGCTTATAGGCTCCTCAAATAATTTGACTTTCCACTCCATTTTCTGAAAACAAATTACTGAGCACCCTCCTTAAATTAAAAACTTTGTACTAATGCCCATAATCCAGGACAAGGTATAGAGAATGGTACTGCCCATTTGTGGAAAGACTGCTTTAGTTCATTGCTTCTCCTTCTGTCCCATTGCCTCCCACCCCTTGGACCTGTTAAAGTCTGTTTCTTTTGTTATAAAACTTTTGGATGTTTTTTTTTCTTTTTTTAAACAGTGGTCTCATACAATATTTACACTTTAGTGATTGACTAACTTCACTCAGTATAACCTTCTACAAATCCATCCATCCCGGGAGTTTTTTCACAGGTTTTTTTTTGTTTTTTTCCCCAATATTCTTTAGCGATGTGTAGCATTCTGCTGAGTGTATGTACCAAAGTTTATTTATCCATTGTTTGGTTGATGAACAGTCATGTTCTTCCCACCTTCCTGATGGAGTGCAGAGTGTTGCAATAGGCATGAATGTGCATATGGAGGCATCATCAGGCTGTGATGTGATTGACAGCCTAGACTCCACCCCTACACTTATATTTATCAAGTTGACACATAATTATGTAACCACCACACCCAGTGTACCTAGGAACTGGATATACCCCTCCCTTCTTGTACACTAGGCTGTGAGATACAATGCAATGTCTGGGATAAAATGGAGATCTCAGTGCACACAAAGAAGCAAGATAGGCTGACATAAACAAATGACAAATGAATAAAAATGAAAGAGTTTTCTGAGGGATGAAAAGCATTGAAAGTACCAGATAGAGAATTCCAAAAAATGATGTTCAGGTATGTCATAGGATTTCTGTAGGAAACATGTGTGCAAAGTTTGTCCTGTCAATCAGGTCTCAGCTTGATTGGAGGGTAACCATGATAAATGACTTTCCCAGGCAGCCTCCTTTTCTTTTGCTCCCTGGTTATCAGATGAACATGCTGCTGCCTGAGCTAGTACTTTGCACTACCGGTAGGCCGGTAGGCCGAGCCAACTGGTGGAACCCCAGCCTTGCCACGTATCCCTAGGGCATGAGTCTTCTTTGGGACCTGCTTTGCAACTGATCTTTGCGCTACCTGGACTCCTCATCTTCCTGCTGTTGCTGCCCCACACGCTGCTCTCTGCTGCCTTGACTTTGGACCAGTAGCCAGCAAGATTTGAAGGACCTTCTATATCTTTACTGTCCCATAAAATTAGTTGGAATTTTGAGTGTGTGTGTCCTGGTTTTGTTTCTCTAGAAACCCTGCCTAACTTTAGAAACCATGTCAAAAGAAAATAAATTCAGAAGATTAATACCAAGATAACATAATTAGACAACACTTTAAAAGAGCTACAGTAGAATTGAAGCAATAGAAAGCCAAGTCAGGGAGCTTGAAGACAAACCTCTCTATTCCAATCTATAAGAATCACAATCAAATAAAAGAGGGAAAATATGAATAAAGTTTAAGGATTACATAGTACACTCTCAAGAAGATTGAAATCAGTCTCACTGGTGTTCAAGAATCAGAAGAAACTGGCAGGGGAAAAAAATCACAGAAAAAATGAGAAGCTGATGCCAAGGGTTCAAGTAGAAGGCTGGTTTTGAGAATGATGGTGGCAACGAATGTACAAATGTGCTTCACACAGTGGATGTATCTATGGATTGTGATAAGAGTTGTATGAACCCCCAGTAAAATGATTTTAAAAAGTAGTCCAAAGAAGTCCCAGAAGAAAATATCCCTATCGTCTTTCATAAAAGATGAAAAATCACCATTCAAGAAGCTGAAAGAGCCCAAACCAAGGGAGATCTCCAAAATGAATCACCACAATATTGCAGAGGGTCATATCCCAATGCCAGGGACAGAGGAGGAATCTTGAAAGAAAAGTTACCTACAAAGGAGAGCCAATGATAATAAGCTGTGAAGTTTTTGCTGAAACCATGCAGGCAGGAAGGTGAGGGAAGAAGAGCAGGAGAAGGTAAACACTGGAGAGGAAGTCGAGTGGTTCTCAAGAACAGAGCCCCGGGAAAGGAATGCAAGAAAGGCAGACAAAAACCAACAACTAATTAGTCAACTTGACCCGGGAGACATACCCACCTCTTTCGTTGGCTCTGCAACATGGAAAGAAATGTTCTTTTGGTAGTTGGCCCAGAGATAAATCGCAATTGTCCCTTCTGGCTATCTGGCATGAGTTTGCCCAATGCTATAAGTGAAGCAGTTCAGTTCCATCAAAGGAGAATTGACAATGTTTGCCTATGAGTTCTGCTACTTGATTTCCCCAGAGGTGTATTGAGCCCACTCAGCTACCCTGGCCTCAGAGACCCAGGGCTCCACATTTGTCTCCCATCCATTGGTTCCATTGCTGCCAGGGGCTGATAAGCACAGCTGTGTACGCCATCTTTTTTTGGAAATCAAAATTTGCTTTTGAAAGTTATGCCAACCTTGGCTATCAGTTCCTCTTGGACTATTTTTGTTTTGTCTTTAAAGATAGATGACTTTGATTAGTATCTTTGATGTACTTGGACATCACCACACTGATTTTTTTTAATTTAAATTTTATTTTATTGGGGCCTCTTATAGATCTTATCTTATAATCCATATACATGTCCATTTTGTCAAACACATCTTTACATATGTTGTCATCATTTTTTTCAAAATATTTTCTTTCTACTTGAGCCCCTGGTATCAGGTCCTCACTGATTTGGACCTATTTTGGTCATCACCACGCTGATTTTGACCTACTTTGGCCTAGGTAACTGCTCCATGGGTTTATTTAGGGCTACAATTTTCATGATACCAGATTTCTGTCTTTTCTTTCACACATGGCTTGTTGAAGTCTCTGATCAATTGATAATTAGCTGAGTGCTTAAACAGCACACTGTGGTGGTTCCTTATTATCTATATTCTCTATTACTCTAGTCCCTAACCTAAAGTTGACTCCCTCCTTCTAACTCAGGAGTGGGCAACCTTTTCCTTGTCAAGGGGCATTTGGATATTATATCATCCTTGGGCCACACAAAATGATCCATTTAAAATTACCCTGTTTCATTTAGTAAAGCATTGACATTAATCATCCTTAATGTGATGGATGGAATGCCTTTTCTTTGGTGGTAGCTGGTAGGATGATTTTGAGGGCCTTCTATGGCGCTGGGGCTGGACAGTCCCATACCCTTATTCTAATTGAAGGTCTTATGAATGCTACATAAAATTTTTTCACAGAATTTTATGAAGCTCCACATAGCTTACAAATTAGATAGCAAGCAATTAATTCAATAGCATATAATACCACCACCAACATCATATCATGACATATATATATATACATATATATATATGGACTTATTTGGATAAAGGACTTTTGAAAATGTTTACAAATATCTCAAGGAAGGGGATTTTTCATCTTCTCGACTATTAAACAATCTTGTGATACAGAAGAAAGGGGCTGGAGGTGTGGAAACCAGCGATTCATGGGGATAGCTGGCATTGAGGACATAAGCTGAAGAACACAGCAAGTCAAGAAGAAGAATCATGCCATCCCTCATCTGATGGTGTAACTTTGAACCTGACACATAGTCTTTGTCTATGAAATTCTGAAACCTCCATTGAAGCACACTTAGAGTAAGTCCACTAGTTCAATGATCATGATCAGAGGTATACTCAGTGTGGGCTAGAACAGAAAGAAAGATCTGTCCATCTGTAAAATCCAGGAAAAGAAGAGATATGGTGAAGATCTATTACATCTACAGATTGTTACATCACCTTGCTACCACAGAAAGAAGAGGGAGAGCAAGCAACTGCACATGCCAGAAAAGCGAGGGGCCCATTCATGAGTTCAGTGGTGGTTGGAGAGTCACTTGCATTAAAAATTGATACCTTGGCTATCACTACATTTTGGTTGTTATTCTTATTTCCACATTCGTTAAAGCACAATACTGAAATTTTAAGTTAGATCCACTTACTGAGGTTGCCCACATTAGAAGTTGCCAACAGAACTGAGCTCATTGACTTTCAGAGAGATGAAGTTCTCATGACAGACAGGACATGAACACATCTTTAATGGTGTTCAGAAAACAGACACACCCATTTAAAATATCTGTTTTATGGAGAAGAAGGAAGGATGGTTGGTATCAGAATAAGAACCTGAGATTTCAAAAGTCTAAATCTTTCTCATTCGATTTTCCCATTGCTATTAGGGAGACAGTAGGCAAAACTTTCTAAATTTTAGAGAATTATAACAAGGAATGGATAAGTGAAACGATTTGAAATTGTTTTTACTAACCATTCAACAATATATTGATACTAGTTAGAGGAAGAAGAAGACTTAGAAAACATCCAATTTCTTAGAATATTGTTCTTGCAAAAATACGGTCCCGAGGATGTCCATACTTAGATCAGTGAATCACTCACTGATTATCTCCATTTAGAGAGACCTGTCAATTTTGAGGCAAAACATTACATTCATGTCTTAATTATGTAAGCTACAGACCAGAGAGAGGGTTTTATTTTACCATTCTCTTCCTATAAGTCTGAGGGTCAGATCTTATTTTGTTTTGTTTTTTTCCAATCACCATGACTCCTAGAAAATTGTTTTGCTAGGGTTTAGTATATGAAACTTGGATATGAAAATGGAGAGGAAAGATCCAGTTGTGGTGAAGCTCCCATTTTAGATACTTAATATTTCCAGGCCAACCCAGTGATCTCTTGTTCTTGATTCTACACACGGCTCTCTGTGGCCTTGTCTGCATCAGCTCCTCTTAGTCATGAACCAACGCATCTTTGGAGAGGAGCTGCTAAGTGCCTACTGAGTCTGTAACATGGAAAACGTGTCTGCAAAGTTAATAGAGAGCTTTGGGTCCTGGGGGCTGAGAGATTTCAATCACTGGTATTGACAGTGAGTGGAGTGAACTGGGGCCATGGTGTATCCTTCTCAGGAAAAAAAGAGCAGCAGTTTAGACCAAAAAAAAAAAAAATTGCTAAGTAGGTGCCAAGTCCAGTAGCTAGCTGTTGCAGGTGTGTGAGAGGACTGGAGCTGGGCCCATTTCCTCCCATGGAGGGGGGCACCCTCCTGCAAAGCCAGGATGCTCACCACTGCTCCATTGCTCAGAAACGGGAGGTTAATTAGCCTAGTGCTTAATGAGAGCGTCTGGAGGAACTGTTGAGGAAATACTAAAAAATAAATGAGATGGAGGAGCAGAGGAGGAAAAGCAGAGGCCTGTGCAGTGCTGGGCACTGGCTGAGAGGGGAATAACGTGGCTGAGACCAATGCAGGGCTGTGGAGACCAAGCCTGGCTTCAGTGCAGCTGGAGGGGCGCTCTAGAGGGATGGTATCAGGGCAATCAGGGTAGTACTAGAGGGGCCTGTGAAGCTGGACCACTGTGTTAGTTTGAACATGCATTAAAGTGTGTATGGGAGTGTGGGTGGGGTGGTGGGGCATGTGTGTTAGAGGGTATTTGGAATGGGAGGGAGAAGGGGTGGGGGGAAGCTTGCCTTTCATTTGGAGGATATGGAAGTCACAATTCTCTCAAGGCAATGAAACAATTATCTTTTATCCTTCAGATCATTTTTATTGACTTCCTATCAAGTGTGGCTCTTAGTTATTCAAAGTAAACAATAAAATGAATGAACAGAACAAAAATGAAGAGTTCCTAAAGACAACACCACAATTTCAAGACAATGGTTTTCAAATTATATGCAAAAAGATTAAAAAAAAAAAGTTTAAGGAAATGTGTCAGGAAACTCCATGAAATTGGCCAAATCCTATGAGGAGAAGTGTTCAAAGTCCAGATACACAGCAGGGTTTGATTTCCAACTAAGGGCCTAACTCAGCCAAGCTCCTCAGCATGGCTATTCTCGCCCAAGGTCACAGGGAGAACTGATAGCTGAATCCAGGATTAAGTCAAGAGCTGTGGGCTTCAACTCCAGTGTTCTTTCCAATTCACCAGGCTTGAGGGGAAATAAATATCAGAGGATTGAACCAAATAATACATCAGATGTTCATACTCAATTGTCAGTGCCTTGGAAACACAGCAGAAAATGGGAGGGCAAAGTGGGAATCTGGCCATGTTTCCTGGCATATGAATGTCCAGAAGCACAGACTTAGAGGAAAGCCTAAAATGTTAGCACAGAAAATACACCAAGAATGGAAATATATAGCAAATACACATAGTTTGGCAACAGAGATCCAAACACTGTGAAGTCCTGCTAGGGACTGAATTGCGCACCCCCACACAATAGGTTAGAGTCTTCACCCCTAGTACTGGCATCAAGGCAGCCCAAGGGAATGAATACTTTTGTCTGTCTGTTTTTGTGGATGAGAATATTTGAAGATGTTATCTGTTAGGTTAACATCTGGCACAGGGTATGTAATATCACCAATATGCCTGGTGTCCTCACAAAGGTGAAGGGACATGTACAGGGATAGAAAGCCACACACAAAAAGACAAGCATATGGTGACAGAGGCAGAAGCGAAAATGATGCTGTCTCAAATTGAAGACTGTTTGGATGATCGGAATCACCAGAGATTAGAAAGAAGCAAGGAAGGCTATCCCCGCTAGCACTTGCAGAAGGAGTAAGACCTTCCAGAAATCATGATGTGGAACTTCTGGTCTCCACAATTGTGAAACAGTACAGTTGTTGTTGTTACTCCTTCTGTGGTATTTTGTCAAAGCAGCTCTAGTAATCAATACACCCTTTTTCTTAATTTGGGCTACTGTTCTTTGAAAATAAGATTATCTCAATTTTGCAGATAAGGATAGTGAGGCTCAGAGAGTGGAAGGTCACTGAGCTAGGAAGTGGCACAGCTTGGA
Source organism: Echinops telfairi (assembly GCF_000313985.2). Taxonomy (NCBI): domain Eukaryota; kingdom Metazoa; phylum Chordata; class Mammalia; order Afrosoricida; family Tenrecidae; genus Echinops; species Echinops telfairi. The sequence continues at coordinate 28,485,315 of NW_022111300.1, read as the reverse complement.
TGCACTCTCAGGCCTCTCAAGCACCCAAGTCAGCAATGGCGATAAGTGGAATAAGGTTTTCAAAGCTCTACTGTTAATTAATAAATTGTCACCAAAAATCCTGCACGATAATCATAGCATTTCAAAACTACCTGAATAGTGACAGACACATCAGGGTAAAATGAGGACCTAAATATCTACCCCACGCTCTGCCAGGACAAACACCTAAACCACAACTTAGTGTCTACACTAACACGACAGGGTGATGTCCTTCTATCACAATGGAAGTATCGATGCATTCTTCCAAAAAATGTCTGCCTTGGTAAGTGATGTGAGTTTTCATTCCAAGAAATTCATGAAAAACGTACCTCTACAATGGAAAATATCTGTAAACCACAGATGATCAAAAATTATTTGAATCCCTCCATGAAATACTCACCTTGATATTTCCACCCATGCTAGACTTTTGGAGGATCATCCTTACCAATTCCAATCAAGGTGCCACATTGAAAGGCCTGCCTTGAATGAAGCTTCCAATAAGAAACATTTAAAAATATATATTATTATTATTAATTTGGATTTAATGCCTATATTGTATCATTCCATAGTTCAGTCACATCAAGTAGAATTGTACAATCAGTTTCCTGATATTCATTGCCCTATGATCCCCTTTCAAGACACTGTAAGCTTTGCAAGGATGTGTTCGACTAAATTTAGGTGTTTTCTCAAGGGAGTGTGTTGGGAATGTTTCGGTAGCCAATTTAGTCACAAAATTAAATGTAAGACGTGTTCAAATAACAAAATCATGTTGCCTCCAACTCTTTAACAGAGCAAAATGAGGATCCAAGAACTATAAAATAAAACAACAGAGGTTTCAAAGACACAGTCCTCTGCCATGAATATGCAAGTTCACAAGAATGGTCAAATGTTGTGTACCCTTACCACCCATCCTTAATTAACATTAACTTTTGGGGGCCCGAGTTAAAATTATGGCTGCAGAAGAGTGATTATACTCCCGGATTGGGAAACAAAAAGTCAGAGGAAATGGTCAAAGAGTTGTTCCGGACAGAGCAGGAAATAAAGGGAGCATGACAGGGTTAACACATTGCTCACTTAACATGTAAAGTGCTGTGTTGGTGGAACGTGTAGAAGAAATTCAGAAGTCATTTTGTAAGAAAAAGACAAAGAATGCAAAAGACTTTTCTATCTACTCTTTTAAAATTCTACCCAAAGTTGCTTTTGGAAAGTCAAGTGTCCTATCCAAAGACATTTCTGTTGACTTGTCATCAGACACACACGTAGGAAACAGAAGATACTCTAGAAATGTAAGAACTATTCTGTGTGTGGGTGGAGTTTTCCAACAGGGAGGACACCTGTGTACAGCTTCTGTCTATCTGTCTCATACTGCTCAAGTGCTATGAGTTGGGTAAAATCACATAAAATACCTGATGTTCTACAATTGAACTTTGGAGATATATATATTTGAAATTGATCAATTATGTTCATAATTATTGGATTTGTTAAATTATTTTAATCAACTGAGCATGGTACCCAGCACCTTGTAGTATTTTCTAAAAACCAATCAGAGCATTCAAAGTAGGTGGTCATTGCAGGTGATGGATTGCAGGATGAGGGGAGGGGTCCATAGGCCAGATTCATTGAATAGATACTTAAAATGCATCACCACCGAAGAACACTAGAGTCATGACCAAGCCCAAACCGAACCTAGTCAGTGGCCATTGTTTCAATCCTGACACAAAGCAACCTAATAGGACAGAGGGCAGTGGCCTCACAGGGTTTCCAGAGAGATTATCCTTACAGCTGCGCTTTGCCTCTCATGGAGTGACTGGTGGATTCAAATCACTTACTGATTGGTTAGCAGCTGAATATTTAATCACTGTGTTGTCAGGGCTCCTAACTTCCCTACCCAAACCAACTCACCACCATGGATCCGCTCAACATATAGCAACCCTATGTTGGACATCTGTGGAGCAGACCCCCTGGGCATTCTCCTGTGGGGTGCTGGTGGGTTTGAACTGCCAACCTGAGGTGAGCTGTTCACAACACAACCCTAACTGTGCAATCAGAGCTCTGACAGTCACACCAGAGGATGCCAACATGTTGGGATGAGAAATCAGGAGATGTGAGAAAAACATATATGGTGGGAAAAGGAATAATGTAGAACTATATGGAAGAAATGCTTAATTTTGCTTTATATATTTGTAAAATTTTATGTGTGCATCATTTATTCTTCCAACATGTACCTATAATCACTTGCCTATTTAAATTATATCAGATGCCATATAGTTGTGTTTTATCCCCAAAAGAAATTATTCAGATCCCCAAACAAACCACATATGTAACAACAAAACAAAATGAAGATACTCTGAATGTTTTACTTAATATCCAAATTCCTTGGAATAGTAGATTTAAATATGTTCATCTAAACTACTTCTTTGGAGGTACAGTAGTTAAAGCACTAGGATTCTAACTAGAAAGTTGTTGGTCAAAACTCACCGGCCACTCCAGTCACTAAACATTCCATAAAAGATTACAGCCTTGGAAACTCTGTGGAGTATTTCTACTCTGTCGCATAGGTAACTGTGAGTCAGAATTGACAAAAAAGCAATCATTTGTATGTCATCTGGAGTTATATATTTACATATACATTTATAGAAGTATATACAGCAAGATAGTTATAGCAAGGATTATAATAAATACAAATATTAGCATTTAGTCATTGCATTAGGTAAATCTGCTCCAAAGACTTCTTTGAAAATGTTGAGAAGTAAGGATGCTGCTTTGAGGACCAGAGGATGCCTGACCTGAGCATTTTCAATTGCCTCTTATGCATGTGAAAACTGGACATTGAAGAACGAAGACCAAAGAATAATCAAGGCATTTGAACTAGGGTGTGGGCAAAGACTATTGACAGTACCATGGACTGTCAAAACAACAAACAGATCTGTCTTAAAATAAGTACAGCCAGAAAGCTCCCTAGAGGGCAAGGGTGGTGAGAGACTTCATCTCACATACTTTGGCCATGCTATCAGGAGAGATCAGGCCCGGGAGGAGGAAACTGTGTTGGTAAAGTGGAGAGGCAGTAAAAAGAGAAATACACTCGGTAAGATGGACTCACACAGGGGCCTCAATATTGAGTTCAAACCAAAAACAATTGTGAGGAGGGTATACTGTACCAGCTAGTGTCTCCTTGTGTTGTATGTGGGGTTGCTATGAGTTGGAACTGACACAATGCACCTAACAACAACCACCTCAGCGTTCGTTAGACGACTGCACCAGTAATTCGCAAAAGAAGAAGGGTTCTTTTAGAGGTTATAATGTAATTTCACCATTGTGTTAGTCTGAGAACTTTAATGAAACACATCCACAGAAACTCATGTATAGGAGAGAGTTTTATATAAAGGTTAAGTGTACATCAAGAAAACATCCCAACCCTGTGCTGCCCAAGCCCGTAAGTCCAACATTAACCCATATGTCTGACATCAATCCAAAAAGTTCTCCTCCATCTCACAAAACAGACACAATGATGCCGACTGCAGGAGGAAAGCCAAATCAGTGAGCATGTAAACATCTCAGCGCTGGCAGTTGGTCTCCACACGGCTGCTCCAGCACCCAGGGCTGAATCAGGGGAGGTCCATGTGGCTTCTCTTTGGGGATGTCTTGTAGGAAGTGAGCCCTGCCCGCTGAAGCAGGGAACTGGCTAAGGCAGCCGCACCCTGGTCCAAGCATCACAAAGCAAGAGATCTGAGAACTAGAAAGGTGAGGCTCACCGAGTCATTTATCCCTCCACCCTTCAATTAACCCCACATATGTTTATCAGCCAGGTTGGGACAATAAACTAACTACCTCAGCCATTGAAATGTGGATTCATTTTAAGACATTTCATCACTGAGTTTATGAAAGAATGGTCTAAAATAAACTCACCTAATAAGGAAATATCTACACACAATCAAAAAGCTATAAAAAAGTGCTAAAGTTAGCATCAGCACATGCATAAGTTCAAATTTGCACAAAGTGTTATGCCATGCTTTTTAAAGTAAGAATTTGAAGGTTGCTGTTTACTCGAGTCACTGATTGTAGTGCAAATGAGGAAGAGCCATCAACTGTTCAAACTAGTGGAAACTAAAAATATGATATTATTTCAATACAATTGAGGCAAAGGTAAGGGAACACAAAGACATGTGTTAAAGTTTTCTGTACTGTGGACTTTAGAGTACTAGAGTACTCTAAAGATAGTATTGACTCTGGACTAGAGAAAGCCAGAGTACTTGGATGCCTTGAGAGGTGCTGGCCTGCTTTGAATTTGGTGAGTACTTTGAAAACCACAAGGTGTTGGGGTTGGGGTTGAATTCATGATTTTTGTTTGCGTGTGTCACACTGCTTATGAAGGTGTAAAGTCACCTGTGGAAAGGTGGAAATGGCTTCTTATCTGGAAAGTCTCTTCCTTTCTGCTCAAATTTTGTTCAATTACTGTTTTCCTCTAAAGCTTTTCTCTCCAAAACGCTGTTAGGAGGGTGAAGATTATCAGGATCTGCTTGCAAGAACTTTGTACACATATTTTACAACGTGGTCTGAGATGTCATATTACTACTGGGGTTTTGGTTGTATAAATAGGATTTGGTTTCCTTAGTCTAAAGAATTTATGGAAAGATATACAAGCTAACAACGTGATCACTTGTTTACTTCCAGAACCATTACTTCTAAAGTTGCCAGGATTTTCAGTAGCCTTCCTTGATCTCCTTTACATAAGTCTATTCTGACTCAGAGGCCCTACATACAACAGAGAGGAACCCTGGCTAGTCTTGCTTCAGCCTCACAAGTCCCCCCCACCCCCACCCCCAAAGCTCATTGTTACAGCCACTATGTCAATGCAACTCACTGAGTGCCTTACCCATATACTCAGTGCACAGCTGCAAAGTTCCCGAGTGGATTGGCAGTGACAGCTGAGGCACCAGAGGACATAACCGTCAGACAGCGTGGTGGGCTTCCCAGTCCACAGAAGGAGTAAAGCTAAGTGCTGCAGGCCAGGAAGAGTGCCCTGGGAGGAATGGCTGGTGTCAGAAAGGAAAGGTGGAGGGTGGAGGATGGAGGATGCTCACAGGGTCTCTCCTCTCTCTCTCTCTCTCTCTCTCTCACACACACACACAGCTGGTGGGTTTGATCTAACTTTTGACTAGCAGCAGAGCTCCTAAATCATTGCATAACTTGGGCAAAGCACTTACTCTTTCTCATGTATAAAGTAAAAACAATATCTGCCCAGAGGTATTGCTGGGAGAAGAAATGAGAAAATATTAGTAGAATTTCATAAAATTACTGACATATCCCAGATGTTGCACAAATGTTCTCTTTACCTGCTTGTCAGTCAAGTTCTGCATTGCTTTGAGTCCGTGCCAGCTCCAATAACAATATAAAGGCAAGCTGTTTCCTTTACCATGGGGTCTGTGTCACTAGGAAGTAGGTGGGTTTCAGAAAGAACCAATTTCCAGGACTTAAATAAATCCCTTTTAAAAACTACTGTGTTCTAAATACAGTGTTTTAAACCAGTTTATTTCAACATTCACCTATCATTTGTGTGCAAATTTTAAGTTTGGGTTGTGGTATCTTTTACTCAACAAATGTCTATTTTCAAGCGTCTATTTGATAATGGTACTTTGGAGTCTGTAAAGAGGGACATTTCACTGTCTTCCTTCTCAAGAAGCTTCTCCCTCCCTGATTGTTATTTTTCATTATACACTGCAAGCTCATTGCCGTTGAGCGGATGCCAACTTGGAATGACCCTGTACAGCAGAACAGAACTCCAGCGGCTCGGTTTTCAAGGCTGTATATCTTTGCAGGATTTCTCCTCACTCTCCCTTACAGCTGGGTGGTTTTCAACTGCTGATCTTGAGGTTAGTAGCCCAACGTATAGCCCACTACATCCTCCATTCTCCCTTGCCCCAATTGTACATGCTGTACAATTCTCTGTTTTGTTTGTATGTGCAAGTTTTGACAACTATACCACCGTCAAGGTACATACCAGTTCTATTACCTCCCCATAAAATCACCCCCAATTCTCTTGTCTTTTAGTAGACAATCCACTCCTCTGCCCGTGGACTCTGGAAATCATCAATGTTTTTGTCCTTCTCGTGCTTTTTCCAGAATGTCATCGTAATGAGTCTTACAGGTTTTATCCTTCATGGCTACAATTTCTCCTTTTTTATTGGATTTGAGATTCAGTTACAATGTTGCACATATCAGCAGCTCAATTTTTATTGATAAATAATATGCCACTGAGTGGATGTACACCAATTTCTCTATTCATTTACTTATTGAAGACATTTTGAGTTTCATTTGTAAATAAAGCTGCTAGGAGTATTTGTGTCTGGGGTTTTGTTGGTGAATATGAAAGTTTACTTCTTTGAATAGACTTCCTGGGACATATGTTAGCTACAGTTCTGATTTGTAAGAAACTGCCAAACCAATTCACAAAGTTTTTGCGTTTCCACTAGCAATGGATGTGCATTCCATTCTTTTCTGCACATTTATTGGATATTGTCTGACTTAAAATTCTGTTCATTTGAGTAGATGTGTAATATCTCACATGACTCTGATTGCGAGTTAATAATGATTAGTGATGGTGAGCATTTTTCATGTACTAATTTGCATGTCTTCTTTGATGAAGGAGCTCTTCAAAGCTTTTATCCAATTTTACTTTTTAAAAAGGTATTTATGTTGAGTTTTGAGAACTCTTCATATATTTAACATATAACCATGTTGTTAGATAAGAACTTTCCAAATATTTTCTCCCAGTTGTGCCTTTGCTTTCTCTCATGTTCTTAATGGTGTCTTTTACAAGGCAGATAATATGGATGTGTCATTTTCTCTTATGACTCAGGCTTTTGGTGTTGCTTCAAGGAGCTTTTACCATGTTGTCATGCTACATGGAACAGTGGGTAAGTTCTTGATTGCTAATTGAAAGGTTGGTAGTGAAAACCCACCAGGCAGCTTCTATAAAGATACACAATCTGGCAAAACCTAGTTGGCAGTTCTACACTGTCCCATTGGGGTCACTGTGCATGGGAACTGAGTCTCTGGCAATGGGTTAGTATTTAGTTACCTTGATTTAAGCCTGTGCCTGAATAACGATGGAATACTAAGTAGTATATAAGCAATAGAAAGTGCTCTAATGTTTCCAGGGGAGGTAGCTGTCAATTAGAAGTACATTGTTTCATAATGTTCCTTAACAGTTTTCCAACAAACTGCTGCTGACTCCTGAGGTTTTTAAGCATTGAGATATGTGGATGATGCTTCAAGATGTGGCTTTACCACATCAAGTTTAAGAAATGCATTTATCTGTGACGAGTGAGCCCCCAAACCAAAAGACTGGTGACGGAAAGAAGCACCAATGTCCCTATCCTCTCAAGTCCTGGACGTCCCTCCTTGGCTTTTCTCTGAGCCACCCACTGAGCCATCGATTCTGTCACAGTACCTGCACTGCCACTTTCAACACAGAGGAGGAACTCAATAAATGTTTGATAAAGAAGGAATCGATGATTGAATGTCTTCTGTATTAAAAATTCTAAATAAATAAACAGGAAATAGTTGACAGAACTTCTCATCCTAGACCTATCTATGTCTATTCATATCAATAAACATATAAACACTGAGTACAAAAGATGCTGTGGAAGATTCTGATGTTGAAGGAATTTCCCCCCCTTCATGCTGAAAGGAAAATATATAGTTTTTCTACATTTACATGAAAGGTTTTGTTTGTTTGTTTGTTTGTTTGTTTGTTTGTTTTTCTTTCCCCTGTTGTACCGGAGCATTTGGCTTTATCATAAATGCTAAGGTGTTGGATGGCAGTATTTAGAAGGCCAACCAGAAACACAGGGGTGGTCAAGGCAAAGAAACCTAAGATCGCATCATTGATCCCTGGTGGTTACCAGCAGAAGAAACGTTTCTCTTGGGAATCTGCAGCGTATTCTGGGTCGCTCTCTTGCCTTTCATTCAGAGGGGAAGGACAAGGAGGCTGAGACTTCTTCTCTACCCCAAGCCTACTAGCAGTACTCATAACCCGCATATGCTCTGGTTGAATGACCTGGCTTCATTCACAACTAAATCAGTACTAAAGCAGTCTGAATGATAGATAGCAGCTTATCAATAATTGAAAAGAAAGGCTCAGAGATGTCCCATTATCTGAATAATTAATGTTCCGCTTGGGCTTTGTAATTCCTTAATAAAACTGACTGATTGATTTGCTTAATTAATTCCTCCTTTGACAGGCTTATTGCTTTCTTTGGAGACAGGGATGGGTAAAAAAAAAATAGAAAGAAAAAAGATAATTCAAGCCAAGAGAAAGATTTAAAATCTTCATAAACTTTAACCCCCTCAGAGTATTATGGAAACAAGTTCTCCTGTAAACTGTCTCCCCAAACTGTACTTTACCATAAAGCATCACCTCCTCCCCATAGCCCTGTCTACAGAAACCACATGTCACCCGGGTGCATTTTGCATTGCAACTAATGAAGCATTATGCTAAATTGTAAGGGTACCAGCCACATCTGTAGCAATAAACTCTGCTCAACCTTAAACACTTTTGAATAAATCAATCGGAATGACTGTTTGAAGCCAACTTCCATTTAAAGCAATGAGGTCTGGGTAAGGTAGTGGCAGCTACCTCGGTGCTGAGAGAGCTGGTGATTCTGCCCACACAAAACATCCCTCTGGCTTGACATGCACCTGCTTTGTCTGAAAAGCAGTGCCAGGCTCCAGAATTTGGTCCAATCCCAAGACTGCTACCATCCTTCCTATGATGACTAGGGTCGATTGGAGATGGATAGAATTGCTGTAGAAAATTAAGCAAAACATATGAAAAGAAGCAGAACATAATGCATAGAGATTGGAGGCTGGAGATTGAGGTACCATTGAAAAAAAAGAAAAAAATATGTTACATAACAAATGTGAAGTAGTACATGACAGAGGGGAAAAATAAAAAGGCATAACTTTTATTTCTGGAGCTCAAATACAGTTCACTTACTGCTAAAAATGGTATAAAAGATTCTTCTAAAGGCTGATTTGTGGTTACTTGCCATTGAATCAGCTCTGCTCCTGGTTACCTAATCGACAGCTAAGTGATATGTTTCCTGTTCCTGGGTTATTCTCAGTCACTAGACTGTTCAAGTCCATCATTGCAGCTACTAAGACTATGCCAGTGTACATCACTGAGGTTCTCCCCTGCCTTCGCCCTCCCTCTGTTTCACTAAACACGATGTCCTCCTGCAGTAGCGGAGTCCTCCTGATAATCTATGTTGAGTCAAAAACAATGTTCTCTCCCTTCTATGACATCTTCACTGGCCAATTGTCAAAAGGAGATGACCGGGCCCCTTTTCCTAGTCTGCTCTGTCTGGAAGCTCCTCTAAACCTGTCCAGCACAAGTGGCCTTGGTGGCATTGGAAATATGGTGGTATAGCTTCTGGCATCATGGAAACACAGGAGCCAACAAAATTACAAGTGACAGATAGATGGTGGGTTAACTTACCCACTGAGTTAGCACTGAGAACCTTTGCACCAAGGCTTACTAGCAGAATGGGAGGCCTCTGGCTACTTATCAGTAGAACTAAAAGACTGTAGCATTTCCCCAATGAGGGAAAGTCAAAGGGGCCATGGAGCTGGGCAAACTTGAAAGCACTGCTACGGTAGAGACTGCTCTGATTGAATACCTATAATCTGAGCATCCCTGATCCTGAAGAGTAACCTGTTACTTCCCTAATAAACCACATGACTGTCAGTATTTTATGTGTGTTCTCTGTGATCATTGCAACAAACGATCAAACCCAAGGGAGAAATCCAGAGTGCCGTGGCAGAGATCCTGGGTGTCAGAATTGGCTTATAAATAAAAAAGGAAAGGGAGAGGTGTCTGCCTCATAGGAATCAGGTTTGCGAGGATGCTTGGCGTTCTCATTATCTCTTCCCCTTTATACGAAGTTAAGGAAGGTTACAGGCCACCCCCACATCATTTTTACAGTATTGTTTTTCCTGCCAGAAATATGAATACAAGAAAGATCAATTGCAAAGAAAGAACTCTAAACTGGAACTAGATCTGTTCCATCTTTTTTTGGAACACTCTCATGTATTTTTTCACATTACTTTTGTACCAATGTCTTACACATGAATTCAATGTCTCTGTTTTGCCAGGCTCATCTCCTCCATTCATGCAGTCCTGATCATGCCAGTCTCTAAAACTCTTCATCTCTAAAAGCAGTAACTCCATAATGAAAATGACAAAATGGAATACACCGACTTCAAATGGGCTTTTTAAGTTGGAAAGAGACCATGATGCAGTTTAATATAATCTGAATCATTATGTTGTATATCAGATCATTAACTGGTCACATGTAAGTTTAGGGTAAAGTTGAAGGAAATTAAAACAAGCCAAAGAGACACAAAATATGACATTAATACTTGGATATAGAGACCATCTTGATAATAGTTTTGATGCACTAACACCAGTGATTGAAGATCAGATGTGTTATGCGATCAAACCAAGAGTATACATGAAGAAAGCAAGGGGTAATTAAGAAGGCATGGACGAAAGAAAAGAGTAAGCGGCATGTTGGAAGACATGCATTCAGTAGAAGGCAACTGTGCAAAGGAACTCTGGAGCCTGCTTGTGAACATAGAGTAACTAAAGCAAGCACCAGGAATGGTGAACCAAAGAGTTGAACAAATGATTTCAAAGGGTCGTGCAAGAAGTAAATGTAATAAAATATGTGAAGAGCTGTAGTTGGAAAACCCACGGTGAAGAACACACTTGGTATTTTTCAAGCTAAAATAACTGAGCAGAATAAGGAGCCTAAAGTTGGACTATTGAGAAATTCTGTTGACAAAATATTGATAATGTGGTCAACCTTAGAAGAGGAGGAAAGGAATATACTGCTGCTGTAGCAGAAAGAAGTGGCTTGCAGTCCATCAGTTCAGGAGGGAACACATGATCAACATTCAATGGCACTGAAGGAAGAACTGTGAAGTGCAGTTTGGTGTTAAAACAAAGCTGTAGGAGTGAATTGAATGCCGATTTAGATGTTTCAATGAATGGATGCCATGCTAGAAACGCTCATTCACGTATACCAAGCCATCTGGAGGACAACCTCCTGACTAACTGACTGGAAGAGATCCCAGGATGTGCTCATTTCAGAGAAATGTGTTTCAAGAAATGAAAAGAATAATTGAACAATATAATTAAACATTTATACAAGTAAAATTTTGCTGAAGATCATTTTATACAGCAATATATTGACGGGGAACACCCAGAAATTCAAGCCAGATTAAGAAGAGGATGTGGAATGAGGAGTACCCTTGCTGACATCAGAAGGATTTTAGCTGCAGAGACTACTCTGAATGTCTACCTGTGTCTTACTGACTACACAAAGGCATTAGTCTGTGCGGAGCATAACACAGTTTATGGATAAAAGTAAGAATCCCTAAATGCTTAAGTGTGTTCATATGAACCTGTATGTAGAGTCAGAGGCAGTTATTTGAATAGAACATTAGTATAAGGTGTATTCAAGATCAGAAAAGGTGTGGACCCAAGGCTGTATGCTTTTGCCACATTTATTAAATCTGTGTGCTGAGCAGACCATTGGAGAAGAATGCAGCACAGGGACTGAAGACTTAGTAAGACTCCCTGCTGAAAAGGAAGACCACTTGGAGCACTTACTACTGAAGATCAAAGACTACAGCCTCCAGTATAGATTATTAAATCAACATAAAGAAAACAAAAATCTTCACCGCTAGGCCAATAAGCACCTCCAGGATAAAAGAGGAAACGTTGGAAGTTGTCATGGACATCATTTTACTGGGATTCATAATGAAAGCTCATGGAAGGAGCAGTCAAGAAATCAAGCTGTGTATCACATGGGGAAAATCTGTGGCAAAAGACCTCTTTAAAATGGAATACAAACAAACAAAAACAACAAAATTACCGTGAAGATTAATATCCACCTGACCCAAGCTATAGTATTTTGAATCACCATGTGAAAACTGGACAATGACTAAAGAGAACCGAAGATGAATTGCTGCTTTTGAATCATGATGCCGGTGAAGAAAAATGAATATACGATGGATGGCCCCAACTTAACCTTAGAACGTTCCTTAAAGCCAGGCTGATGAGACTTTGTTTCATATACTTGGCACTTGCTACAAGAAAGGACCAGTCCCTAAGGGTACATGCTCGCTACACAAGAGGGTCAATGAAAAAGGAAGATCCTCAGTGAGTTGGGAGGATGGGACCTGAGCAGGCAAGCTTCCTTCTGGTGAGTCCATTCAGTATGCCTAAGTGCCGGAGCAACTTGACAGCGCTGAACACAAGCTACCACTCTCCTCGTTGCATTGCTGGGTTCTGCTAGTTCTGATGATTCCAATTCATCACTGGGTCTTTCCGTCCTTTTAATGCATTTATTTTCATGATTACTTGTAGAACATACATTCTTTATGAGTCAGGTGGTATGTTTCAGATTGACCACACCTAGTTAAGTGTGTGTCTTACTGGAATGAGTCACCCAGCATATCCCATCCCCTAGGCAGGCTGATCAGTTTAGCCAGGGGCATGCCACTTTTGCTAAGACTCTTTCTTCTCTCCTCAGAGGTTGTTAGCTTGAGAATGTTTCAAAAACCTTTCATGTCCTGATAGGCTCTGGTTTAACATTGGATCCAGTTTAAAGAAAATAGAAGCACGACATGGCATAGGGACATCAAAGAAAGTGTATATATTCCTGGGCTATTCAATTACATTACGAACTAAATGTTCTCTTTTTGCTTGAGGTAGTTCTGCTGTAACTTGAAATACCACAATCACACGAAAAACTTTTCTATCTATTTTTAAGAGAAGAGAGGATGAATATTTTCTTTTATTAGAGAAATATATTGAAAGGCCAGTAGTTATTGTTTTCTGAGAAATGTTTGGAAGGTGACTCTTTGTCTGGACATTTAATGTTCACAGTGTAAAAAATCAAATAATTCAAACTCCTCCTACTTTTGATGGTTTTACTGATCACAATGTCCTGGACACAGCTACATCAGGAATGAGAAACAATATAGAACTCATTACATTCGCTATGGCAACGACGCAATGGCCCTATATATGATGTTCTCATTTCCTCCTCCTGCCAAAAATAGTTCCAGGGTTTTCTTTCTAAAGTCCAACACTAGATATGGCTCTCACATGCTTACCCACATTTTATAGTCATACTGTCTGAAAAGTAGCGTCCAATTGCTTTCAAATGAAGTGTCATTTCCTCTTACTGCATCCAATTTTCACAGAGCCCCAGCCAGTCCGTGTTTACCCTCAGAATGCTACTGTCATTTTGAGCAACATCATTCTTGCTTGTATGTGACTGTTGTACATTTTGTGGAATATTGAGCATCCTGACATAATGTTTTTTTTGGGTGTCTTTGGGTCAATCCTGACTAATCCCAGGCCTGTGTGACAGAGGGGAATTGCCTCAGACGATTTTGTTGGCTATAATCTTTACAGAAGCAAGTCTTCAGATCTTTCTCTGAAGGAATTGCTGGGTGGGGTTGAGCTGCTCACCTTTCAGTAGCAGTCGAATGATTAACCATTGTCTCACCAGGACCCCTTCACCATGAGATGCTAAGTATTCACTGCCAGCCATGTGCCTCAGGCTGTGATCACCCAAAAGCACATGTGATCACACATATCTCAAAGGCCTCCTTGGGTTTACTACAGATGGCCAACGAGGAACGTTGCAAGGCCACTCTCTTTTTCTCCACACATGTTGAATCTTCTACCATACCTCACTTTTATAGCTCAGAATGATGAATGCTAACCATTACATTAGTGATGTTACTACCTAGTAAATGAACGTTTGTTTGAATAGTCAATTGAATTTAACACATCAGGAATTATTTCCCTTCACTCATTGTTGTTGGGTGCCATTGAGTTCACTCCCACTCCTCGTGGTCCTGTGTGCAATAGAACCCAGTGCTGACCAGCACTGTATCAGCCTCACAATTGTGTTTGACTCCATAGTTGCGGCTACTCTGCCAATAGATCTCATTGAAGATTTTCCTTCTGTTTTTCCTAACCCTCTATTTTACCAGGCATGATGCCCTTTTCCAGGACTGAGCTCTCCTGATAACCAAAGCGCACGTGTGAAGAAAAGTTTCATCATACACACTGATACACAAAGTGAAATCATTGTACATGTGAATAATAATGGAACGCATTAACTTTAAATAACTCACAATTTAGTATAGGATTCAATAGCTATCATGTGACAAAGATGTTACCTTGAGATCTAAAGTGCACCTAACCCAAGTCACGGGAGAAACGTGAGGCTTTCTCCTTCCATAAAGATTTAGTATCAAACACACATAGGGACAGTTTCACATTGTCCTATAGGGTTGATATGAGTCAGAATCCACTTGTTGGCAGTGAGTAGTAGAAGTACTAAAACTGAGTTATCAAAAGGTGTTTGAATATTCAGGCCTAAGGAAGGAGAGGATATTATTCTTCAGAAGTAACCAAAAACCAACTCATCGCTATTGGGTCTGGTCCAGTTCCTATCAGACTGGGCACGACTACTGCTGTGGGTTTCTGAGCTGTCACTGTTGATGGGAGTAGAAAGCCTCCTCTTTCTCCTGTGGAGCTACCTGAGGTTTTCAACTGCTAACTTTGCTATTAGCAGCCAACCTATATCATAAGTAAAGGAAGCCAGATAAAGCAAGTCCCCTGACACATCCATGAGCTCCTGTTCAGAGACCATGGGCAGGAGAGTGGTGTGAGCGAGCGTTCCGTACATGTGAGAATTGACACAGATTCTCCACCAGCCACTGAACTGGATGCTTCCGACAGATGTCAATGACTGTTGCCTCAAGCTTGTGGCTCTGCAGTCATTTTGACCTTTTCTAGCCACGCTCTTCTCACCCTATGTGTAAGCCTTATTTCCCACAACACTTTTTATCCCTATAATTCTGAAAGAAGCTCTGATTACATAGCTGACCCATAGAATAAACCACATTGGAAAATACCTCTTCAGTTAATTAAGTGAAAGCAGAGTGAGGATTCAATTCCATCCTAATAAGCAGCTGGGAATTCACACAACAAAGTCTTCTGGTCAGGCTTCTCTTTTGGAAACCTTGGGAAAAACTAATATACAACTCCTCTCTGTGAGGCCTTTCCTCAGGTCTAAGAAAACCCAGATAAAGCCTCAGTCTGTTTGACTGTGAAATATCTCTTTCATGGATCACTTCTAATGCTCCAAATCTTTCTTTCTTTTTGCTTTTCTTTTAGGGCTTCTGAAAGAACTAAATTGCATGGGGAAGAACTTTTTACAGAATTAAAAATTAACTTAGATGTCAAAATAAAACCCTAGAATTTAATTTATCATAAAAGCTATATTCTCGAACAGAATCTAATGGACCAAAACAGATAAAAGCAATTAAATGGGAAATGCTATGAATTAATCTTATTTAAAGAGGCAGTCAAGATGGAATTCATATTTTTAAAGATATAATAACCAGGAAAGAAAAGGCCTTCCCAGCTCAGCTAGTGGTGCCATCATTTAAAATAATAAAGCATTATAAGTACCCAGTTTTCATCTTCTGCAGATATTATTTGTTAACTTTGACATTTCTCTCACTTTTGATTGCCAGTGGATTTTTTTCTTTAGGGACACGTTCCTTTTTCCCCCCCTGCTACTTTCTAAATCGTGATAGTAATTATGTATATGCTAAGTAAAATAGAAAATATTGAAGCCTTGGGGAAAAAAGCCCAACGCAGAGCTTGTAGCACATTCTTAGTGAATCTCTCTGTGCTTCAGACTCCGTGTTAGTGAAAATCATATGCAATGATATGGTGGTGAGAATACAACCCCCCAAAAAACAAACAAACAAACAGATTTTTCCCAAAGCTATGTATTTATTTATTTTTTTACAAAAAACCTTATCACCTTAAAAGTACTCTCCCTTACATTTAATATATTTGTCAAATCTTTGATCTCCTTCTTGTAAACATTTTTCACACTCCTCTGCTTGGATGGCTGACAGCACCTTCCTGGTTATTTTCTTCACTTCTTCTTTGTCATCACATCACTGTCCTATCATGTCCCTCTTCATTCATGGAAACAAAAACAAGTCTCATGGAATGAGGTCAGGTGAGTAATGTGCATTGGGCAAGAGAGGCATGCTGTTTTGGGCCAAATACTGGTGCACTGACATGGCTGCGTGAGCTGGTGCATAGTCATGGTGGCAAAAACAGTCACTTGTCAGCAATAAATCAGGACTTATTTGTGGCACACTGTTAAGCAATCTTTTCAGAACCTCAAAGTAGAAAACTCAATTAATAATCTAACCCGGTGGAATAAATTCCCAATGCACTACCCCCCTCACATCAAAGACAAACAAACAATCAAACAAACAAATAAGTGAGCATCATCTTGATCTTTAATTTCACTTGACGAGCTTTTATTGGACAAGATGTTGATGGTGTCTTCCACTGGCTGGATTGATGTTTAGTTTCAGGGTCATAAGGAAAGCACCATGTCTGTCACCAATAATGACTTTGGAATAAAATATCTGAGTTGCTTCAGAGCTATTCTTTCAAAGCACAGCCCATCTCGACTGGATGCTCTTTTTCCTAGTCAGTCAGAAACCGAGGCACACATTTTGCAGTGACCCTTCTCATTCCCAAATCTTCTGTTAAAATTTGCTGAACTGAGCACCAAGATCATCCAGATAACCTTCCTGTCTCTTCAATGGTCCATTGTCGGACTTTGAGCACAAGTGCTTAAATTTTGTCAACATTTTCATTCATTCGGAAAGTTGACAGACATCCAGGATGAGGTTTGTTGTTGATTGACACTTCACCTTTTTTGAACGGAGAAAACCTCTCATACACTTGAGTTTTTCCATAGAGCTCTACTTATAAGCTGTGCTCAACATCACAACAGTTTCTGCGACATTTTTTCCCAAGCAGGAAAAAAAATTGCACAGCTGCCTGCTGTTCTCTTAAATTGGCCATCCTCCCCAAAATGAGATTTGAGTGAAACTTCTGTTTAAAAAATTCACCGTGACCAGAGACACCCTTCCCAGCTGACACCAGTGAGTGCACTATCTCAGAGCAAGTTGCTAGATGTTCCACTAGAAGGAAAATGCATACTACGAAATCTCCCTCCAGAGGAGCTGTTTTCTGTTTTGTGGGGTACCCCCTCATATAGGGCAGTGAAAGTTTGTAAAATACTAGACCCTATAATATGCCAGTTGCTAATTTTGTGTTGATTAACAAAGTAACCATATCTTGAAGCTGGGTCATAGATTTCCTTTATTAATGCTTAGGATTACCTGGTCTGGTTATGATCAGTATTGGCCCTAACATAGACACTAGGTTTTTATCCCCAAACTATTACTTCTTAACTCTGGGGCCTTCTGCAAATGTGTCCTTGCTATGCCTTGATTTCTTCATCTGTACCATGGGAAGAAGACTAAAAGTACCTGCTCCATAGATATTTGGTCCCCTGAATACAATGTTCAACAGAGGACCTGAGCCAATGAGCTGGCACAAAGTCAAGTTCGACTGTGTTTGTCATGGATCACTGTTATGTATTTTTTCTTTGAATGAATCCTACATACGTGTATTAAAATTACAAGGATATGTCTTGTAATTTTTAAGACTTGTAAATTGAAATGCAAACTAGTTAGCATAAGCATCAATACCTAAGCATTAAAGAATTATTTTCACAATAGAGCTTACCCTCTTTAAGACTGCCCACTGCAAAATATAGTGAATCCATTTTCTTCTTTGATATTTGTGAAATTCTAGAGCAAATGCTAGAATTTAAAACAAATCAAACAGTGAGACAAATTACTTTTTTAAACTTTGAAATGAGATTCCTTTTGCCACAATGACACACTCTGGTAATCTGATGTACCCTCTTCCAACTACCTTTCCCCACAGGGAAGCCTCCTCATGTTCCTTTTCACTACTGCCCCTCTCCTTCCACAACATGCTGCATGCACAACAAGGCTGCCTTTCCTCTTCCACGATGCAGCCTCCACCACTCAGATACTGAGTCTGGTCTTGAACATGGTTTAGACTCTAAACTTTAGAGACCGGCTTGCACAGACCCTTTGACTAAATCCAAGCTTCGGCTCCTCTAACGTGAATTTAGTCCCTCCTATTAATTTGGTGGTCTTCTGCTCACTTCTATTCATGTTGACTCCAGAACCCACACTGCTGTGGAGCTTCCTGCACTGGAGATGACCTTTCTGCCTTCTTACACCTCTAACCAACCATCGATCTTCCAAAATGACACCCACGCATGGCACTCTTCAATGGAGCCTTCTCTGTGCTATGACTCTTTCACGGATCCCTTTGGGATCTATTAGTAATTACTAAGGGCAAGCATCTCATTCATGTTATTTTATCTATTCTTCTGTGTGTTAAGGCTGTTGGAGGGAGAGTCTATGTATCTTATAACTAATGGGTGGATGAATTTTTAACTGTTATTATTGTTTAATTTGTTAGCACTGAATTTTTAAAACTGCACCCTTTCCTCTGTCATGGTGCCCTCTCTCACATTATGTAATGATAGTTGATAATGCGGTTTCCTTCACAACAAAACTTTGTATTTATTTAAATGTGCTGTTACCTTTTTCTTTTTTACTACTAATGTAAATTTTCCTAATAGTCATTCCTTGGAAGCACATTCAGTTAATGAAATTTTAAAATTAGCACTATGAATAAATAGTATAGCTACAGGTAACTTTTGTTTATGTAGCAAGTTTACTTTACAATCAGTTTTGTTTCAGCTATGATATTTTAAATAATATTTAATAATGTTAAATAAAATGAGAGCATTGATTATGATAAGAGAAAATTGTGCAAAATTTCCCCCTCAGAAAATGGGTGTAAACCTTAGGAGATTCTATGAGAAATTAAGAACCACTGAACAGACATCTCTGAGATAACTAAGCCAAAAGCACAATTGCTTTCAGGTCCTGGTGGTGAGGTGATACTGAAATTAGCTACAAGGATGAAATGTTTCCAACTGAACCCCAAAGAAATAGGTAACATAAGGCTGTTGGTCAGATTGTCTGGCAATGCAATAAAGGAGGGGCCGTCTGTACGTAGGCTTATCTGAATTGAGTTACAGAAAACCCACCTCGGGATTAATAAGGTAATTAGGGCAAGGAGGCTTGTTGAAACAATAATAATTTGTTTAAAAAGAGAAGAGCATAAACTCAGAATGAATTCATTTGGCTATAAATTGTGAGAGAAAAATAAAATGAGAAAGTATAGTTAAGCCTATGGAATCTTGATCAAAGCAAGTAGATACAAATATTTTACCAAGTGACAACAATACCAGAAAGGTCTCCTTTCATTTCTACTGTAGTTAAATTCCTAATTATAAAATTGTTTGTCTTACATCGTGCCCAAGGTAGCTCCGCTGTTTAAAATTGAGACTCTAGGGTGCAGATATAGATGAAGGAGTAGATTTTTAGGTAGAAAATCTACCGTTTTTGGATATCGGGGAAATAGGCAATGGTATGATTTAGATTAGAAATCTGGTTGCATAGTGAGTGAGTTACTCACAGGGCTGATGGCCTCAAAGTCAACAGTTCAAAAACATCAGCCACTCTTCAGGAGAAAAATGTTTTCTAATCCCACAAATAGTTACAGTCTTGGAAACCCAAAAGTGAAGTTCAACAGTAGGGCCATTATGAGTCAGAATTGACTCAAAGCAGTGAGAATGCCAAATGTGGACACTGGACGAAAGAGGGGCAGACTGCGTGACTGAATCGTTTATGCATGAGAAACTGAAAAGACATCCATATAGATGAGTATCCTGTAAAACAAACAACAAAACAAACAAACAAAAATCCTGCAGTAGGTATAGGTTGAAAAACAACAATAAAAACAAAAACAAAAAAGATGAAGAATTTTCAAGACTTACTAAAAAATAAATTAATAGTGATAGCAAAATTCGACTGAGAGAATCCATATAAGAGAAACATTTTTAATGAGGTGACTCAAACATTAATATAGAATAAAGCACCAAAATAGATGCCTCAATTAAATATGTCATGTTCCAAAGCAGGATGGCGCATTTTCTGAAAACACGATTAGATAGCTCGCACAGCATCTGGACTGCTCTGTGAGGAGGCCCATTCTTGTCTCTAAGGTATCATTGGTGACGGTGGGTCAGTTTCAACTCACAGCAATCACAGGTAACTGAACAGAATTCCCCACGTCCTCTTCCCCAGGAACTGCTGAATGGTTCAAATTCTCAACCCATAGATCACCCTAGGTGATCCCAGCCACGGCACCATCGTGATCTGTTTCTGGAAGGCAACCATGGTTAAACGTGGCTCCTTTGGGAGGAGAAGCACCCTGAACATCAATGAAGCACACTTTTTTCTCTGCTCTGGTTGTTCTCTGTTCTAGTTCATGAAAACAATTTTGTTCAACTCAAGTACATGCAAGATAATAGTAATGACATACAAGATCATAGTAAATTCCCATAGGTTCCTTTTGATCACTGACTTACAGACATGACTGTCTCCCTCTGTTGAAACTCACACACGATGGAGGCATGGAGGAGGCGTGAACAGACACGGGAGTTGTGCTCACCAAAGTCTGCAGGTGATGCTGCTACACCATCCATATCAGAAAATCTCTTGAAGCACTATGATTTCCTCTAATCAGTTAGCTAAACAGTCTGTCCCCTTCCTATCTATTCAGAAATGCCTACCATGTATGTTCCTTTTGGAAAAAGAAATAAGTGTTTTATCTGTGCATTTGTTGAGCTCACAGTCTGTGAAAGCAAAGAAAGTTGACTAGCGTAATGTGACACCATGTAATTAGGAGCTGGGAGATCCTGGTACAAGCTGTAAGTGTGCTGCCAAAATTAAGGAGCATAAAGATGTGAGCAGTGCTTCCAAGGAGATAAGAAATGAGTGGGACTTTGAAAGATAGCAATGATTGATTTAAGTGGAGAAGGCAAAAAATGAATGTTCTGTTATTGGTTAAAAAAATGCCTGAACAAAGACTTAGGGATGATCATGTGTAAAAGGAGCACTTGCAAGACTGTTAGATGATAAGTTTAAAAGAACTGAAGTCAACACGTTGTACTGGAAAGTTGGGGGGCAATACATACAGGAGTTCATTTTATACATTTTCATGTTTTGCTATGTACTTGGGAGGACAGTGAGGTGCTGGGTGTGGGGGCGGGCCACTTCTCTAGTGGAGTTACAATAAAGGCCGGAACAAAAGGAAGACATATATGTGCTTTGTTCTCTGTACATTGAGTCCATAGAAGTAAATAGTACAGCATGAGACAGATAGAAGCCATATTTGTGGCTCTCCATCGGT
The DNA here is from genome assembly GCF_000313985.2 of Echinops telfairi. NCBI lineage: Eukaryota > Metazoa > Chordata > Mammalia > Afrosoricida > Tenrecidae > Echinops > Echinops telfairi. Next base: position 28,463,948 of record NW_022111300.1, on the reverse strand, counting down.
GTCGATGTCGAGTGAGCTGGCCCAGGGGTCCAGTGGGTCTGTGTATGCTGAGCTGCGATTGGCTATGTTCTGAACACAGCGGGTTGTCTACCACTAGACCTGCCACTTAAGAATGTTTTTAATGTATGTAGCCATCAAGCAGTAATGGACTCTTCTTGTAGGTTCCAAAAGTTAATCAAAATTGTACAAAATAATGTTCTGCTTTTAGTCTTCAAAAAGGAGCATCCATCTCAGACACAGATTTAGAGAAAATTACTTTTCTAGATTATCAAAAAGGTATTTTATTCTGTACAGAAGGGTATGGGAAGAGCGGGTGCTAGGGAAGAAACAGAAAGTGCTCATCATGAAACTCTAAGATATGGACAGCTTTGCCTTCTCGCTAAAATCATATTATTTGGAAGTAATAATGTAATTTGATGATTATAATTTTTTAAAACCCTCAATTTTTACAGAGAAAAAAAATTGTTTTCTGGGAAAAGAGCTAGCCTGATGAAGATTCCCCACACTTGACTGTTCCCTTTTTCACACACCTCAGCTTGTTGGGAGGTGAACTGACAAACACCAGCGAAACCTAGAGGAGAATTTGGCAGCAGTCGGTCCATAACCATTGACATAGCAGATAGTACCAGTTATCGCCATTGTGCTCTCCCTCATAGCAATCCCATGTATATCACACCTGTACTGTACTCCAACGCACGTTCAACAGCTGATTTTTTTGCAAGTAGATTCCTGGACTCTTTTTCCTAAGATGCGCCTGGTAGGACTTGGTCAACCTTCTGGTGAGCTGCTAGACAATACCCATTTGCACCACTCAGGGACTCCAGGAAGATGAAACTCTTTCCAAATCCTGGCAAATGTCACACCTCCTTTAAGGACTTGTGGACCACAGAGCATCTCTGTAACAGAGAAGACAAAGAAATAACACTCAGGAGATAGAAGGACAAACTTATAAATTCATGTACTATTGCTGCACATGTTGAAATCTAGATTCCAAGACCCCATCATTCATGTGTGAATATACAGCTGTGCCCATATAGTTATATATAATATGAAAGCAAATTCTTCTTTACATGACAATATATTAGCTATTCTGTGATTTTTCCCATTTCAAAATACCATGTGATCTTTGTTTTTTTAAGCAGAACAAAAATAACAAGCTTTGTGAGATAATTCCGAGGTCATATTGGTTGATATCTGTAGTAGTTTATATTTTGTTGTGTGGTTTGTATCATGCCATGGTTGCCATAATATTGTCACCGTGACAAATGTTGAAACATATCCTTTTGCCTATTTTGTATATGTTTCCCTGTCAGATAAATGTTCAAAAGAAGGGCTACTGTGAAACAAGCTGTACATTTTCATAATTTGATGGCTGCAAACTGATTGCTTTGCAAATAGAGTTTACCGATTAACAGTCCCATGAAGAGTTTATCACGGCACCAGTTTGCCCTCACACCTGGCAAAGCAGGTATTTGCAATTGAGATACAGTCAAGTCATATGACCTGTGGAGCCACCATCCCTTATTGGATGTCTAGTAATTCTGGACTCCTGTGCCTATGGCTAGGATCCTGCTTTGGAGGATGTTCTCAGTTACAGGATTACGGCCGGTTGTCCTGACCTTAGTAGAGCATATGAGCAAAGTCACACCCAACGATGCCCTGGGGGCATCTTTACATTTACTATAGGGTATGAGTAAAGACACCATCCTTCATTTCCCTTGGGGATTTGGTCAGCTAAAAGAGAAACCACAGTCGCCTCAAGGCCATTCCTCAGTATAGAGCCATCTGGGGCACAGAGAAAAATCACAGACCATTTGGAAGAGCATGCTTACGCACTCTGTCAGAGGTTCCTGAGACCAGATGTTGATGAGATTGGGGCAAGGAGACTCAGAGGAGACTATGGAGCTGTAAGATGGAGCAAGACATAGGCTGGCTTCCTGGCCCACAAGGTAGAAGCCAAAGGATCACGTATCTGTGAAGCTAAGGGCTGGAGAAAGATTTGGTTGCTGGCTGAGGAGAGGTGTAGCTGTGATCACTGATTGCATCCTGACGGTTACTGATCCTAGTTTGTGGGAACAGATTAACTTCCTTAATAAAACCTCTTGAACGTGTGTATTGTCTTTGAGTTCTGTGTGGCCTCTGAATAACATCTTGAACTCAGCATAGAGAGTTCTGTGGGAGGTATGGTTGATGTCCCAGAAGGGCAAGAAGTATGGACAAGAGAGGCGTGCCTTACCACTGCCTCATGGAAATAGGGTAAATTGTATTGAATACAATTTGCCAAACTGAATTTAAAAGTGAGGTATAGATGTAGTGTTGAATTGAGGTTGGCATTTCTGTGTTTTCAGTTTTCACTAAGCTGAGGTCACCGAGCTTCTCTCAGTAGCCATGCTGGCCACGTCCAGAACAAGGACCCTCCCGAGCCCCTGGCCTACAACACCATACATACTCTTCCTAGATTTTACCAAAGGGATTTCAGAGAAACATTCTGGTTCTTAAATATTTCTCCTAAAAACATTTCTGCCATCACCCTCTTGGATAAAGAGCCCTGGGGGTATGGGGGGCTACATGTTGGGTGACAGGCTTCCCGGTCAGCAGTGTGACCCCACCAGTCATTCTGCAGAAGAAAGATGAGGCTTTCTGTTCCCATAAAGTCGCACAGCATCCCAAATCCAAAGGGACAGCTCTATTTTATCCTTTAGGCTTGCGATGAGTCAAACTTGAGTTGATCACTATGGGATTAATTATTTATTTTGCTTTATTGGGTTTATTAGCCCAGTCACCACTCTCTACTCCCTTAACTTCCTTTATTTTTATTAGAAGGACAGGGAGTTATCTTATTTGTCAATTTGTTTGCCTTTCCCAGTTAGAATATATGCTGCTGGAATAGGACCAATACTTAATTTTACTTTTTTCTAAATATATATTATCTTCCTCAATATTGTTTATTGGATAATTCATCATTTCTCTTCCTATTTGAAGTGCTTTTTCCTCTATTGAATTTTCTTGAATTCCTGAGGCTCTTTCTTAATTTCCTCCCCTTTCCACTGATCAGATATGCATTGTGCAGTAGTATTTCATTTTTCAAGTTATTAGACTTCTTAATATCATTTGGTATATTATGGGGAGAGACTTTCTCCATAATGTATTTAGTTTAAAGTATTTGGGGGCAAATCTCATATGCATGCATTTCTAAATAAGGTTTAAAAATCAATGCCAACAAGGAAAAATGATACTAAATAAAAACCTGGGTTAAAATCCGTACAGTAAAATCTGTGAAAGCTGGAACCTGTATAAGGGGGAAATCTGTTAGGGGAGAAGGACCCAACGATATTTTCACTGAAATGAGTGATTGAAAAGTAGTAAATGCTGCACATATATCCAAGGGTGGTAGAGTATACAAGGGGCCGAGTTCTGAACGCTTCTTAGCCACATCCAAACATGTAGAGGGGACTGAATCATTGAGCTTAGGGACTCAAGCGCCATGGTCTTGAGGAACATCTAGTTTAAGTGCCATAGTACAGTCCACAGAAATAAGGTTTTATATTCTACAGAGTGGCTGAGTCGCAGCTACTACTGACAGGCTTCTGACAAGCTCCCATTTTAGAATAATCAATCAACCATTCAAGAGCAAAAGGATAGAAATTACCCATAAAGATCAGAGGGTGACAAAGGGAGGAAGAGTGCGAACGGGAAACACAGAGCAAAAGCAGGGTAAGTGATACTGCATGGAAGGGGTTGCAATGTACTGATGGCAACAAAAGGTGCATAAATTGTTAAATGCAATACTGCTGTTCTGCACTATAAACTTTCACCTAGTTCATGACAAAAAGATTTTTCATGATGTCCATTTTACACCTGCAGTTAAAAAGAAATTTTACCTAATTTATTAGACTATCACTTTCACGTAATGTGAGAACAAGCAAGCAATTAGACAAACAAAAGTTGGCAGCATATATATCTAAACAAAGAGAGTGTTTTAATAAAAGAGAAATGTGATAAGTAACAAAGTAAGAGATGAAAGAAAGAAAGAAGAAGGAAGAAAGAAAGAGAGAGCAAGGGTTTTCAAGGATGTAAACCTTTAAGGAAGCAAACTGTCATCTATTCTCCCACAAGTGGCTGGTGGATTTGAAATGTCAAACTTCCAGTTAACAAGTAAGCACTTAACCAACCGTGGTTCCTAAAATGAATAATAAGAAACAGAATATCTGCACAGATAAAAGAAACAAAAACAATACTAAAATAAATTTAAGTGCTATAGTATTTGAATAAACCTAAGAAATACGTCCATAAAGATATGAGTGAGTGGAATAAAGAAAAAGACCTCATGCATGGTACCCAGGAAGACCATCTAGGATAGGGACTGATACAGTGGCTGTACCACTGGGCTCAATCTGAACAAAGATTGGGAGGATGGTGTAGGACTGAGGATGTTTTGTCCTATTGTGCATAAATGTCACCATGAAGTGGAACACAATTCGTGGCCCCTGACAACAATACAAAATAAATAGAATATCTAAGTGGTTAAATATTATTTTTAATCTTTTTTTAATCAATGTTGTTTTTTCTGAACTAAAATTAAAAATAAACAACCTCATCACGGTGGAAGAGAGGGCTCAGAGTACAGAGCCAGAGCCCATCCATGACAATTGTACATTCCTGCACAGAGGGTACACAAGGAAGGAAGATATATCCATGATCGCAGTCCTGCCTTGCAAATCCTGCTAGACTGGTGTACATCCATCGACACAGATGAGAGCTTTCAATATATGGGATTCAAGATAGAGAAACCTCTCAGAAACTGGACTAGGAGTAATGATTCCAGGAGGTAGAGAAAGGGAAGGGAGGTGAGCGGGAATGGATAGCAATAATGGTGGATAACCCCCCTTGAAGAAGGTGAGCACGAGCACAGTAGGTGTAGGGATACAATGGGAGGTGTTAGAGATGTAGAAATAATAATAACAAAACATTACAGATTAAGGGTTGATAAAGGTGGCAGAGGGGGCTAGGGAGGGAATAAAAAGGATTCAAGAAGAAAGATAAGGTTTTGAAATTGTTCATGGTAACATTTGAACATGGCTGCTTGATATAATGGATGTATGGATTTTTATAGTATCTGTAAGAGTCCCCCAATAAAATGATTTGTTAAAATATAATATATATATATTTTTTAATTGAGATGCTGTGAAATAATATATATCTTTTAATGTTACTTGGCTTAAATGTTTCAATGAATGAATGATTTCTGTCTTTCAACTAAAAGATGATTATCCTATGACATCAAATAAAAAGTCTCTTAATTCATTTTAAAATGGTACAGCAACACTGACAGCCACATAAATGCAAAATATGAAAAGTACACTATAGTTTAAACACATTTAAAATGCAAATTAAAATAACCTAAATTTAATATTAAAGATGCTTAGTAAAAACAATATTAGAAAGTTTCTAAATATTAGTTTAAATTCAAGAACTATCATTATACATGATAGTCTCTCAGCACAGTATTTAAAACACATTATTTGAAATAAGAGTACAGAGAAGTCAAAAAATGAAATACAGGATAAATCCTAGAAAATCAGAGAGAAAATGATCAACAACAATAGGTGACAAGCTTCGAAATTCACCTATTAGGAAAACTCAAGAGCATCAATTGAAAATCTATTTCAAAACAAAACTATGGATTATTCCCTTACACTACATTGTATCATTGAAAACATAAGGATAAGGTATAATTTTCAATAATGGCTTAATATGTAAGACAACTGGAAATAATTGAAAAAAATTATGTTTAAGATCTATATGAGAAACTACCAGCTATTGCTGAAGGACAGGCTAAAAATAAATACATAAATAAATAAATAGCCTTCAGCAAACAGAGTCAATGATTCTTGCTCATTTGGAATGATCAATGCAATATACTTTAAATGGAGAATCTTTATAAATTAATTTAAATATTAATGTAATTCTTCTAAAACTCTCAATGGACATTAGTGGGTGTTATAAATTGTAACAATATGATTATAACATTCCTCTTGAAAAAAATAGTATAGCCCCAAATCCCCATGATATGTTTGAGATAAAAATGAGAGAACACTTAGACTATGAAGCAATAATGTCATATAATTATAAAAACATTAAAACATGATATGGGTATGAGAGTATCATTGTTTTTCAAGTCACCAGCATCTCTCTTCTAAACTCCCCAATTCAGTCCTGGCTCTCCTGCCACCCTCCCTTCAAGCATCACTTCAAGACAAATAATAGACTATGCAATGCTTCCATTTAAACATCACCAGTCTGTTCTTGTGTGCTTCCAGTACAATTATTTTTTTAATTTAATAAATCATTTTATTGGGGATTCTTACAGCTTTTATAATAATCCATACATCAATTGTATCAAGCACATTTGTGCAGACATATGTTGCCATCATCATTTTCTTTCTTTTTTTTAATCAATTTTACTGGGGGCTCTTACAACTCTTGTTATAAACCATACATCAATTTGCATCTCCATGTTCAAAGCCTTGACCATTCTGCTTGCACATCTGCACTCACCTGCCCTCGGTTAATTGCTGGTCTGCTCCTGTCTTTCAGAGGGCTTTGGGGACTTCCGCTGCATTGCTTTCCACAGAATCCATTTCTAAAATTTCTGTCAAAAGATGGCCTCCCTTGTTAATCCCTCCCAGATTGCACTTCCTAAAGTGCATACCTTCATTACTTACCTCGTGCTATCCTATTTATATCTCATCACTTTATTTATTTTGTCTGTTTTCTAATTTACTTGTGTTTCTACTGGTGTCGTTCACAGAGAATATCTCTGTGGTCTACCTCTGTATAGGGAACCGAAAGGGTCTTATGGCACCATCAGCTGTCTTCTTAATTACATCTGCTGGAAAAACTGTTGGACCAAGTTGAAAAGACTAAAGGAGAAAACAACCTGGACTGTCTACCAGAAGTGACCCAGCTTCCCCTTAGCTCTGGGGATCAACATTGCAGTTCCACTGGGCCCTCTCCCATACCGGGGGTTACAGTGATTAGCATCCATTCTCTCTTATTCGTTTGTCACTGTTCTCTGACCATTCTGTTCCAGGACTGTTCTTCCTTCTCCCCTTTTTGTTCTCTTCACCCAGAGTTGCTTCCTTGAGCCTCTCCTTAACCCCTCTCTTATGCTTTCACCATAGAATTCACTCTATCTTGGAACGGAAAACTCAACTCATTAGAAATTCACAGGAAAGCACGGAAGACAATCTTCAATCCCTGAAATATGAAAGGAAATATGCTGTGTCCATATTTCTGGAACAGCAATAAAATAGAAAGAAAAATGTATTTTTTCATTGAAATAAGTCTTTATATTTAACCTAATTTGAATGCACTGAAGACTCACAAAGCATACTCTTTAATCTAATTTCTATTTATAGAAGTTATTCTAAGAAAATGGAAGATACAATCAAAATTGTTTAAAAATGCATATACTTATAATATTATTTGCAGCAAACATGTTGAGGAAAACAAACAAAACTAAAATCTAACCAAAAGGAGCTGGCGCATTCATTGAATGGAACAATCTTTAATAATTTATTTGCAAATAATATTTTATGAACTGGAAAGGAAAAATGCCCATAGTATATTAATAATGTATACATACATTATCAAAATAAACAGTACATTTTTAGTTTTAGAAAAAAAACCTTACACATGTATAATTTTTATTTTGTATTTTCTACATTTAAAAGAATTGAATCTCAATTTTTCCATTTTTAAAACGTCTTTGAGGAGCAAAAGTCTCTGAAAGAGGCCACCATTGCTTATTGGAGTCAGAACATGTGGATGCCCCACGACGATAGCCCTGCCCGCTTCTCTGGGTCTGAAAACTGAACTCAATTGTTGCTCTGATTTTTGTTTTGTTTTTAAAAAAAATTATTTATTTAGTTTTGTCAAATAATAGACAGGTTTATAGGGAGAATGATAACACTTGTAAGCACACCTTTGAATTATCAACCAGATAAAATCAAAAAGGCAACATTGACCCAGGTTAGGAAAGAAGGCCCAATGGATACTGGGAACCTGAGGAGGAAGTGGGTTCAGTGATGGCACGTGTGTGTGTGTGTGTGTGTGTGTGTGTGTGCAGTGCTGAATGTAAAACTGATCATCTGCTCTGTAGCTATTCACCCAATTCACAATAAGCCATTTTAAAAATCTGTTAGTTTTTGTTAAATTTGTTGATCTGTAAGCATTTAACTATGTTCCTGTGTCCTCCTCCCCACAGACACACCCATTTTTCAGATTCGTACATAGATCCTTGCCTCACATATAGAAAAGGTCTTTTTTTTTTTTCACTCTCTGAGCTCCTTGCCTCTACCCAAAATTATTTTAAGGAGCTTTTTGAAGCGCTGAGAAGCACAGTTAAGAAACAATGGGAGTGGCAAATAGAGAGCCCTCACAGAAGCTTGAAATGATGTGAGAAAGGTTTCAATCTGTTTGTAACATGGATGGAAGAGGTAGAAACACAAAAGGCCTCACTGGTGACACTTGCTTTGTAGAAATCTAAAATCCATTTGGCTGACCTTCGAGTTATTAAATCCTCTTCTCCCCAGAATAGAAGGTGAGTTCTAATAACTTTCTTTCTCAGAAAGAGCCACCTAAGCAGCTCTATCTTGCCCTCACAGTAGTCCAGAAGTACGTAAGATCTTTTTTTTTTTATTAGAAATATAACATCAAATTTAATATATTGTAAAGGCAATATTGCAGTACTGAAAAAAAAAATCTCTATTTCACAGCATCTCTAAAAACAGTTCAGGATGGATCAAAAGTTAAACCTGAAAGTCAAAACTTTAAACATTTTTGAAGCAAATGAAGGAGAATATTTTTACAACTTTAGGATAGGCAATACATTTTTAAAAAGAGAACTCAAAACAATCACAAACTAAAAGAGACAAAGTCAATATATTCAATTGCATTAAAATTAAAGAACTTGTTCCTCACAAGACTCATTTCAAATGAGAGCAAAAGAGAATCCACAAGTAGCTAGGAAATGCCTGCAGCAGACGTGTTCTTAAGGGATCGAGGTTCCTAATAGGGAAAGGATTCTTTTCTACATTGGGGATTGATAAATAAAGCACACCAAAAAATCATTAGGAAGAAACCATCAAAAAGAAACCACAAAGAGCAATCACATTTACCTAAAGATCCAAATATTTTGGGAAACGTAAACTCTGTACCTCTTTCTAATTTTAATGAAATAAAGACTATAAGTTTCTGTCATATACAACTATTGTAAATGAAATGAGATGATGTACTTCCTTTCCTCTTGAGTTTACAATCTACGGAAAAAGACGGACACGTTAATAGTAAGATAGGACATTGTAAAATGTCAAATGTTCGACAGTAGCACTATCCCATAGAAATATAATGTGAGATGCATATGTAATTTAAAATATTTTTATGCAAATCATTTTATTGGGCTCTCTTACAGCTCTTAGAACAATCCGTACATCAATTGTTATCAAGCGCATTTGTACACATATTGCCATCATTTTCAAAATATTTTCTTTCAACGTGAGCCTTCTTTTTTCTCTCCCTTCCCCACCCTCCCACTCTCATGAATCCTTAATAAATTATAGATTATGATTCTTTTCATATCTTACACTGTTCATTGTCACCCTTCACCAACATTTCTGTTGTCCGTCCCCTAGGGGATGGGATGGGGTGGTTGACACGTCGATTACTGCCATTTGTTCCCCTTTTCTCCCCTTTGTCCTCCCACCGTATCCCTACCCTCGTGGTATTGCTACTATTACTGTTCCTGAGGGTTTATTTGTCCTGCATTCCGTGTGTTGAGAGCTCTTATCTTTACCAGTGTGCATGCTCCATTCTAGACTGATTTGTAAGATAGAACTTGGATCATAATAGTGGGGGGATGGAGAGGGGGGTAGGAAGCATTAAAAAACTTGAGCAATGTTGTGCAGTTCCTCAGTGCTATACTTCACCCTGCCTGACTGGTTCCTTCCTTGTGACCCTTCTGTCAGGGGATTTCCAATTAAAATATCTTTAATATTTTAAGTCATATTTAAAAAGCAAAGGTAGATGAGTAAAGTTAAATTATAATGAAATACCTTACGTGACACAATATATTCAAAACTGTACCCAAAATATTCTTTTGGTATGTATCCAATATTAAATGATGAATAAAAATATTATTACATTTTTAATACACTTAGAAATTTAATGTGTATTTTATGCTTATAATACCCATCTCTTAATTGGACTAATTACATTTTAAGTGCTTAATAGTGACACATGACTCTTGACTACTATAATGGACAAAGCTATTACAAGGGTGTGGTGGAGAGAAATTTCATAATATGCCTCTTCTACCCAATTCTCTGTAACTCCCACCAAATGATTGCATGGGACTCTGCAAGCAGGGTGTGTATAACACTAAGAGAGGAGATTGGGAAGTTTTCTGCTACCACCCAGCTGGCTATCAGTAAGAGCCTTTTTTGAAGCAACAGTGAGAGAAACCCCAAGCACCTTGGAAGAGCACGTTCATGATCTCTCTGTGTGAAGTAGTGGAGACTGCCCCTGGTCTAGACCAGATGTATCAGAGCTTGTGGCGCTGTGACTCAGAGAAGCAGCAAAAGATTCTGGGGTACTTTATTCTGATCTAGCACCAGCCTCTGGGACAAAGCGACAGACAGGCTGCCTTGCTGGCCCATGAAGGCAAAGGCTGAGGGACCATGTAGTTGAAAGACTGAGCACCAGAAGGAGAGAGACTTGGCTGCTTGCTGAGTAGAACAATGATTGCATCCTTGGGGTTTGCCAATCCTAACTTGGGAACCTATTAACTTCACTAATAAACCCTCTTAATGATGACTTTTATCCATGAGCCCTGTGTGGCCATTCATTGCCACAAAATTAGAAACCCAATAAAATGTAGAGTGGCCTGGGAGGAAGGGTGGGAGTCAGAATAGGGAAAGGAGGGCAGAGCATGGCGGCATGTCTGATCCCTGGCTCACGGCAATAGGGAAGCCCGAGGAGGTCAGATATGGTCCTCCGGTATGGTCTACACAAAAGGATTCAACTAAGACCTAATAAAAGGAAAGGCTGAAAGGGTTATTTTCAACTTGTGAACTCTAGAAAATTAGCTTGGAAGGTATGGTGTTTTCACAGAGCTTGTTAGGCGGTGTTATAGTAAGTTTGTTTTGTTTTTTCTCAAAATGGCTGGACCAGAATTCTCAGAAGTTTCAGATCGCCCATCATGTGACCTAACACAATGCCCTGGTTTTCACAATGGGATCTGCCAGAAGCCATCAACCAGTGGTCAGGAGATCAGGGTTCTGTGCATCACCCTCATGCAGATCATATCCCTGATGCAATCAATTGAAAGGAAGTTTCCTTGAGGACGTGATCTGCTTGTAAATTAAACGGACTCCAGAGAAAGCTCACTTGTTTGTCTCTGCATCTGGATCCTGAACCTGGCTCACAAGCCTCTGGTTTCTTGGACATGGGCTGATGTCTTGCCGTATTTCCTGCCAATATTGGAATCTTCAGAAACTGGACTAGAACCACTGACCTGGACTCGTTAGCTTCTGAAGTGACAAGCCTATGGCCATCCTGCCAATCTTGGCTTCACTAGCAGCAAGCTATGCAAGTCAGCAGAATGCTTCAGCCTTATATAAGACTCACAAACTTGGAATGTGCCCAAACTCAGACTTGTCCACAGCTAATATGTGAGTCATTTTCTTGATATAAAGTCTTCATATGAAGTTATATACATACATTTCACTTATTTTGCTTCTCTAGAGAACCTAGTGTAAGATGTGGGATAAAAGATAATAGGAAAGTCATTTCAGAGAATGAGCAGGGCATGAACCCAAGAGATACAGCATGCAGGGCATGTCTGCTGTGGTTGGAGAGGAGAGTGTGCAGGTCAATGGAGAGGTGTAGTTGAGGTAGAAAAGTTGGGATTGATTGAAGAATGAATGCCTTGAGTGGAAAGATGAGAATTCCTTAAGCTTCGTTGGTTCCCAGAAGATGTTTTCTATTTAGACCTTTGGCAGGATGCACAGAATGAGACACAACTCAAAAGCCGGCGATCCCATTAGTGACAGTCTGCAACCCCAGCCAATTGAAACCAGGATGCAGACACAGACTTTCTGAGAGCGAATGGAGACAAGAATTTTGAGAGCTTCCTGGATATGGACTTGGTAAAATGTGGCTCTTGGCAAGCTTGGGTGAGAGTGAGAAGTCTCTGTTGCCCTGTGTCAAGGACTAAACTTTGGACAGAAGGTGTCTTTCCTCCCAGGAGCAGAAGCACAGCAGAAGAATAGAAACGGGCAAGAGGTTGAAGAATTTGTTTTGACTCATATTAAGTTTGAGATTCCTCTCCAAAAAATCTGATGTTTTATTCAGTAAAACTACAAAGGATATTGGAAAGAAATATTATTCAATATCTTACTCAAGGTGCAAGGTAAGGAAATAGACCAATACATCAATTGGGTGGTTTGGAGAAAAAAAATTCTCTTCAGTCAGAGCACGTACGTTCACGTGCATATCCATGAGGATTAGAGGAGACACCACATAAGAAAACTTCACTTAAATTTACTATCTAGAGTCTTGCCCAATCAAATCTTAATAAAAAATCAGACTCTAATAAGTCAAATCCCCCAAACAGCTCTTGGGAAGTAGACAGCAGCCAACGTATAGATCTTTCCTTCCTTCCTTCCTTCCTTCCTTCCTTCCTTCCTTCCTTCCTTCCTTCCTTGCTTCCTTCCTTCCTTCCTCCTGTCCTTCCCTCCTTCCTAGCATCACTCCACCCATTCTTTCTTTCTGTTAAAGCTTCTAGCCCCTTCTCTAGCCTTTTCTTGTCTAAAAAACAAACTTTTTTTCCCGTTCCTACAGAAAGCCAGTCCCTAGCAGACTTACTCCCTTCAGGGTTTTCATCAGCTGCCTCTGACCTAGTTAACCACTGGTTTCCCACTGAGGCAAGTTTAGTGAAAGTCCCCCAGGCCCTCTCAGAGGGAAGCTCATGTTCAGTTGGCGGTGTCTGAAGAGCTGTGAGCAGGTGCCCAGGGTCTGGCATCCGCCTCAGCATGGGTAATTTATGAGTCCCCAGCAAGTCAGCAGAGGAGGCGAGATCCCAGTTAGGGGACCCTGCTAATTGGGCCTTTCAGTTCCTGGCAGGCACTACTGGTGGCAAGCTCCCTGGGCTCAGACTTCTCATGTCCTTTTCAAACGGCAGAGAGACAGCTTAGGTCTACAAATTAAAAAAGGAAACAA
>NW_022111300.1:28442854-28450567 GCF_000313985.2 Echinops telfairi | reverse complement strand
GGGAAACCCCAGCTCTGGGGAGTGACTGTCATTGGCTTCCCCCAGCTGTGTGGCAGTCTCCCAGCAATGGATAGCGGCTTTTGTGTTGTGCGGGCTACACAGAGGGAGCACATCTCCTATGACAGACAGAGGAGCCAGGCCGATGGATTGGGATTCACTTGTGTCGGTTTCACGAGAAGCTGAGTGGCTATTCAGAGCCCACCTGCAGGACGGAGGTGACTCCAAGAAGTTCGTGGTCAGACCACAGGGTATCCGTAGCCACAACTCAACCACGGTCAGCAATTTGCGGGTTCTTGCTAGGAAGTAGAACCCACGAGACTCGAGGCAGCTCAGGGACCTTTGGGAAACAAGAACTATCATCTGCCACATCTGCATGTGGCCTAGCAAAATTTTTTCAAAAGCCGGGGCTCGAATTGCACTGATCCATCTTAGTTTTCTGGCTTGCCTTCTCCCACCACAGCCTACCCGTGTTGCCTATTGGAGCCACTTTCAGCAGTCCAACAAGACTGTTGCCTGCTGGAGCGATGGCATGTGAGCGAACGGACTGCAGGGCAACGCGTTTGGGTTGCTTCTGAAGATGGTGGCTAGCACACGCCATCATTCGAGGACGGAGTGATTCGTTTGGGTCAAAACAAAAAGCTTCCTGGGATAGAACTCGTAGCTTAACATGCTGAGAATGGGCAAGTCAAAGTGAGACAGAAGTATGCTGATGGCTGCAAAGAAAACCTGCATGGATCCTGCAAGGTTACACCTGCTCTGGCTGGTGAGGATCAAGGAAGCTATCATTTACGGGCCTTGGATAGGGTTTCGGAGACATACTTTGGGCTGGACCAGAAATGACCTTCACAGAGAGAAGCAGTTTTTCTCTTTCTGACAGCATCCTGGCCAAGCTGTATAGGATATACTACAGGTAATAAGTCAAGGGATTAAGTTAGGCAGAAATAGAAATAATATTGTCTGACATTTTTAGTTTACTATATATATTAATACATCTTTATATCTTATCTAATTTCTTCACAACAATCCAGAAAATAGGTATTGTTATTCTAATTAGCAAACATTTATTGCATAAGTATGCTTCACTTTTTCCTTGTAAAAGCCCCAGTATCTGTAGGTATTAATTCAATTGAATAATGGAATACTTTTAAGAGAAAAAACATAAATTATGCATCAAATATTTTTGAATTTATTTTGAATTGAAGCCTTACCTACCTTAACTGGCTGTGTGGCTTCCTAATATTTTTGAACCTTCGTTTTCTCCTCATAGTCAGCAACTCATATTCCTATGACCCATTAGGATATATTATGAATATTTACCTGTGCTATGCCACTTTTCTATTTCAAAGGTGTAATGCAAGTTTCCATTGTAGAGGATGAGGACAAATTGAGGCTCAGCGGAGAAAAGGGTTTTCTGTGATACCAGAGCCAGTGGTGTCCATGTTTGGACGTGCATCCCTAATCTAAGGGATCTAATCCATTACTTTTGCTCATGTCAGTCTTAACAAGGCATCTCAAATGTAGGATTTGACATACCTAATGGTCAATGATTTGAGGAACAATAATCAATTGTTGAAGGACCACAAATGGTGAAAAATTGACTGATAAATGCATGGATTTGGGACTGACTTACCGGGTTGGAAGTTCCAGATCTTCTGTTCCTGACAGACCAGCTGGAACAGCCTTCTTACGTGTCCTTGTTTGTGAATGGTAGGATAGAAGGATCATCGGCGTAGATTTGTTCGAAGGATGAAACCTGCAGCTTTAGCTCTGTACTGAACATTATTAGAACACTTGGATCGCATTTGCCCTTTTTCCAATGATGTAGGAAAGGGCCCTACAAGCCTCGTACCTCAGAGCTGTCTATGGTGGGCACATAACCCCAACCAGCTCACCTCAAATCAGTGAAAGGAGCTCAAGGAGCTACAGGGCCTACGTTCCACTGGAGGAGGAATGCAGCCTTTCTGCATCCTATGTACCTTCTCCTCGCCACAAATGAACACCCTTTACGTCGGAACATGCACTACAGGCTAAATTCGACTGTGCCATAGTACATCAAGTGGTAGCTAAAAAAAAGCTCAATTATGTATTTTGCATCATTATAGAAACTTCCAAGATTTCTTAAGGGACTCACACTGGCTGAGGGGTTATTCAGTGCCCAAGAATTGATCGCTTTCTCCTAAATTATGGACGCCGTGTCTCCAGCACAGTGTACAATGTCTACTGGTGCACAGTGACATGGGGGCGGGGGTGTCGTTCTTCAAATCACCGGGAGTACTGGGTACCTTCTTCTTGTCTTTGTCCATCAAGAGCTTTGATTTTAATAACAGCAAGAAGAGGGTGGCAGACATACCCCACAACCAAGAGGTGCTTCTCTTGCAATCTCCCTGGAAATTTCTCAAAGTCCAAACTGCAATTAATCACGCTTGTGAGGAAATTTGGAACCGATCAATACATTTCACCACCAGTTTAATTATACTAAAAGTTGTTTTAGGCCAATGTTTCCTGCTTTGGGGAAAGAAATGAATAAACTGCACCTTCATTAAGACTTCATTTGCTCACCTCCTCAACAAAGGCAGGCCTGTCTTCACAAACACAGTGCAGAGAAGGGGTTTCCCCCCCCCCAACGTCCCCTTGATTTTGCTTCTTCCTCATGCCATGACCTTGCTTTTCCCTCCTCTGGTTTCTCTCGCACTCTGTCCTTCTTCCTTCCTTCTCTCTTTTCGTCTTCTAATGACACACTGAGAAGAGGATATTTTTTTTAAAAAGATTCCCTACAGAACACTGAGCACACAATTTCTCCTTCAACCCCTCCCCCCCACCTGACCCCAAATCTCCATCTCAATATCTTTTAGCAAACAACTACAGTATGCAGGCATTGAGCTGCTTACTTTGGGAGATGCAAAAATATATTTCAAAAAGTAGTCCTTGATCTTGGAAATACCAATCAAATTTGAAAGATAGTTCTGTGAAAGGATCATTACAATTTGAACTGTTCTATAACAAGGGATGACAATGCTGTGGAACCTAAATGAATCCGCTACTCAGATTTTTTCATATGCCATCAGATGAGTTACCATGACACTCACCTAACCTTACTTGCTAGTTAAGGGACTGTCTGCCAGGCTCCTTTGCACTAAGTTTAGTTCTGCCCCTGCCCTTTTCATACTTTGTAAATAAGTCATTATGCTTAGATCACTTGCATGGGGTACATAGTGATACTCCCATCCTTGGGAGTGACATTATCTATATGAAAGAGCTAGAAGAGTGCTGTCTGGCAGATTAGTCTCTTCCATTTTATTAATTCATTTATATCATGAAACACATATGTCTATTTTTCATATTTTGAGTTATCATTCAATAGAAGGTTAATTATTTTGCTGTTCAGACTCCCATAATTTTGGCCACTGGTAGGTTCACTCCACATAGACAGATTTGTGAATTCAATGGCTGAGGAGAAAGGGTGGGAGAGAGGAGGATGGTGATGGTCATTAAAGGGTAGGATTCCGGTGCAGAATTCACCAACTCACCTGGTACATTCTTGAGTGTTACCGAAACATCAAAAATGAAGAAACACAGGAACCAGACTGACAGCCAGGAGCAAAATGATGAGACCACGTACACTGATATTTTAAAGTATGGATTCTCTACTTGGAGCCCAAGTATTTGGTTTGCTCTCCTCATGATCAAACAACGCAGGTACAGAAAGGCATGGCCAGGAGCAAACACACACGCACAATACTCACCGTCAGGGAAGTGCTTTGGATACCATTCCGGTCAAGAAATAGAACTCGGTCACCCTCTCAAGACTTCTTCCATGGACCTCGTGTCAATCCAGCTCTTTCTCCCTCCAAAAGTAACCGTTCTTTTTCTAACTCTCATGGCCACCACTCCCAAGTTGTAATGGTTTCGTCACTCCTTTGTGCATCCCTATCTCCATTTTTGTTAGCTTTCTCTTTCCTGTCTTTGTAATCGATCTGCTGTAAACCCGAGCTGATCTATAGTACTTCTGAGAGCATTGACGCTGCTGGATGCGCGTTCATGATTCCGTGGACGGTCACTCTTTCTGGAACATACTGTGCATGTGCGGGTAGACCCAGGGAATGGATGATACTTGAGTTTGATCCCCTTGAACTGAGCCCTTTTATTTGCATCTACTACTAAATGAAGTAAAGCTAGGTTAATTGTAATATGAGGCTTTATTTTTCATTTTTACTTGAAATCACCTTAATTAAAAGATAAAGGGCATTCTATACTCCCTTCAATTCATGTCCTGCTAAAACTATACAGTTTAACCAATAAATAATTCACTTCTTGATTGTATGACAGATTGGAATTGAGCTCCTACTGGATGCTGGTCATGCATCTATGAGTAAACTAGATTCCATATACTTAATGTTGGGGACAGATAAGCCATAAAAAGCCACATGAGTAAATAAGATGTCAAGTGCAAGTGATGGAAAGTGGATAAAGAAAGCAAAGACATGATGTGGGGGTTCGTCTATATAAAAGCATTTAAGGGAAACCTCATTGATTAAGCAACATTGCTCTTTATCAAAGACAGAAAAGTCAAAGTTCAGATCTGTGTTCGGCTGGATCCTCTGTAGAGGCAAAATCAACAAGAAATTTATATCAAGAAAGTGACTCACACATCTGATTCAAGTCCACGATCCAGATGTTAAGCTGGAAGATTCTCCTGACTTGTAAAGCTGCAGGGGCTGATGAAGCAGGAAGGCCACCCATCACTTGGTGAATGCCGATGTGAATGAATCTCAGGTTGGCAGGACAAAGCGTAGGTTCTTGATAGCTCCCAAGTTTCCAAGGCAATATGGAGACCAATGGGCTCAGGTCAAAAATGCTGGAGGCGGATGAGCTAGATGCAGGAGTCAGATGCAGTGAGAAGTAAAAAACCTCCCACAGCATCTACTTATGCAGAAAGCAGGCCACCTTCCCAAAGCAACATCCTTAGGGCTGTGACACAAGAGTGCTTCACCCTACCCTAATCTTCTTACAACTAAATGTCTGCTTATAGCACATCTCATTGTGGAGTGGACTGCACTGTGCTAGGTGACACCAGGGGTGATTACAGGTCCTTAACTGTGAAACCACCAAGATTGAGTCAAGTTGACACAAACAGTTCTTCCAAATCATTTTTTATCCTCTCCTAATTTGGGACAGCCTACTTTGACTCTATAAGAAGCCTTTGTGGTTAAGTGCTTGGCTGCTAACCAAAGAGGCAGTGGTTTGAAACCACTCTCTACTCCACTAGAGAACGCCGTGGCAGCCTGCTTCTAAAGCCAGTCGGGCCTTGGAAGTCGCATGTGGCAGTTCTTCTCGGTTATGGAGGGTGGCTCAAGGGCAATGGGATGTGGTCTCTAGGTCAACCCCATCGAATTTGCTGCTGAGTTATTGTTTTCTCTTTCCACATTGATTTTGCAACCTTCCCTCTCCATCAACATGATTTTTCCTCGACTCTAGAATGATCTTCCCAGAGCTCATTAGGCTGTCTATGCAAAACAACCTATGAGTGACCCTCAGTGTTCTATACTGTATTAATTCATTATGGTAGATGTACAAAATTAAGTTCAATAGCAATCCTTGCTTAAACCATGACCTAGTCATGCCATTGAAAAAGCCACCTGTGATTTGTCTAAGGGGTGTTATGGGAGGAAAACAATGGATGGCTGCCATTGCTAAGTTCTGCCTTTAACAAGCTGTGCAACTATGGACAAGACATTTCCCTTTCCTGGACCTCTGTAAAATGGGGGTGGGGTGGGGGTGGGAGGAAATGAAATGAAGACTCTCTAGGATCCCTTTCAAGTTGATCTCTAGATTAAAAATAGTTTTCTTCTTTAAATCAAATTTGGAAGATATATAAAAATATAGCAATGGGGTGTTTAAAGAAAGCATTTCATTACCAAAATTATAAGCACACTCATGCAGGCACATACACACACGTACATGCACACTCACACACATGCTGTGGACTGCTTAGCATGTTGCTTCTTACAGAAAGTTGAATTTGATTCCTTTCCTTTTTTGTGTCACTGTGGCCACAATTGTACAAATTGTGGAACACAGACTTTCTGATCTTTTCATCTTTTCACTTTAAATAAATGCAATCACAGATTGCATTTCTTAGATTTCTCCTTGTGTATATTCTCGTCCTGAAAGGGCAACTGTAGGATAAGAAACGTGCAGAATGTATTTCTATCCCTCAAGAATGAGGCTAAGAGAGCTGCAGGCTAGGCCTACCTGGACCCTTTTTGAAGAGAACAGGCATAACATGAGATCTAAAACCAAAACCAGATAAAGCAAACTGAGAACTTATCACAAACATTATTTAAATAACAGCGAGAGGGAACAAACATGAGCCCTGCTGCCTCTGATATCACAGCGGTTTATGTCCTTCCAGCATTCATCACCTTCTTAGACATTCATTTGGGCTTAGAATTGGACAGGATTCATGTCTATGTTCAACAGCATGAGTTCCAACACTGTGATGCCTTTTCCTTTGGAGCTGAGTGTGTAAAAACCTTAACAATAAGCTCAAATCATAATAGAGTTATTGACTTTGAGATAAAAGAGTCAGCGTTTTTTTTAGACAACTTTATAAACTGCAGCAGTCCTAACATGATCGGCCAGTGTTCTTGCTCATCCAAATTCTACTTGTATTCCAAAGTATCGTATTCCATTTAACCTAAAATCACTCTTTAAAAAATTATTTCTCATGCTAGACTAAACTACAACTTCATATCACTTTCATTAATAATCCACACGCTAGAACTACAAAGAGCAAGTCAAGTTTCTCTTCAATGGGATGCCTACACCCACTGCCATGGGTCTCTTGCAACTCACATAGGGTTCAGACCTAACATAGGGTTGCTGAGGCTGTAAATGTTTATGGAATCAGGGAGTCTAATCTTTTCCACACTGGACCTCTGAAACCTACCACCAAGTTAGGTTTAGCGATCCAATGCTTAGTGACCACAGCACCAGGACTCCACTCTTATCTCACCCTCACCAATTCACGTCAAAACAGACTGCCTGTGCGCTCTCTTCCAGCAGATGTTTGTAGTGTTAGTAACTTAATAATATGCAATGAAGAGAGAATTTCATCAGAATTAAATGAGAAAAGTAATTTCATCTTTCTCTCAGCTCACAAATTTTCTTGACTGGTACTTGAGGAATCCCAGTATGTTAAATTAAGAAGGACTTCTGTAATGGACAGGCTGGTTAGGGGTTGGAGAGGAGATTCACCCTGACTGGATGGGACACAGAGATGAACCAGTCACATCTAAAAAATGGATGACATAATCCGCAGAGGGGTTTGTATTGTATTTTTGTCTTCTTCTTCTTCTTCTTCTGCTTCTTCTTCTTCTTCTTCTTCTTCTTCTTCTACTATTGCTAATCCTTTATAAAAATTTAAACAAACAGTTCCAGAGCAAAGGACAAGGAGCTAAACAAAGGTTTTACTTTATGTATAATCTACTAGACAACCCAAGAGAAAAGGGGATGCATCAGTGGGAAGAATGTAAGAGGTGTGGAATATATGCCTCACACCACTACAGAGTAATAAGCCTATACATTGAGGAAAAAAATTTTAAAGATAATTTGGTGGAGGGATACAATATTTGATGCTGAAATCTCCACTCACCCAATGAATTAACCAACAAAACTTGTAGGAAAGAACTATGGAAATACTATCCACTACAG
>NW_022111300.1:28405307-28441992 GCF_000313985.2 Echinops telfairi | reverse complement strand
AGCCTTGGGACAAACATGACCACATGTGAAGGATGCAGGAGTAAAAGCCCTTCAGAGACAACAGGAAGAGGCAGAATGAGCCCCGCCCACACGTGCCCTGAGCTGCCTTCTTCCGCCAAGGAGCACACAGGGCGCAGGGCTCCTGCAGGTGATTGAAGAGAGTAGCTGATTTTTAAGCATTATACTTTAAAATGTACATTTCCTTCTGTTTACATCTGCATATATCTTCTTACTGATGTGGCAGCTTAAATGCTTTATTTACTTTTTAAAGCCTCGCAATTGGCTTTTAAGTTGTGGTTACAGCGCCTGTCCTTTTCCAGATGCGATCCAATTGTACACAAACACATAAACAATTAAAATTGTGAGATGGGGTGGGGAAAGGGCAATAAAAATGGTCAGAGTCAATTAAACCCGTAAAATAAAAAAAATTAAACAGCAGAATGGTGTACACAATAACCCATATTTTATTATTTTCCCCTTACAACATTGTAAAAAATACATAAGCCCTTGATGTATGTATGTTTCCTTGAGAAAGCTGCTCCCTGGCTTAGAGGCGGGTTGGCAGCATGTGATGTGGGCAGCTGTAAGGTAACAACATGTTTTCCCATAAAAAGCAGAGGAAATAGGCACATAAATTCCATATAAACTGTCAGTGTGTCAGCTATGCTAACACCAGGGAAGCCGGCGCCCTGGAGCTACGCTAACTTACACACCTTCATTTTTCAAGCACACACTTCTTGAATTCACAAAGCTAAGCTGTAGTCAGGTTACAGTTTTTTGGGTTTTTTTACTTCCTTACTCCTTTTCTTCTCTTATCTAGTATCCGCCCCCACCCCGACTCTGTCTGGTAGCCCTTGCTCTAAAATGCAAAGGCAGAGGACAGAAGTAAAGGAGAGAAGAGGGTGGCACAGACTGACCCTGACACACGAAGAGAGGCTTCAAAAGGTTTAGGGGAAATTCCATGATCTTTCAACTCCATTTTCCCATGAACTTTTTGAAATGCCCTCTTTTGGTTGTGGTGTTGGGCCCCCGCATAGCAGCTCTCTCAGTGGGCTTTGTATTCACAGCCCCAGGCCTCCCTCTGAAGGGCAATCTGGAAAGCATCCCTTTGCTCTCTGCTGCTGAAAACCCTGTGCTCAGACAGGGCTGGGCTTCTACTTTTCCTTTTTTTTCCGGTTGTCATTTATTGGTCCCTTGGGGATGACGTCCAGAATATACAATAAACTTTGGTTTGTTTGAGAATAGCACCCAGGGGGTAAAAACACTTTTCTCCAGCTGCTAACTCTCTATATAAAGTTATCGAAAGTTAACACTAAAAAATTGGAATTCAGGGTCATTTGTTACACTGAAACATAAAAACCCCTCCTGTCTTCTCCTTGGGATGATCAGGTTGGCTAGTGTGTGGGTAGGGGAGTTTCAGATTCACCAAATGCACTTATGTTCAGACACACTTGTGGGAAACAACAGTGAGATATTTTGTGAAATTCTAACATAGATTAAGTATTCAAACTCAAACACCCTTTTATTTGATAACATCTGATTATGTTTTTAATTTCAAAGAGCAGGCCTCAATGTCTAAGATCTCTGCTTTCTACATGAATAAGTTTCCCAAGCACATTGGGTTGATGTTTGTGTTTTTTGTTTGTTTGTTTATAACAGCCCACCAGGGCACATGATCTTTATTCTACAGCAATGTAAGCAACTACTAAGTGAAATAACACGCACTTAAAATAGATATTGAAAATGTTATTGTGATCTTTAAGTGTAAAAAATTGATTGAGTCTCAGGCATCATCAGAACAAAAAATCATATCATTGTGAATGAGGGGGAGTACAGAGTGGAGACCCAAAGCCCATCTGTAGGCAATTGGACATCCCCTTACAGAAGGGTCGCGGCAAGGAGATGAGCCAAGCAGGGCGCAGTGTAGCAACGATGAAACATACAACTTTCCTCTGGTTCCCAAATGCTTCCTCCCTCTGACTATCATGATCCCAATTCTACCTTGCAAGTCTGGCTAGACCAGAGGATGTACACTGGTACAGATAGGAACTGGAAACACAGGGAATCCAGGACAGATGATCCCTTCAGGACCAGTGCTGAGAGTGGAGGGAGGGTGGGGTTGAAAGGGGGAACTGATTACAAGGATCTACACATAACCTCCTCCCTGGGGAACTGACAACAGAAAAGTGGGTGAAGGTAGACATCAGACAGTGCAAGATATGACAAAATAATCATTTATAAATTATCAAGGGTTCATAAGGGAAGGGGGAGCAGGGAGGGAGGGGGAAAATGAGGAGCTGATGCCAGGGGCTTAAGTGGAGAGCAAATGTTTTGAGAATGAATAGGGCAATTAATGTACAAATGTGCTTTACACAATTGATGATGTATGTATCATTCAATTCAATATTTCAATCACATCAAGAAGAGTTCTACAATCAACCCCACAATCCATTTCAGAACATTTTCTTCAATTTTGTACTCATCATTATTAGCTACCCATTTGCCCCCAAACTCCCCTTCCAAGCGCCCAAAGAACCATAAATTCAGTCAATATCTTCACAGATGTACCTATCCTAGATTGCATATAGAGAAAATCATTAACAAACAAGCAAGCAAACAAACAAACAAAAAATAACAAGAATAATAAAGTAAAGAAGATTAAAAACCTCAATAGAAAAGAAAGCAGAAAATATTCTAAACAAAAACAAAAACAAATCTTAAAGGTTTATAAGGGAGATCAAATGCTAGATTGTTAAATCTTATCCTAACTGCATTTGCAACAAGCCACTTTCCAGTGCATTCTTCATGTTTAGGAAGACTTTTCACATCCCTGTTCCATGATCAGAGAGAATCTACCGGGGGCTTAATCCATAGAGAATAGTACATGAGGTTCTAAAGGCTTGTTTTCAAACAAGAAGCCATCTAAGTGAGGCATCAGCTAAAATCCACATGGAAGAAGTGCACAAGCTTGTGTGATCCGTGGATTGTAAATGAAATAATCCAAATATAAGGGAGGGAATGGCATCAGAGCTTAGATTGTGAACATCTGGCTGGCAGAAGGCTATGTATGACAGTGGAAGCCCAAAACCCATTTGCAGGGTCCATGCAAGGATTAAGCCTCCCTGTGAATCCCCTTTGATTATAGTGGAGGGATGTGAATAACGCTGTTATCAGAGAGAGAGAGAGAGAGCAGTGTAAAGTCAGTCACAAGCTCATGATTTGGAAAGTATGTTTAACTTAGTTTGACTTGTAATATGCTTGTCTTTTTCTCATGAAATAATGGTTCAAGATTTCCATGCTTCTCACATAGAATTTTGACAAAAGCCGTGAAAGTATAATGTCACAAAGGAATAGAGGGGTGATGGGGCCACCACTCCTTAATGGCAGTGTGTTTGCGGCATTTTCTTTGTTTTTAGGTAAGCAGAGGAATACATAGAATAAAACAAAGTGCTTGAACCCATAGTCATTATTTCTGCATATTGGCAATGCTATGGCCTTTAAGTCTATCTTCTTTATTAATTTTTAAATGTCAGTAACCATATTCTGCGCATAAACTTAAGCCAGATCCACTCATGTGATGGATTGGCCATTCATGAAAATCTTTCATGCTTTCTCTGTTTTTGCAATCATTTTATTTGTTTTAATTATTTATATATCTATTTAGGAATATATGAGTATTTTTATGGGTTAAATTTCGATAGGTAGCATTTCCGGGTCAGGGATATGCAGTTTACATTTTTGATGGCAATAGCCAAGTATCTTTCAGAAAAGACTTTATGAAAAAGTTTCACCAGTTTAAACTGCCACTAGCTATAGGAGTCCCCCTTTCTTACATCTTTACCAATACTCAGTATTGTCTACTATAAACATATTTTTCCAATTAGAAAAAGAAAAGCTAAAACTGCCATCTCATTATTGTTGAATTTCCATTTCTCGATTATTAGTGAAGTTACATAACTTCTGCCAGATTTTATGTTGTAGATTTTGGGTCTTATTTAAGCCTCCATTGGGGGGGACTTCCTGTAAAACCACCCTGGCAGGAAAGGGAAGGTGGAAACACCTTGTTCATGCCAGTTGAGAGTCCAAGTACTGGGCTGTAATTGATGTCCAGAGTTGGGCTTTTCCTACTGCTGAAAGAGGGGAGAGTACTTGTGTAGTACTCCTTCCCTCCAAAGCCCAAACCAAAAACTATTGGGTCAATGCCAACTCAAAGCGACACTTTAGTTGCTGAGATGGTAACTCTTTACAGGAGTAGAAAGCCCTGTCTCTCTCCTGTGGAGTACCCGGTGGTTTCAACCCGCTGACCCTGCAGAAAGACGCCCAGCAGGTCGCCACTGTGCCACCAGGGGTTCTCTAGGGTTCCTTATGCGGTGTTTAATGATCCAAAGACTAAGCTCCCTATCAGAGCTGTAAGAGCCCCCCAATCAAATGATATTATCATAAAAATAATAATTAAGAAAGGGCGACATGATGAGGGGGTACACCCTCCAAAAAAATAAAAATAAAATTCATAGTGACCAAGGGTTTAGATTTACAAGGGTTTCCAAAACTTCAAATCTTATGAGAACAGACAGCCTCTTTTCTCTCTGGTAGAGATGTTGGTGGATTTGAACTATGGGCCTTATTGTTAGAAGTCCAACAGCTAGAGAGAAGTCACACTATCTAGGAATCTTAGGATCCAAAGAATGACAGTGGGTTTCCAAGGTTTCTTTTTGCATTTTAAGTATATTCCAGACTGGGGGCTGAAGAAGCTGCCATCACACACACACACACACACACACACACACAGATTAAAAGCCCCCACCGAACCTTGCTCTCTCTCTCTCCAACCAAAGACCAAAGAAGATGCCAACTAGGAATACAAGTCCTCTACTGCAGTCAATATTACAAGAACAACTGTGAACCCATCCACAACCACATTATCAAAGGTGGACAGGAGAGCCAAGACTTCCATCCTCAACAGGCTGGACCAAGATGCACCAACTCCCATCTCCACCCTTTGACTTCGTGTCAGAAATGGCCAAGGAGCATGCAATCATTTCAGAAGCAATCTCAGACAGCGGTGGGCTCCCAAGCAACACATGTCGGAGGATGCCAAAAAAATCATTTTGATATGGTAAGACCTAACAATCACATATTCATTAATTATCCTGAATCACAAGATCCCTAACTGGCATTTACTTCACTGTCAGACTCACTGGAAAACTGAGACACAGGAATACTAGTGGACTATTCATTCAAGAATGTCTGGGAGAAGTATCTGCCACAGAACTTTAATGTTGAACGACGAATGATTCTCTAATATACAGCGCTCCTTGGTAGGTCTTTCACACATTCAAGTTGTGTATTCATGATTCCTAAACAGAGTAGCAAGAGGAAAGTATAGTGTTTACCTGCACACTTCAGGATTAAAATGATAATAGTAACCTTTGGTGTTAAATGGGGAAATAAAAGAGCTGGGTGAGGATGATTAATGGATGTAAGTGATCTGTATACTCTCCTTGGCTTGCTCCACTCTCTGCTTTAGTCTGTGTAACCAACAAGCCAAGGCCTGGCTCTCCAAGGCAGCTTTGAATATGAGTCTCTCATGTTACCAGCAGGCTTATCTTGCACTACTGTAGACCAAAATGGTTTTAAGTTTAATTATCTACACACATAGCTCTCTGCAGTAACCCCACTATAGTTCAAGGTGTAATCTACCACATTATTAATGCCAGATTTTTCCTATTAGCTTGTGAACTGTTCTTTTACACTGAGTAATCTGTTACTCAGTGTATCAAATAGTTACCAATAGAATGCCCCACGTGCCTAAAGGTTATTTTAAACACAGTGGTTTCATTTCACTGTTTATTGTGTGGAGTCATTATCAGTATGCATTGTGTGAACTTATTCTATGTATTTTTTATGCGGCTAGAAGGGTAGTATATTTTTAACTATCACATTTTAATATATCAGTCCTCAAAAATATCATTAAACTCAGGATTAACAGTGACTGTGCAAACTTCACCTATTGCCTCCCCTCATGTCAAATATTATCGAGTGATAAGTTTGAGGGCCTAATGCATTTGGAAATCTTGGCTTCCATTTCTTTTAGGCCTATCATGCATGTTAAAGGATGCTATTAAAGAGCATGTTCCTCACCCTACATGTTCTCTGCATCACATCCTCTAGCAGTCTGATCACCAAAGAGCTTAAGTGTAGAATAACCTTTATAAATGTCACCAAAAAAAAATTAGGCAAATGGTACACCTTTTAAGAAAACTTAAGTTACTGAAAATCTAATTCAAAACTGATTCAAAATCTGAGCATAAAAACCTCAGGGTTATTCTTACCAATACTATATATTGTGGATATACACTCCAACCTATGACTGTGCCACTTCTGACTAAAATCGTGTCAGGCTTTATAAACTAAAGGGGAAAACTGGGTGAATATGCAGAGAAAGAAATAAAGTTGGAATAAAAATGTGATGTAAATATTTATCACTTTGAAATAAGTATATGTCACGTAATCCAACAAACTCATTTTTCTAATCATTGACACGGATCTATAGGGAGACTGCATAATCCACTTAGCCTGAAAACCTTATAGACTAGAGCAACATCCAAAGATATTCTGCCAAGTGTCCTGGAAAAGAGACTGAACTGATGTGATGTCAGCTGTCACAGCGTCCATTCAGATCCATAACAGCCCCATGTCTACCAATAGTAACCTGTGCTCCACAAAGGTTTCCCTGACTGACATTTGGGTTGACGATCACCAGATCTTTCTTCTAAGGCATCTCTAACCCCTCTAACCTCTCACCTGTGATTAAGAGCTGGGTTTGTTCATTTTTTGCACCACCTAGAGACTCCGATGTCATGTAGCAAGGCTTCAAATTCAAAGGTCAGGAGAATTTTAAGGTTATTATTAGCACAGGGCAAGACGGGTGTGGGAGAGGAATAAGGAGGCACAGGGTAGTGTAGCCAACAGGCAAGTCATGGATCTCCCCATTCAGTTTTCCAGTCATTGATGCAACTTAAACAAATATTTGTTGAGCACTTGCAATGTGCCATGGCCTGTAAGAGATTCTCAGGTTACATCGTAAACAAGCCCGGCTTAGTCTGTATCTGCAGAAAACATATGGCTCGGCGAAGTGAAAATTTTTAACTTGGTGAGTAAGAATATTATCAGACATAAATGTGTCAGGGTTACAGGCGTTCTTCCAGGCACAGCATGATTACAATCAATAGTGCGAGGTGTGAAGACTAGAATCTCTTAGCACCCGATTCTCAGACTTTAATATGACATATGAAAACAGGAAACCAAACCCATACCTACCAATCAGAATGGTTCAAAAAAAAAAAGGATAATGGGGAGGGGAGCAGTGATTTCTTGTTATTTCTGACATATGGTGGAAGAAACACTTCTCTACATGGAGTGAGAAGTAAGCAGGATATCTAAGCCAGATGTGCAGACTAAGGTACTTGGCCTGGTCTTCATACCTATGGCTGAGGAGTGACCTGGAACGATAGGCTAGCATAGATAATGTTTCACCCTGTGTGTGGTGCTGGAGGCAGAGGGCACCACAGGAGGAATGCTACAGCTACCATTTCCCAAAGAGCACCCATGACGTCATGCCTACTGGTAGGAAAAAGTTCTTAAGCCTTGGCTTGTGACTTAACCTGATGACCAATTTGATTTTTACTGACCATACCAAAGCTCCACTCACTGCCATTGAGTTACTGTCAACTCACAATGACCTAATAATAGGACAGGGTGGTACTTATTATCTGGGTCTCTCGAAAGTTGGCAGCTGCCCAGCCACCCAATGTGGCAATCACAAATGTATATTCCTTATTCTTTTTGTGTGTGTTTTAAGGTATATCTAGTCAACAGCATATTCTAAGCACCTATAGTAGTGTTCATTCCATCTGTAGACATAAAAATATTAGACAGAGCTATGCATGTACTATTTCTTTATTCACTTCACAAAACTTGTTATATTTTTGATGACGTACTACATTTTTATTCCCTTGTGTTTGTTACTTCAGTAAAGAAATGTATGAACAGCATAAAAAGACAAAGTGTCAAACAACCAGATGGTAACACACCACACTGTCAATCGCTTCAGCTTTGTGTCAGTTCCAAAATTCTCAAGAGAGATTATGAGTGAATAATTCTATTCCTGAAAGTGCTCAAAGAGCTCAAAATATTGTCAGAACAATTGCTGTGCATTCAGCAGAGGAGGAAAGGGGTTTTTCAAAGATGAACGTACAAGTTGCAATATGTTAAGAGAGGGCGAGTCACCGGTTTCCAATATATCAAGCACTCTGACTACTGTCTAATTCCATTACAGCTAAAGGAACAGGGTCCTATTCCTCCAGTGAAAAGATGGTAAAGGATAAATCACACAGCTTATGATGTTCAGAGGAAAGTGTATTTCAAGTAAGCATGCCAATCAAGAAGCAATATGGAAATATCTTAAATAGCAGTTTCATTGTATTTCTTGTCAGATATTATTCATTTAATATTTTTCATTCATATTTAAAAACTTTCTTATAGCAATTTGTTTTGTGTACCTCTTCTATTGTCCTTATTTAAGTATTATCTTATGAAATAATAAACTACCCTTCCATGTATTGTTTTTACACTTCAAATGGTCATGAGGGTAGTGAAACAGTTGTTAAATTATTCAAATCTCACCCCTGATTTTAAGGGACTAGGATGACCAGTCTTTTTTTTGCAGAGTGGCTGGTGGTTTCAAACCACTGACCTTACAGTTAACAGCCTGATGTTTAACCACTATGCAACCAGAGCTGCTTTGAGTAGCCATGTATGGATAGTGACCTCATGCACAATAGAACAAAACACTGGCTCTGTGTCTTCTCCATGAGATTTGTCGGAGGTGTAGCCTTATGGTCTATGGAATTTTCGCTGCCTTTTGAGTTTTGGAAGTAGATTGTCATGACTTTCTGCCTAGTTCATCAAATGCTGCTGAAATCTGTTCTGAATTACAGCATGCCACCACAGACAGAGAGGTGGTGACTAGGCAGAAAGTCCACAGGGTGGGAATTGACCCAACATCTCCCACATGGTAGGTAAGGATTCTATTGCGAACTAAACCACTAACGCCTGTCCTGGCCAAGGTAGTTGGTGTGAAAAAACATGGAATAAAAGAATGAACTTGAGTGGACCACTCATCACTTCAGCATCCTCACATTTCCTCATAGCAGAGAGAGCTCTCAAGTCTGTTCTGAGAAGGAGCTTAGACCACCCAAGTATGCCAAGAATTAGAGGGCTGCTAGGAGGGCCCTGTAGTGCAGTGCCACCTGTTGACTTCCCTCCCAGTCAGAGACCTGGATTGCAATTCCACCTTGCACAACAGGTTCTTGAGACTTTAAATGGCTCAAAGCCTCAGTCTCCTCATCATTAAAAGCTGAGGCCATTTTATTTTGCATATGGTTGCTGAGATTCATAATTTGGAGAACTTTTTGTACTGGGCTTTGCAATTAACTAAAGAATAATTATTATCAAGCCTCTTTCCTTCAATTAACAATTAAGTGCCTCCTTTGGGCCAGTGCCATGCACATATTAGTGCTGTGAATTATTGGTATGTTGAATCATAAAACTAACCTATTTGTGTTTGCTTCTTGTATCCATGTCTACATAGTTAAACTTACTATTCCCTAACATACGCATAGAATCCAACTCCCTTGCAGATGCTTTAGTGATATCCCAGCTGTGAGAGAGCTGACTGTCTGTGGGAGCGGAAAAGCAGCGTCCTCTGGCAGGATAGGTGCCATCAGTCTGTAAATCATCAAAGAATGAAGCAGGCTAAAATGTTTGATGGGATTTTCACGGAATTATCATATAGATTACAACATAAAGAAGAGCTGGAATATATCTGAAGAAGTGTTTCAGGATTTACATAATGAATTAAAATAAAGAGGCAGATTCAGACTGGAATCCTTTAACCAACATTTATCCACAGGAGGGTCAGCGGTCTCCGTCGCATTTCATCTGCATTAAAGGGCCTTGATGTGTCTTGTTAATGGTATAAATGTGGAAGAATATCTAAAATATAGAAATAATTGAATATTCTTACCCTTAGAAGGGCAGATAAAATGAGAGGGGTTCAGTTACTCTGCTATCTCTAATGCTATAAAACCTCCGAAATTGCTATAACACCTCAGGCATTGGCTGAGATTGGTAAATGGAGCCCTGGCCATGCTGTGGGATAAGCCTCGGGCAGAGAGCTACAAGGTCAGCAGTTCAAGCCCACCTGAGGCTCCTCAAAAGTCATGAGAATAACTGCTTCTGTAAAGATGTGCTGCCTCTGATACCCCAAGTTCATAGGCATAGAATTTGACTCTATGGCTTTGGGGATCCTTGGTAAAGTTATGGAATAAAATAAGTTAGGCCACTACTGTACTAAATAGGTCTTTTGAAAATAAATGGCCTTCTTCCCAGTCACCCATAGAATTCTCACAAACCCTTCATGATTCACACTGAGCATCTTTGAAATAAGATCTATTCCCCCTGCAAGGCCCTTGCTTATATCTTTCCTGTTACGTGAACGCTGTTGAAAAATCTCTAACTTGGAGGATATAATTAACAAGAGGTGACTGAAACAGAGGGACGTTTTTGGCAAAGAAAACATTGGCATTTAAATATGTGCCTTATTCCCAAGCCCACTGCCACTGAATCCGCTCCAGGTGACAGTGGCACTGTAAGACAGGGGAGCACGGCTGCAGAGGGCGTCAGAGACTAGACATCTGTGCAGGAGCAGGCGGCCTCTTCGTGGCCGATGGGTTCAAGTCACTGACTGCAGTTGGTGATCGAGTGCTTAATCCACTGAGTCACCAGGACTCAGTGTTCTTCATGCAAGGGATGAGTAATGCCAGGATTTCCGATTCCAGGGAAATCCATATTGACAGATTATTTAGGAATATGGGTGGGACTCTAATGGTCCTCAAAATACACAGGCATGTGTTCATCGAAATCTAGATCTAGATTTTGGAGTTGTTATGGCTCGGGTACATTGTGCTTTTCCACATGGAAGAGGTGATCAAGAGCGGTCCACTTAGGTGACATGCTTTCTTGGTAATGCAATGGTTCCATCATGCCAACAGGCATGTCCATGCAGCCTGGATGGAGGATGAGCTACCGAATGTGCCAGATATACCTGAGATCTGAGCGAAGGTGGTTTCATTCCAAATGTTTATCCTGCTCCTGAAGAGGAAACGAGAGACAAAAATTAGCGCTGCTCAGAGTTCACTTTTGCCTATCTAATAGATACACATTTCAGGAGGAAACTCTCCCAGGTCAGGCAAAAAGTGAGAGCCCTTGAAAAACAATGCAGGCATAAACAGAGAAGAAAGCAATAAGATGTCTCCTGGATATGGCGATGAAGATGGTCTCAGTGAAGACTTTTGTTCTTGGTTTGGTTTTGTTCTTTAATGGCAACCAAGTCATGAAAGGGTGGGACTTCCACCTCTTCTACCTTCATGAGTAGTTTCCTCTGTGATCTGATGTTTACATGTAGGACTTACATGAACATTTACTATCTTCACCTGGATGTCGCCAAGAATACATATAAAGTTCCATATTTTGTTTCATTTTAAGGTAATATAATATTAAGAAACACCCTAAGTACCCAGTTCCACAAAAATGTCTGCACAATTTATTATATATATATATATATTTAGTGCTCTGATACTACTGATAGGATTATAGAATGTTGCATAGAGACATAAGAGATAATGTGTAATACTGCTGGTAGTCGTAAGTGCTATCAGGACTACAACACCTACTGGCTATCTGTCCGAAAGAATGGAACACTTCCATGAACAATTCTCATCATGTCCACTGATTTCTGCCATTCACGTCAGTGCATCTAGTTCTCGATTTTTGATGATCCTTTGATGATCCTTTACTAAATATGAGGTCGTTCTAGAGAAAATGGTCTCTGTTGATATTGTCCAAGTTCATGGGATGAAGTCTTCTGATCCTGCCCTCTAAGAAGCATGGTGCCTATCCATCATCCAGGGCAGATTTGTTTCTTCAATGGCAGTTCATAATAGATTTTATATTCCTTGCACACACCGAAATTCAAATTTGTTGATCCTCTTTCATTTTTTCTTATTCACCATCCAGCTCTCTCTTATGGATATGAGGTGATTAAAAATATCTGAGCTAAGATTGTAATATTCAAAGTGACATCTAAGCTTTTTAATGCTTTAAAAAGATCTTTCATAATGTTGTCCAATACAATTTGTCATTTCCTTTGATAAAAGGGTTGAAATAATTTAATATTTTATGTCTAATTATTTGCTATATAAGCATGCATTTTCTTATACTTTTACTAATGAACTGATCTTATTTTTTATTATCAATAAAGCTTTCAGCTAATAATATCTCATCTCTTTAGAAAGATTTTAAATGTTTTGAATGTTCTGGAGAGGCATTCTTTAAAATGGTATCAGAATAACCCCCAAATGATTATTTTTAAAATAAATATGTGATAGGAAGGTTTTGTGTCAATTTGACAACCTCTCACTCATGTTACACCCTGGTGATGTCTACTTGGGGGTATGGTTTAGTTGATATCTAAGAAGAGACATTGCAAAGAAGCCACCTCCCTCTTCTTCTTCTTACTGGCCTGATTGCTGAGTGTGGCTTCCTAGGACTTGGACACTGTTGATGGGTGCTACGTTCCCTCACTTGGAGCCACACGACTGTGTCCATGGGCCTATAGTCTTTCTGCCTCTTGCTTCATCTTCCTGGTTCATAGGTTGGCAGCTCTGTGAGTCAGGAAGGCTTTCCAGCTAGTATCTGATCCATGGACTTGAATAAGGTGGGGCTTTTAGACCAACTTTGCCTGCTCTTCAGCAGTGTGTGCTGATTTCTTGATATGTATTACTTTCTTGATATACATTTCTTTAATACATAGAGAATAGAACCAGTTGTGGCACTTTATTTAATTTTTAAATTAACCTAGTGAATGTGTTCATAGCAGAATTTAATTTACATTTATAGCATTTTGGCAATATCTATTACATTCTTGATTCTATGTGCTGGTATAAAAGATGTTATAATAAAATTATTTATAGTCTTTGTGGTTTTAGTGGTGTCCACGCCACACTCCTACTTGAATGTTATTCTTTCTTTTTAAATGTTATTTGATAATGTCCAGAATAAAGTTCATTCTTCACCTTTATGTTTGAAGAATTCCCATAACTGTTCCTAATCAGTCCATTCAAATTTATCTCATCTACTCTTAAAATATTTGTAGCTACTTTCGAGTCCTTAGCATGTTTGCTTCTACTGTCTTACTATTGATCACGAGGAGACATGATATATATCAAGCAGTGCAGCTTTTACAGGAGACCTGGTGAGGGAGTGGACTATGCAAGGTCAGCAGTTTGAACCTACCAACCACCTTCCAGGAGGGAGATGAGGCTCTCTGCTTCCATAAAGATTCACGGTCTTGGAAACTCCAGAAGGCAATTCTACTGTGTCCTCTAGAGTCACCGTGAGTTGGAAATGAGTGTTTCGTTTGGTTTGGGTTACAGCAAGCTCGATCAATTATTAGCTATGTTGCAAATTCCGAATCCTAAATTGATGACTGTTCAATTTTCAGAACTTTGATGAATGCGATCAGATATAATATACTGTGCATAGAATTTGGACGAACCTTAACTTGATGAATTCCAGTTGATTTATGAGGACAGCAGATAAGAAATCGAGTCCTACCCAAATAATTCAGGTGCAGGTACATTCACTAATGAAGAGATTTTTCACACGTAGCCCATCCATTCCTGGTTTATTTTTTCCCCTAACACAAAATTCATACCTGCTAAGCTCAAATCCCAAATCTTCTGAACCCTATTGCTTGAATGGTGCCTATTTTAATGTTTATCTACAATTCTCTAAGTTCTAAAGTTATCAAATTGCTCAAAAATCTTATTAGA
This sequence comes from Echinops telfairi, assembly GCF_000313985.2. Classification (NCBI taxonomy): domain Eukaryota; kingdom Metazoa; phylum Chordata; class Mammalia; order Afrosoricida; family Tenrecidae; genus Echinops; species Echinops telfairi. Next base: position 28,428,037 of record NW_022111300.1, on the reverse strand, counting down.
GTTATCGTAAAAGTTTCTTACTTGCCTATCGACAAGAAAGAAGATCCAAAAGAGACATTCATGCTTCCAACGAATGAGTTCTCATGTTTTCTATGAAATTAGAAGTGCTCTTAAACTTAGATACGTCAGTAAAGGGGAAGACAGGAAACAGAGGGGAAGGCGCATTGGAAGGCTTTGAGCATGTCAGTTTCATGGTCTAGTATCCATTCCTTGTCACATTGCCCTTTATTTCTGGCCGTTTATTTAAAATCTATGTCTGGAATGAAGTAGGGAGATTGTGGTCTGATGAATTGTAGCACAGCAGGATAGAGTCCTAAGGTAATTTTCGGGTAAGTTGAAGTAAGAAATAAAGAACAAAAACTCTAAAGTATCTACCTCTCTAAATAAAGTATTTTTAGGGTCTAAAGTCTCTGGGTGATGGCCCCAATTCCCTACTAGAGAGTGTGTAGAAGCCTGTCCTGAGCATAGGAATTCTAAAGAAGAAAATGAGACCATGGAACTCCTGACCTCCACGTCCTCCTCTTCCCTTTGAAAGACCATGCTGAAGCTCCTCGAATAGACTCTGACCCAGATGAGAAAGAACAATCAATGTCCTGGCTACTAGAGGCTTCTCTGGGGTTAATCTCACTAGTTATTGAAAGCCGCACCAGACAATTGACATTCACTCTTTTCTTTCCTTTGTCTTGGAAGAAAATTGTGGTCAATCACAAGACCATGGCACCACCATCTGACTTCAGGAAGCAATTGGGTACAAGCAGAAACAAATAAACAGAGGGATAAACAAAAGAAAACCTTAATGCAGTCAAGGTCTCATGGCTGGAAAATATGTCAAAATGATAATAGGCCATCTCACTGAGATATCTTGCTCGCCTGACTGCTTTCTGTTTCTTTTGTTCACTTTTTATTCAGTTACTACTGTTGTAATAAATAACTAAAGAATTGTAAGTTCATAAATTGCCTAAATTAGTCATCTGCAACCAGCTTTTTATATGGACAGGTTCTAATTAACCACCAAGACAGGAGTACAATGTTAATGTATTGCACATTGCAGATTTTATTGTTTTTATTTATTTATTTTACTAGCTTCTTGCATTTGTTAAACAGAATAGATTTTATAAGGAGAAAGAAAGGAAACCCTGGCACCCACGTGTGTCTGATCAGAGGCATTTAGAATGAGAATGATTTCAATCCTGCCTTTTTGATGTGGAGCCGATTGTCCTCCTCACCAGGCAGGGCATTTGACTGTGAAGTCAAAGGCAGGCATATTTAATTACGATCAGCAAACAGAAACCTAGCAAAGAGTATTTGTGTCAGTTAGATGCCAATGAAACTAAGCCTTTCTGAGATGGAAAAGATCGATTTAATTTTTTTCCCCTTCTCCAGATTTTTTGCTATGACAGAATGACATACTCTTCATTCAGCCACTCAAGCAGAAGAATGATTGACGATCTCAGTGAAGGTCATCTAGTTTTCCAGCCAGCCCGAGGCTGCTTCAGACAAATGAAAACCCTCTTCACCCCACATGACTGGACCAAAAGTTGGACAGTACTGACCCTGTGGGTTTCTTTCCGGAGATAACTTCTCCTTACCTCCACTACCTCTAGAACATACACTGAAAGAGAACTTTCCAGTGGATGCTTCCACTTTCCCAGAAGGGTCTGCCCTTTGTGTGTAATTGAAACATCTTCTCACTTTCATTCGACTTTGCTGCCACTTCTCTGGGCCGGCACCATTGTGGGCTCTAGTTTTATTTCTCATCAATGTCAGCGTGCCCCAGGGAAATCGGTTTTCTCTTTCCCTGAATGAACAAATGCTTTCCCTAAATAAAATCTGAGAATATATGGCCATTCTAATAAAGTCATAAGTAGGCCTCTCCAGGAGGTGGGGACATTTGCATACAACAAAATCTCAAAGGGACTTTGGAGTCCTTCAGTCTGGAGCTGTGTATTAGCAAGTCAGACGAGATTCTTGTCTCTGACCTCTGCCTGCACCTCTCAGAGGATAACTTTGCCTCTCTAAAAGCAACAGTGAAAGAAGAAAGTTACAGAGGATTTTGAAAAATATCATCTAGGTTATGAAAGTGCAACAGTGGCTAATAGGTAATATTTTGGCATTTTAAAGTTTAAAATCCCAGAGAAAATTGGTCAAACTCCTTGCGTTGTTTTTCACTACCAGGGAGTCCGTGGCTGACTCATAGTGTAAACTACGCAGAAAGAAATGACTCACTTGCCGGACCTTCTCCACCCCCACGGTCAGTTGTGAGATCATACGGTTGTGATCCGCGTAGTTTTCAAATTCATCTTAGTCCACATAAAGCTTTGCTGAAAACTGTTCAGCATCACAGCTACACAGGCAAATGTCCTTTCGGAGACAGATGGTGACTTATGGAGCAGGAATCAAACAAGGGCCCGTCTTGTGGCAGGGCAGAACTCCATCACAGACCCACCGCTTCTCCCACTGGCCAAAGTGCGTGGATACTCGCACGTTGACTTTTGGCTGCAGCAGTCACTCCTGCCTTCCTCACGGCTGGATTCGTCCAGAGCCCATTTGACTCTTCCCCAGCTTTTCAGATAGCTATCAGCTTTGGGGAAGATAGAGCGTCTATGTTTTCCACCCAGTTTCTTTATTTTTTCCATTTTCAACATACGAGAAATTTTTAGGTTATCCTAAATTATCTGTCAAGGTGAAGCACAGAAATGTGTAAGATGTTTTGTTTTGAGTCAAAGCACTTGCACACACATTTAACACACTGGAACCTTGGTTTTGCCAGTTAGGGGACAGAGTAAGTGTTGCAAAGGATAAATGAGGCCAAAACCAGACTGGGTGGATATATTTGTTGTGCAACTTCACCTACCAGTCAATGACTGGGATTTATTCTACTTTGTGTTAGCGGTGCCTTTGTTTTCAAGACTCGTGAACTTTTAGTTCCTCTTCATATGCCTTGTTATTAATTGTAGTTGTAACCCGGAGGAGAAGAACATGACTACCAGGGAAGGGGGGGCTCAGAAAGCTAACAGGGTAGCTTTGCAAAAGCGATCAGTAGCAGGAATGCTGTGATTAGCAAAAATTAATTTTACCACTTATGAAAATTTATGCAGCATTTAGCAACTGAGCTTGCACAATGAAAACCTCAATTTCTCTATTAAAGTTTAAATTGATGGTATACATTGTCATCTGTCTTTGAAAGCAATGGTGAAGAGGAAGGGCATTGATTGGATCCGCTGATTTGAATTTTGGAGTGCGTGCTACCCATGCCACGGAACCTGGACTGCCCACCCTCGGCTCTGGGTCCCAGGCACACAGCCTGGGCCGGTGGCTTGCCTTTTCAAGTGAAGGCACAGAGGTGGGAATAGGGTAATGGGTGCTATAGCCCAGCAATGGAGTGCTAAGAAAATGATCCAATCACCCTGCTAGATTTCACATTTGTAAAATGAGGGGAAGAAACGGTGTCTGTGAGAAGTAAATAACTTAGTCCACAGATACTGAACAAACCCTTTGTGTTCAAGTCAAAATGAGTCTTCGTGACCTGAGAGGACGGAACTGGACTGCCTTGTAGGTGTTTGAAGATAGTCATCTTTCCACAAGCGGCCATTGCTTAACAACTCAGCCACAAGGGCTCCTTTCGTAATATATAAATCATATCAGTAAATGGCAGTTTATTACTATAGGTTTTTTTCCCCCTGTACGTAATCCCTCTTTCCCCACAAAGATAAAACAGTTGATGTGATCCTATTAACTCTTTTAGGCTTGCATTGACTCTGATCTTGACTCTGGCTAATCAACTCAAAGCATGGGCTACTCAGTTAGTTCATCATTACCCATCTCTTCCTATCATGATTCCAGAGAACCTGAAGGTCAGTACAATCCCAAGTGATATGTTGCACCAGGAAGAAAATGGAATGTATATTAATTCATAAAAAATAGTCTAAAATAATTTTGATCCTTTTTTTTTTTTAAGTCACAAAAAGCAGAACCTTAACTGTTGGGAATTCTACAGTATATAGACCTATAAGTAAAGACTGGAGACAAAGATTAGCCTTATTTTGGATATCATGAAGCACCCAGGACTATTTTGTCTGTGAGAATTTATTTGAAGAATAAGGTATATCTGACCCAGCTGTGTTATTTTCAATTGCCTCCTACGCATGTGGAAAGCTAGACAATGCATAATTAAGACTGCAGATGAATGGGTATATTTGAATTATGTTGTTGGTTAAAAAAAAGGTATTGAAAGTATAGTGTGGATAGCCAGAAAAGTGATCGCATCTATCTGGGAGAAAGTGCAGTCAGAACGCTCTTTAGATGTGAGAGTTGGGAAATGGTGCCTCACATGTTTCAGACCTGCTTCAGGCGGATTCTGGTCAAGGGCCCCGTGCTTGTAAAAGAAAGTGGAGGGTGCGCGAAGAAGAGGGGATGTAGTAGCACAATGGCTGCCACGATGCGCTCAAGCACATGGACAATTATGAGGATGGTGTAAGCCAGAGCATCATTTTGTTCCGTAGTACCAACCCCAAGGCACTCACGACAACAACAGCAACAAACAACCACACCAAGCTAGAGGAGCGTGTGTGGTGCGAGCAGCCTGGGCTCCGTGCGCCCGGAATGGCGGATGGGCTCCATTCTCAGAGGGGTTCTGGGAAGACAGAGCTTCCCTCAAGATGTCGATCACGAGGACTCTCTGGAGCAGCTCTGCTCAGGAGCACCAGTTAGGAGCGGCCACGTGTTCCAGGTGGATTCCATGACAATTAACAACAGCACCCAGCTAGAAACAATGCTTGACAAAGGATGGCGAGCTGGAATCAAATTCACTGCCACGTGAGCCCTGACTCAGAGCACCCGTATGTTGGGTTTCCGGGACAGTACATCTAACGGTATCCTCATCTTTCTCCCGAAGAACAGCTGGAGGGTTTGATTGGTGAGCTGGTGATAACCAGAACAATGCTCGGTGATCGATAAACACCTTGGGAAATAAGAACAAATTTCTGAAAGACTGCTATGCAAAATCATATTCCCTCTATGGAGTTGTGAGTTTTCACTCTCTCGTCATCAATGTAAACATTCCTCTATTCTTCCATTTGTTTGTGCGCTTACTTGGCAAATATGGGGAAGCAAAGTACAGTGTGGTATGTTCTTTGGAAGTATAAAATGAATAACAAGCTCTCTCCTCTAAAGCAGTTTGAAATCCAAGAGAGGATAAAACAGGTACCCAAATTACTGTAATATAAAGTCGAAGGTGATGGGTTTTATAATAGAGGCGCTCAGAAATTGCTGTAAGATCTAGAAGATGTAGAAATCATTTCAGGCTGCAAAGCTTGAAAAATGCTTCCAGGAGGAAGTGCATGTGAGGTTGTTCTTAGAGAAATTAGTATATGGCATCATTATCTAGTGCTGCTATAACAGATATACCACAAGTGGACAGTTTTAACCAACAAAAATTTATTTTCTCCAGTTTAGCAAGCGAGAATTCTGAATGTGGGTGCTGAATCTGGCAAAGGTGTGCGCTTCTCTGTCTGCTCAGAAGGTCCCTGTCTTTTCCGAGTGTCTGTCCCGGGGCAATCATCGAGTGGCTGGGCATAGCTCTTCCCCCATCTCTTCTGAAACCTTGTTGTTTAATTCCTTTACATCTCAAAAGAAATGGATGTAAGATACAGACTACGCTAAACACCCCTTATTAACAAACACCCATTCCCAAGTGGGATGATAACTACAGGCATAGAGGTAAGGATTTATGACATGTGTCTTTCGGGATCAGAATTCAATCATGATAGTGCATTGTTATGTATGACTGTTACTGTGTTTCTGCCCGTCAAATGGACTTTGTGAAATGCAAGTGTCTCATTTGGCTTGGATTTGATGAAGGTAGAGTCAGACTGAGCTCTGTGCTCACTTCCTTTTCTACTCTCTCAATGAGCCACTTACACTCTACCCGGGTCTCTCTGCTGATTGAATAAATCGATGTGTTTTATTTTCACTTGGAACAGAAATCAATGTTGCAAAAATAATTTTGACATACATGATGAACAAAGATGATGCAACTGACATTCTCTATGAGCTGTTTCCTCAGCATTGACTGTAATCCTTTGCATCCAAAACAAATATATGTATATATAATCTGGGAGTCTTCCTGGGAATAATATCCAACTCATATTTATTGAGTGCCTACTATGCATCAGGTATTATACTCTCCCATGTGTGTGTCTGTGTGTGCGCAGCCTGTAGTGTGTGTGGGCGTGTATTTATGTGTAAGAATTTTCAATTGAGTTATTGACTTATGTACCAAGAGTGCACAAATATAAAGAGTGCCATTTCATATGTTGTGATGAATGTATATACTCAAGCATCCGATGCCTCTATCAAGATATAGAATATTTCCAGTACTACAGGAGTTTCTTGCTTCTCCCTCAGCTCATCCTTCCAAAGATATAACTACTTATGCCGTTTACGTTACCATACCTTTATTTTGTGGGTTCTATTACTTCTTGGACATGGAGTCACGCTATACTTTTCATGTCTGGTGTTTTGTTGGGTTTTTTTAACTGAATATACTGTGATTCATCTAATCTATTTAATATACCAGTGATTTCTTTATATCATTTCATAGTATGTACATGTCTGGCTAAAAAACTATATTTTAATACTTTTTAAAAACTGATGGGCATTTGGATTACCTGAATCTTTTCACTTCTAGGACTATGTGAGCTACATAAATAAATGCTTGTGAGGTTTGGGGTAGCTGTTATCCTCTCCTTTGTTTGAGTAAATATCTGTAGTGCTGGATCATCAAATAAAAATAAACTAACAAAGAGTTCCCACCACAGAGTCCATTTTGACTCATACGACACAATAGAATGACCCCTGTGAGTTTCTGAGATTGTAATTCTTTATAGGAGTAGAAAGCTTCATCTATGTCCCAAAGAATTGCTCATGGTTTTCAACTTCTTAACTTGTATTTAAGCAACTAAGCGACCCAATGATTGTATGTGTGTCTGTGTGTGTGCTTCCAGATAGATAGATAGATAGATAGATAGATAGATAGATAGATAGATAGACAGATAGAAAGAATATGTGAGAGAGAGGGTTAGAAAGTGAAATCTAAATAGCTGCCATACCTATTTCCAGAGTGAGTATATAAATGCTTGTGTCTTGTGAAATGACACTTGATGTGGTCACTATTTTTAACTTTAATCATGTGCATATAGTTGTATATTGGTATTCATTGTTGTCTCATTTTGAATTTCCCTAACATAAATGACGTCGGAAAGAAGTACAGTTTGAGTGGCTCTTTGGTCATGAGGATGGCAAGATTTCATCAAATGCACTTTGGGCACGTCCCTATTAGGGACCAGTTAGGACATCATGCTTGGTAAACTAGAGGGTCAGCAACAAGAGAAAGGCCCTCATGAGTTGAAAGGAGACAGTGCCTGCAATGAGCTTAACAGAGGCAAGCTTATGAGGATAGTGCAAAACCAGTCATCATAAACAGGGTCGTTATGGGTTAGAGCCAACTGAAGGGAACCTAAGGACAACAAAATGACCCTTGGCTCATTTTCTGTTGTGAGGTGCTGTCAAGGCAGTTCCCCCAGATCTTAGTGACTCTGTTCAGCAGCATGAACCCCTGCCTGGCTCTGCGCCACCTTCACCCTGTAACTATACTGGGGCCCTTTCTTTCAAAGCCAGAGTCAATCTATTTCATTTTAGAGTTTTGTCTTCACTTTCCGACCCTCTACTTTACCAATCATGATGTCTTTCTCCAAGAATCAATCATTCCTGATAACTTCTCCAAATTGGGTAAAAGTTTGGTGGAAAATGTAATGACTAGAATAGTTATCATGTAAGGACTACGTGCTGTTGGTGTTTTTTCCATTTTCTTTTTGAGTCTACCAGGGAAGAGTAATATATGGTCCAAAAGACAATAGCAATGCATATATGCTTGTAAGTGGGTATTTCATCTGGAATTAATAGTAATTAGGCCTATTGCATAGGTAGCCGTATCCACAACCATACTGTCATATCATGAGTTTAATGGTGCTTTCCATGGAGTGGCCATAACTAGACCTTGGGCAATAGTTCTGTATAGATGCAAAAGGTAGACCTTCTCATTTTAGGAATATGGTTTATTTATGTTATTCCTAGTAGTTATGTTCTGGAAAGTTCCCATGGCCACCGAAATAGTTTACACCAAGCCATTCTTTTCTGATCTCAGCTGAGGATATGATGGGTAGCTCTTTGCATGTCCTCACCCACGAATGGCCATGGCAAAATATTATCAGTATTGATTGTGGAGTTTCAAATACATTTTAGTAAGTAGGCAAGTTTACAAATACAAATCCATAAAAAATGAGCACTGACTGAACTTGTTTTTCCCAGAGAAAAGCAATTTTCTTGTGTCCATAGTTGTAATTCAGAGTAGAACATTCAGCAGTTTCTACTTCGGAAACACCCTCTGAGAGCTCTGCCTCTGTATGTACAAAGGGTCGTTGCTTTCGGTGTTAAGTGCCTTTGAGTAGGTTCTGCCTCAGAGAAATCCTACCTTCAAAAACACTTCACTGTCTTGCACCATCCTCACAGCTGTCCTTATGTTTGAGCCCATGGTTGCTGACTCTGTGTCAAGCATCTGGTTGAGAGTCTTCCTCTTTTTTGGCTGACTATCTGCTTTCCCAAGCACAATGTCCTTTGCAGAGGTCTGGTCTCTTCTGATCATGTCCAAAGTATTTGAGATGAAGTCTATTTTCACATTTAAAGAGTACTTCTTCTAGCACAAAACTGTTTTCTTTTCCAGGTAGCCCATAGTACTTATGATATTCTTCCACAGCTTCACAATTCAAATGAATCTATTTGTCACCTGTCATCGATATTGTCAAATGTTCAGATGCATATGAAGCTGTGGGAACAACCATGGCTTGGGTCAGATCCACTGTAGTCCTCAAAGCAACACCTTTGTCCTTCAACACTTTAAAGAGCTATTGTGTAGCCCACTGCAATATGCCCTTCAGTTTCTTGACTGCTGTGTCCATGAATACTGACTATGAACCCAAGCAAACTGCCATGCTTGACAACTTTGGTCTCATCTCCATTCATCAGCATGTTGTTTATTGCCCCCATGGTGAGGATTTTCATTTTCTGTAGTGTTATTTCTAATGATATTTTCTTAAGAGGCTTTTTTTGTATGGTAGAATAGTTCATCCTCAATAAAGAGTGTACTATTTACCTTATTAGATTCTATATGCAATGCAGATTTTCAGAGTACCATGGTTTTCAGGTAGGTTGTTAAAAACAAAGTAAAGAATGTAGAGCTCTATGTCAACTAGATCTGGGGACTCAGGAAGCCCTGGTGGCAGAGTGGGTTACATGTTGGGTTGCTAATTACAAGCTCATCCATGTGACTGCACGGGCCCATCCACAGGAGCAAGATGAGGCTTTCTGCCCCATAAAGACTTAGATCCTCATCAATTAAAAAGGGGTGATTCAACTCTGTTGATATGAGTCAGAATCAAATCAATGGTAGTGATTTTAGATCTGAAGTCTAGTTTTGACAGCTAATTATAACTTTTGTAACTTAGAACAATGTATTTAATGCATTTCAGACTAATTTTGTACATGTATAAAATTAGAATGGTGTGATGATCTATCTTGCAGGATTGTTTTGAGAAATAAATGAAATAATGGATGCAGAACATTTACCAGAATGTTAGGTAGTTACTAAACATTCTACAGATGCTTACTTATTTTTAATGGCTTAATATAAATACGTAAGAGAAGTGGCTAAATTGAGAACACATACACATATACAGGGGAAGCAAAAGAGCCAGGGAGAGATATTTCATGACACAAGGATTAAATACTCCGCCACCAATTGTACATTTTCACTTAAACCTGATCTCTCCCAGGGGAGAAAGATGTGGTAGTCTTGTAAAATACAAGTACAGGCTTGAAAACTATGGGGCAGTTCTACCCTTTTGCTATAGGGTTTATATGAATCAGAAACTGACTTGATGGCTACGAGTTAATGGACACACGATAAATTGAATTTAAAACTTCATGAAAAATTGGAATATATATATACACACACACATACATACATTCAAGAGCCAACTGGAATCTCAGGTAATGATAATCTCTAATTTTGGAAATACAGTCAAATTCTCAGAGAGATTTTTCTGTGTATCCAGGTGTCAAAGTCCCACTATATCCAGACTTACATCTAGATGCTTGTTTCCATTTTTGTACCTGTCTTTACCTGCTGTTTTGTACCTACTATTCTGTTGAAAATAATACATATATAGATAGATATAGATATATAGATATTTGTTTACATGTACTGAGCAGTCACAGAGTAGATAGTCTGGGTTGTGGAAGATAACAGCGCTTTCTCTCAATACCAGGGACTCGCAAGAAGAAGTGTTCCTGTGAGCAGTCAGGGTACAGCCCATCCCAAACTTGAAATCTGCTTGCCCTGGAAACTTCTCACCCTTTTATGACCTTAAAGTGTTTTATTCACCCTTTACAGACAAATTAGGGATTAGTCTAAAAACATTAAGTTGGGGAAAAATAAAAAACCCTGGGCCATGCGTGGGGTAGATGCTGATTCCCATCAGCCCACAAGGCAGGCTGGAACTGCCCCTGCGAGTTTCAGAGGCTGCCATTCCGTGGAGAGTTGAAATCCTCTATCTTTCTCCTGAGGAGTGGCTGGTGGTTTCAAATAGCTGGCCTTGTGGTTAGCATCCCAACAAGTGACCACTATGTCACTAAGCCTCCTGTATTGAGGAGAAACGGATAATCATTTTGAGACAGATTTAAGCTGCCCTATTTACAAGCAGTTAGTTGTCAGGTAACCAAAGGATTGTTAACAGTAAGTGTGGTGGTTCAAATCCACCAGCTGCTTCTCAGGAAAAAAATGAGACTGTTTGCTACTGTAAATATTTGCCTCCCCTGAATTCTTATATGGAGTACTTATGAGTAAAAATTGACTCAATGTCAGTGGATCGATGGGTATCAATAAACATCTTGTTAGATTGTCACTAGCTATTTAGAAAAGAATACTGTATTAAATCCAATACTGTGAAATAGAATTTAAAGTCATACATGAACTTCCACCATAATATATTGCAACTTTTGCTCTTAATTTTTAGCAACACATGAGTCTGATTAAAAAAAAGATGCGTTTATGTTGTCTGGTATCGATTGAAGGCCTTGTTCTGTGTCTGAGCCCTGATACTAGAAAATAGTTGTGTTAGACAAGGTTTCTCTAGAGAAACAAAACCAGGACACTTAAGATTATATATATATATATATATATAGCTAGATATAACCAACACAAAGAAATAAACAGCTAATTAGTCCACAGAGCTGTACAAATGGCTCAGTTCAACTCACTTCCATGAGTCAGTTAATACACTGGCAGTCCTTCAACTCACAAGGGCTGCTGTGTGCAAGTCGAGGAAGCAGACAGCTGAGTCTTCTGTAGAGCAATACAGGCAGTCTGACCACAGGCAGCAAACAGCAGGGCAGGTCACCAAGAGTCAGCCAGATGACAGGGTCAAACAGTGCCCAGCTCAAGTGATGTATACACCAGCAGTGTGGTGAAGCAGTTCTCGAAGGAAACTCAAACTATAGCGACATGGTCCACAGGTTGTGTGTCCAACAGGTAGTGTAGCTCACAACCTGGGGCAGAGAACTAACTATCTAAGGCAGCCACACAGTGGTATGATCATCAGAGTGCAAGAGACAGAAAGGCGAGACTCTCCAAGCCATTTATCCCTTTGCCCTTCAATTAAACTGCAATCTTATTAATCCAAATGTGTCAACTGGCCAGGTTGGCACAATAAACCTATCTACCCTAGTAGTTAAGCTTTTCCTTAACACAGCACCTGTCCTCTGAAGAATGTAGTGCAGGAATTTACTCTTTACTTAAAGCAGGAAGCACTCATCAAATTCCATTTATTTTTCAAGCATTGCTTTAAGTATCATATGGCTCTGATTCCCTCTTTCTAAACAGCTTGCAATTCTCTAGATTACTTTAAGTATTTAGTATTAACTCTATGGAATGCATAGTGTTCTAGATAAGAGGGATACATAGATATACAACACATATCCCCTGCCCTCAGTCACTGAGAGATATACAAAGTAAATGGTTTTTATAAAGCAAGTGTACTCTATACATTGGAAGTCATAAAATAAGGTACAAACAAGGAACTCCAAATAAGGAACATTGGAGAAGAGTTGAGAAAGTTGAACCATGGTGTCGGCATAGAATCTCAAAAGTTCTATGGACTCCCTGAAAAATAAAGAAATCTCTCTTGGAGGAAATACAGCCATAGTGCTCCTTAGAACTGAGGATGGCAAGACTTCAATTTGTATATCTTGGCCAAGTTATTAGGAGAGACCAATCCCTTGTATCTCATGTGTGGAAGAGGATCAGCTAAATCAAAGCCTCCAATGGGCTGGATGGGCACAGCCGCTCCATCTATGAGCTCACACATTGCCATAGTTGAGAGAACAATGCAGGATGAGGAAGTGTTTTGATCTGTTGTACGTCAGGTCCACTGAGTTGGAGCCGAACCCAAGGTAGCCAATAACAACATACAAGCAACACAGAACAGATGGTGAGTGCTTCAGTCTGCAAGAACAAAAAGACTTGTTCATGAATAAAATGTTAATATGAGAGAATGATCCACTATGCTTTCATGGATCTAACACATTTTTAATCATCACATGTAAAAAGAAGATAGCAGAAGTGTCCTGTTGTTAAATCCAGTCCGGATAGGTGGGGGGCGGGGGATGGGAGTGGGGTGATAGGTAGTGTTGGCAATCCCCCATGAACCTGGCAGATACTTCCTTATTCATACCCCAAAGATGTAATTCTATAAGGTTCACCAGCAAGGATGTTCTTTTATACACAATTTAACTCTTGCTTCCTAAGTGTTCATCTTCAGAATTTAGTGGCCTTGTTCAGAATTTGAAGGCAGGGACCATGACCTGAATTTCTTCTGCAATAGCACAAGATCAACAGCACAAATATCTGTTGATTAACAAAGTCGGGCTTTCTTCCTTGACCCATAATTTCAAGCCTTGTTGCTTCAGCAGCTATAATGACACTCCTTGTAGTCATGAGGGGGCTCCCACCCCCTTTATGGGTACGGAATGCCCTTGTAGCATTCCCGTCTTGTTCTACAGGCTTCAGTGGTCCATTGTGATCGTGTGTGTGACCAATAGAAATGGAAGGAACCTGCTTAAGCAATAACTCACTGTTCAGTAGTGAAGGAGAGAACATTTCCTTAGAGCATAAAATGAAGCACAGAATGCCCCCTAAATGGGGAATATGGAAAATGATGATTTTTGAGTACCCATTATTTTTTAGCCAAATTCAAAAATAATAAGATGTAGATATGTGTAATAGAAAGAGATAGGGATATATTGACTGCATTCCTGGCTTAAGTGATTTTTAGGAGTTACAAGAGTTCTTAAAGCTTAGTTTGCTTTCAATAAAAATAAGGTCTATGAAAAATTATGCACCCAAATCAACAGACTTCTTTCTCATGGTTTCAGCTTCTATAGATTTATGGATACTTAAAATAAGTGCAAAAAGCATGTAAACATAGCTTGGAGGTAGTGTAAGATAAGAGGTAATATAAAGATCCCCTTTATTTCTGCAATAGCAACTGGCTAAACATTAAGCAGTAAAGATTTGAAAGTAAAGATGCCTGCTTTTCTGTAGGTCAGATGGATTTAGTTCCTGGCTCCTTAAACTACCACCAACAACAGAAATTCCAGTTAGAAGTACTTTCTTTTTATCTGGGTGCATAAACTTGATATACTTATGTTACTGTCAATTCAACCCATTGATAATCGGTTTTAATTCTACGCTTCATATTTGAGGTGCTTCAACAAGTTTATGGAAATGTTGTCTTGTCTTTTTTTTAAATTATTAAATGCTTTCACTGGGGGCTCTTACATATCTTATCCCAATCCATGCATTCATCCATTGTGTCAAGCATATTTGTACATATGTTTGCCATCGTCATTTTTCAAGCATTTTCTTTCTACTTGAGCCCTTGATATCAGCTCCTCATTTGCCCCCTCCCTTCCTCAAGAACTCTTCATAAGTTAAAGATTATTATTTTCATATGTTATATCATCCTCTGTCACCCTTCACCCACCTTTCTGTTGTTTGTCTCCCTGGGAAGGGTTATATGTTGAGCCTTTTGATCAACCCCTCCTTTCTCCCCCCACCTTTCCCTAACCCCCTGATATTATTAATCTCCTTGTCATTTAATTCTATTTTCCACAAAAATGTTGAAGCCTCCTAATATAAAAAGCATAATCCAATTGATCACAAAGAATTCTACCAAGTTCAGAATTGGCAATGGAGCAAGGCATTGAATGCCTACCTTGGGTGGGAAGAACCATTTTCTTACAGAGTTTTTAGAACAGAGGCTGGGAGCAGATCATAGTGTTTAGGTTGAGGAACATTAATCTTGTTTTGCACGCAATGGGGATACCTTGAAGGAATTGGGGAAGAGACATTAATTTATATAGGAAGTCTTTTATTAGTTTGGACTTGGTTGTGTTAAGTAGCTACATATGAGGTCAGCTGTGCAAAACCACATGCTCTTCCTCAGGAGAAAGACTGGGTTTCCACTCCTGTGAAGAGTTAGCTTCTCGGAAATCCACAGAAGCAGCCGCCACCCCTCCCCCTCCGTCCTCCAAGGTCCTCCTTAGTCAGAATGGACTAGACAGCAGTGGGTTGGTTTGGGGAGGACCATGCAGGGCAAGGTTTGAAGTGAGTCAGCAAGAAGTCAAGATGAGAAGCCCAGATTTGGAGCTAGGAAGGGCAGAATTAAAAGCTCCAAAGTCCATGGACTTCCCTGACTCTTAGAATTAATCTGAGGAGTCACAAAATATATCCTATCCATCATACTTTCATTTCCCTTTATTGTACAATTCTCATAGATTTGATTAGAAAAAAAACAGCATTCTTACTGAGCATAGATTCTGAGGTGTACGACATTTTCCTCGTGATCTTTTCATGCTAAATGGCCCTAACCAGTTAATTCCCTATACAAATATTAGCTTAGATCAGTAGCCCTGCCAACTAAGTTATAGTTAGTATTCCCCAGTATACCTCCCTAGCAGACCCTCCCATGTCTAAAGGCAAAGGCTTGGTTGACAGAGGAAGTTAAAAGCTGTCCATTGTTCTGCAGTCATCTCTCCGTCCCAGGGTAGCCGAGGTTGTGTTTGGGGAGAGTGAGGCTACATTTGTCTGTAATCAATCTGAGATGGCTATGCTTTCAGAAAGAATTGATAAGGACCCTATGACGGGCAGAGTAGATCTGATTCTCCTGTTCAAAAAGTAGGATCCCTGAAGATCAAGTTCTCTGTGAGTCTCTTTTATTCATTAACCTGGTGCCATAATTTAGAAACAACAAATGACACTTTGTCCCTAAAATAACACCACTGGGGAAGATTAACATGGAAACTCTGGACTCCCAGATAAGTTGAAACCATATAGAGGTCAGTAACAGAGAAAAGAAAGCATCCTTCCTCACAAAAAACATAAGGAAGCAGCAGCCACAACAACAACAACAACAAAAGCAGCATCCAGGAACCGCTGCATCTTCCTCTCCTCAGGAAGGGAAGATCATTCCTCTTATTCCTGTCCTCCTTTCCCATCTTTCTTCCCCTCTATTGACTACTGCGTTCTCCTCTTTCTTCCATCCACCCTTTCTTTGTTTTCCTCTTGTCTGTTTTTCGCTCTGCTGGGGAATCTAATTTTATTTTCTCTGTTCCACCGAACAAAAGGTTGAGGATGGAGTGCATTATTTCTGGTGCTGCTGTTTTTCATATCCTTGAGCCAGAAGACCTTTCTCTGCAGAAGCCCAAAGGTGGAGCTGTTGCCAAAGGACAAAGGCAGGCAGGCCAGCCGCATCAGGCAGGGCTGCCAACCCACAAGACACACACACACACACACACACACACACACACACACACGGCCTGCACCCAAGAGCTGCGAATCCTAGAGGCTTTGCTTCCAAAATATAAACATTTCCTTTTTTTTTTCCCAAAGAGGAATAAAAATTCTGATTACAGCAGATGCATTACTGCTAAATTATGCAAAATGGAACCAGTATTAAGTGTCTGCTTAACCCCTTTTAATTGTTTATTCTGTGCACTTTAGTAGGTTCCAGTATTATCAAAATAACTGCAGGGAAAAAGGATTCAAATTCATTTGGTTTCATTAATACTGCCATTTATCAGCATAATGTTCTATAGATACTGTTTGGAGGAGGGTCACTCTATTTTCTGCATTTCTGTTCTTCTATACAGTGCGCTGGGATGCTTTCCAGGATGGCGACATTTTGGTGGAGACATCTAGACAAACGCTGTTTAAAACGTGCTGGAGAGCGCCCCTCCACCCCTGCACTTGCAGGCCCCTGGCAACATTCGCAGAGGAGGCCGCTTTTATCTTTTAAGAATCTACCATGACTTTTGGCCTTCAACATCCTGAGAGAAAACAGTGGACTCAGGAAACCCGTTGTAAGGAGGGGACTAGGCACAGAGCTGGCAGGGCTGTGATGGGTCCCGCCCAGGAAGGGGACGATGAGCCACTCTCCATTTCCAGAGGCCCTGAGCTCTGCATGTTTTTGTTTGGTCTTTTCTTTTTTGTCTGTTCTGCTTGAAAACCCAAAGTTTCCTGAGCCCCGTTTTGAATCATTTGCTTCTTCTTTTGTCTCTATCCCTAGAGCAAAGGCCTTCAGATTGATGTCTCGAAAGCTATTGAAGCAAACAATTTAGCTAATTTCAAAATACCTCCTTTTGCTTTCAAAATACAAGTCTGCCTTCACGACTTTAATGTTCACATTCAAGTCCAAGTTTACTGGCATAAACAGGGACAGAGTAACCACGCGATGTCTTGTGCCACGGAGACAAAAAGGTATTGATCCTTCTTGCCTCTGGAAACAAGGTTTCTAATAATTTTCAGATATATTGTAGATTACATTGCTATCTTTAATTAAAACATGACACAGGACCGAAACCAATTATTTACTCTTTTAAACCAGAGGCTCACCTTTGTCCTAAAGGATTCTGATGTCCTATTTGCAAATTGGCAAGTTTTTTCTCGGCAGCACAGTGTGTATGTGTGTGTGTGTGTGTGTGTGTGTGTGTGTGTGCACCAAGGAGCTCTAATGCATGTGCCTTTGTGAATTTATTCTTGACTTTTTGAAGAGTGCCATTGGATGTTGGTTTATGTTGAGTTGTTAAAATACATGAAAGGCTGAGCTCGCCAAGCTCTGCCTATCATGCATGACCAGGAGACGACTGAAGAAAATGTTTCCCAAGCAGTTTTATTTATGCAGTTGGGGTACCCCATGAAACAGGGTGGAAGAAATAGAGAAAGTGGAGTACAAAGACATGCCTTAAAAAACAGTGGATTTCAGATACTGAAATCATGTTACCTCATTCGATTACCAGACTACTTGAACTGGCCCGGCCAGTGCTCATTTCTTATTTTCTCCTGGCTGTTTCATAAGGCGCCTCTCTTCACATGTCTCCAGGGCTTTTCTCTGTCCAGAAGGGGCCTGCTTGCTCTCCCTTCAGACATTGGTAGTTGCAAAGACAACCAGGAGGCAGCTTTTGCCGTCTCGACCCGTCTGCCTTCAATCCTGCCATGCAAGTTCAGGCTCCTCAAAGCAGTCATCTCCAAATACGCTCATGACCTTTCATGGCTGCACTGCTAGGTGGTCTTCGTGTACTCATGACAGAGGCCCTGTGGCTTGACCATTGGAATCAGTGCTGAGCGGGGGTGCTCCTGGGGAAAGTACAGCATCCTCTGAAGGAGAGGTAAGCATGGCAGGGGACTGCTTCCCCGTCAGCTTGTAGAGAGACCACCTGCTGCCCACATAAGGCGGTATCCACGTTGCTCTGTCAGAAGCAAAGGTGGCGGTGTCTCCTCAATGGGTAGCCCCTGTCTAAGTCATTTGGGAAGTGAATCTACCTCCCTTGGGAAGCAATGCCTTCAGATGGTTTCTCTTATTGGCTCCATTCTACAGACTCCATTTTAGTGATTCACTCAAAATACAGAGAGGGGGTGATTTTAGAGGGTGGAGAAAGTAAACGATCTATAAAAACTCTCCCTACATAGTGGCAGCCTGATAGTCACCACTGGTTTAATCCATGAAGGAAGATGTCTAGGCATCCATTTTTATTTGCAAACCTATTTGTTGTGGCCATGCCTGGTGACCTAGTTCCACATAGCCCCATGGCACTATATCATTTTCTAGCAATGAGATTTCATTAGAAGCACCCGTGATAGATATGCCCACCCTTGTATCTGTGTCAGAGTGTGTCATGTGATGGCAGGAATGATATCTCACAAGTAGTAGAAAACATTTGAAGTATCTCCCCATCCTGCTCCGCCCCGCCCCCACCCCCCACCCCACTACATTTATTTTTCTTCTAAATTTCACTTGGCTCAAGATCTTCATTTATACCATTGCTCCTTTGATTATGCTTGCCCTTTAATTGGTAACATTAAATGAATGAGGGGGAAAGAGACTGCCAAATGTGTCCCCGTGCAACTTTGGACAGATGTTCTGATAGGAGCTGCCACACTAATGGACAAGGAGGGAGAGTGCTCCGGAAGGGTTGTAGAGTTCAGCTCTGGTTCAAGAGGTATCATGAGTCACATGTGAGAAATATTTTAACAGTTTCCATTCGTGTCAAAGAACTCCCCAAATGGATGTGAATTTCAGTGCTTAAAGTCATGCCCCAAATGTGACCAAGACTGAGGAAAGGAAAGAAACCAATCGCCCCCACGCCCACCCCCACGGTTTGCTCAGTTTCAGGCACAGTTTCATGTTTTCCATCTATCAGGTTGGTGAATCTAATAAAATCTTCTCAACAACTGTGTGAAGGGGATCCGTTTAGTCCATTTTGTGCAGGAACAAACTGAGGTTCAGGGGGTTGAAAGATGCAACCGAATTCCTGATACTAGGGAAGGACAGACTGTAGGAGCCAATAGTGTGAAAGCAACACCAATCAAAGTGACCTTGATCTTGAAAAGCTCCTTCCCTAGGGCACTGCTAAATCATGAGACTACCCACACAGGCCTTTTTGTCCAAGGACGTCAGGAAACAGATAAGGACCAAAGAATTAAAATCTCAAGAAAGTAAAGTACGGAAAGGGAGGGAGGTGAAGCAGAAATCCAGCTGGTCATTCTCATTCAGGCTCCTGGCTGGAAGCCAAAGCACATCAGTTGCAGCTCAATGGCCCCCAACTCAATGCAGGTCTGCTGTGGGCCCAAGAACTGTGTGCCAGAGGGTTTTCAGTGGCTGATTTTGAAAAGTAGATTTTACCTATGCCTTGGTTTTGGCTTTTCGAGGTGGGGGGGGGGGACTTCTTTTTTGAGATACCTGCCTGATAGACTCTAACTGCCAACCTCGTGGTCAGTTGACAAACACTTTAACTGTTAGAAACAACCAGGGACTCTTCTTGGGGATGCAGAAGAGGAGGATTGGGGAAGAGACTCAGGAAGTCCTGGGTCTCCCTGCTCATATCTTCCCACACAGGACCTGGCAGAGGATGGGGAAGTTTGAAGTAGCATTCTCCCAGCTCACTCTTCGTGGGCCATTTCTGGTAGGGAATAAAATGGTTTCACCTGATTCTGAGCTGATCTTCCTCTAGCAAAGAAAGAGGTTTATTTTGTTGTTGTTGGAGTCGGGGGTGGGGGGGTTGTTTTTTTTCCATTAGGGAAATAAAAGGGTAAGTTACTAGCACCTTTCTGGACATGAAGAATAGAGTTAGATTTCAACTGTCATTAAATTTTCACCAAAAACTGAGAGGAAGTGAAGGGCTTAATGTTGACTTATTATTATTATTTAATCTCTGTTCTCATTCTTTATGCTCTAAAGAAAAAGATGGGTCAGTGCCCTCTGAAGGAAAGGAAATAGGGGAAAAGTGCAATGAAACACTCAGACAAATAAATAAAACATATGGGAAATATAAATGGTGCTTTCTGAGCAATGGGAAACCCAAACGACCCTTGTTGTTCTGAGATTTATACGCCTACGTATCACAGATGCCCTGTTGCTTTATTCATACTGCTAGGGGAGAAAGGTAGTCCCTGACCATCAGCACCCATCATTAAATCATTACAGAAGAACTATTGTTCAAAAGACAAGGCTTTAAAAAAGACACACACACATACCATTGTGCAGTTTTATTTTACCAGAAATCAGGATACTTAGATATTTTTTTGTACTGCCTGGGAAAACACATAGAGCCCATAGAGCCTCCAAAAAATCCATTTAAAAAAAGGGAATATGCTCAAACTAATTTTTTTAATTTCTCTATTTTCACAATATGATCCTTGTTTATTTAGGAACTTGGAGAAAAGGCAAGTTTCAGATGCTTTGAAAAAAGGGAGGAGTCAATGAGATGCACTTACTTCAGACCAATGCTATGTTTCAGAATACTCATCAATAATCACCTCTGTGGCTATTGAGTAGAATTAATAATCCTAATCAGGAAGGGTAACTTCTTTCTCGAGTTCTGGCTTCATCTGAGGTTTCTTTGTTGCAGACGAGGTTCCGTGTGCTTTAAAAGGTGCTTGAGGAGTTAGTGCAATCTGCCCTAATTTCCTTCAAACTTTCTACAATGAGTCTCCAACCAAAGTGAAGGGAGCTAGTAAACACAGCATCTGCAGTGAGAGAACTGTAAGGAGTTGTGATTTCTGAGAGTGGCTTCACTAGAAAGAACAGATTTTCTGCTCCCTCAAAGATTTACAACTTTGAAAAAACCCCCAAAGTAGTTTTCTATTCTCTAAAATCTTGCTATGATTCATATTGACTCAGTGACAATATTTTTTATGTTGTTGTTCTTAGATCTGAGATTTCCAAAGCAGTTCATTGGCTTCTTTCAGTACATATTATGATGAAGTGCAAAAGTATGCCATCTCGATCTCTTTTATGAATGAACATTACTCAACTAGTTCCGATGACCCTTCTTTAGACATGGTGGCAGAGAAGGATACAGGTTGACTGCTAACCACAAGGTCAGCAGTTTGAATCCCCCAACCACTCCTCAGGAGAAAGAAGAGATTTTCTTCTCCCTCAAAGATTTGCAACTTTGAAAACTCCCCAGAGTAGTTTTACTGTTCTCTAAAAACTTGCTATGAGTCATATTGACTCAATGAAAATATTTTTTATGTTGTTGTTTGCAATTTAAGAAAGGGGTATGCATAACTAAGTGCAGATTGTAGATCATTGTACCAAACCATGGAAGGGCAGTTCAAACTTGAGCTAAGGAGAGCAACTTGCAAACCTATCAGCCCTCCATGACTTCCAGACCTACCCTCTGAATTGTCTATGGTATCAATTTCTCCACCTATTTTCACCACTGTCCATTTCACTATCTACCTAAGAACGTGGCATAGAATAAGTGTTAATTTAAATCAGTGGAATGTTCAAACTTAAACCAGGTCATATGCCCCTCAATAACTGAGACTTTTCCTTATTTTTTTGCTTCAATCAACTCCTCCCTTTATAGAGTCCTAGCGCAGGGTTGCACAACTTCACTTATTCATTCATTTGCTTCAGTATTCACCAGCCCTCCTTGGGTGCCTATTCTCTGTGATCACTAAGATTGACTGAGTGATTGCAGCCACATAGATGTGCTACTTAATGTAATACAGACTACAGAAAAATGGAAAGACTACAATTACGGTATGAATTTGAGTGTCTTCTAATCAGGGTGGAAAGAAGATAAGTTCCAATAATTTTATCCATGGTGGCAGATAACAACAAAGTCCTTCAAATGCTACATGAAATTTCATGAGATTTTTGTATCCAGTAATGCAGTCTTTTGCCACATGCATGCCATTGGTCTGAGATTTTCAGAAATCCCTAGACCTTCCTTTTCTTTACGAAAGGCTGATTTTCATTCACTTGTCCTGCTAGTATTTTTATTATATTTCACAGACAAACCAAATATGTAAGCATTATTCTTTTATTGGATACCGTAGGAGACAGACATCTTAGCCAGAAGATGGAAGCACACTTTAGGTGGCTGAAACAGGTGTATCATTTCACTGTACCGTTCTGGATCATTTTACCTAGTTTAGAACCATGTGTAGTATAGATAGAGGTTGAGAGGAATTGGACAGAAGGCTGGCGTGCCAATGACTTCCTGATGAGGACAGGACTAATGATGAGAAGGAACATTAGGTCCTGGGTCATGGAGGTACACTCATGTCAGAGTTCACAGCAATGGTGTCTCCCAGAGACATCTAGTGGAGGGCCCAACCTGCAGAACTTACGGAGTGGCCCTGCTTCATTGCCTGGATCAGATCTGACCATTGCTATCTGCCTGTCAACTTCAGGGGTGTTTGGAAGTCCCAAATGTGAACGTTTCTATCTAACTCAGTGATTTTTTTAATTCCTAAAGAATATTTGAAGAATAATCCATTTGCTTATCAATGCTCCAGGATATTAGGTTTCCTTTTTGAAAAACTGTTCATGTGCATCTTCTTTTGTTTTCCTTCCTTTTATGGTCATTAGGAACCTGGGTGGAATAGTGGCATAGTGGCTAAAGCACGTACTCAACTTGGCTGCTAACCTACATGGGAGTATTCAGAACCTTCAACAGGTTTCATGGGAGAAAGGTGCCACAACCTACTTCTGTAAACCTTCACAGCCTTGGAAACACTATGGGGTGGTTCTACTGTGTCTCATAGG
>NW_022111300.1:28402975-28404715 GCF_000313985.2 Echinops telfairi | reverse complement strand
TGTTTATCAAACTTTAATGTAAATATGAATCAACCTGAGAGTTTGTTAATAATGCAGATTCTGATTTGGGATATCTGAGATAGAGCTGGCGCTTCTATGTTCCTAATAAGCTTCCAGGTGGTGCTAGAGCCATTGGCCTACAGATTACACTTCTATTTAGGTACCTAATTCAATTACCTTCAATGTTGATTGGCAAAAGGGAGGAACTCAATAAACATATTTCATTAGATGGATGACTGGATAAATGCATGGATATCAGACACATGTTAATTTTCAGATTCTGTTTGATATTTTTATTCTATTTTTTAATCTGTTAACTCAAAGAGAATAAGTATTTATATAAAACCAGCATAAGCTAAGATGCATAGGTTCTCAAGTGAAATACGATGCCTGTTTGATTATGTCATGGAATAAATTTTCATCCATTGTGTTATTTGATGTAATTATACTCCACTTGAATTATTCTACATTTTGTGACATGTTATAAATCCTAACCCAAATATGATTGTGGGTTATTACTAATCTGTGCTGTGCAAAGGACACAGTCTTGCTTGTTGAAAGTGAGAAGAACTCGAAGCCCTTGCTGATGTAGATCAAGGATTGCAGTCTTCAGTATGGATCACAACTCAATGAAAGAAGACCCAAATCCTCACAACTGGATCAATAGGTAATATCATTATAACTGGAGGAGCAATTGGATTTGTCAAGGATTTCATCTTGCTTGGGCCCGCAAGCAATATTCATGGAAGCAATAGTCAAGAGATCAAACTGTGCATAGGGTATATCAACTGCACAAGATCTCTTCAAAGTGTCAAAAAGAAAACATGTTTCTATGTTTCTTTGACGATGAAAGTGTGTCTGATTCAATCCACGTTACTTTCAATGGCTTCATATACATAAGAAAGTTGGACCTTGCATGAGGACTACTGAAGAAGATTTGATTCTTTTGAATTCTGGTGCTGGAGAAAAATATTGAATGTAACATAGACTGCCAAAGGAGCATATAGATTTGTCTTGGAAGAAGTACAGCCAGAATTTTCCTTCAAGCAAAGATGGTGAAACATTGTCTCACATATCTTGGACATGTTTTCAGAAGAGATAAGTCCCTGGAGAAGGACATCATGCTTGGTAAAGTGGAGGGACTGAGAAAAAGAAGGCCGTCAACTGTGTCAGTATGGATTGACACAGTGGCTGCAACAAGGGGTTCAAACCATTGTGAGGGGTGTGCAGGAGCCAGCAGGGTTTTGTTCTGTTTTGCATAAGGTTGCTATGAGTCGCAATTAACTTGATAGCACCTAAGACAACAACAGTCTATGCTAATGAGTCAAGGTCCCTTACTCAAATCGCACCCTTGCATAAGCCAAACATTATCTCCCACAAGAGATCAAAGAAGACAGAAGGGAACAGAGAGGGGTGGGACTTCAGTCACAACTAGAAAGAAGACTTGGAAATGAAGTACAACTGTGGACCCGAGTTCCCTTCATTGAGAAACTCCTACATACAAGGGAAGATGGATTCCATGACACTGGGAGATTTTCAAGGAACCAGGAAGCAGAAACTGAAGAGCCAAAGATCTTCTGCCAGAGCCATTAGTCTTGTCAGCTGCTATGTCTCCCAGGGTGTGAGCCGCTGAGAGTCCCCCACCTCCAAGGAGGAAATACCAGAATTCCCAGAATTCTTAAAGAAAGGTTATGCCCACACAGAAGCCTCATTGGCTATGACCTAATTGACAGGCCACGC
>NW_022111300.1:28390944-28402875 GCF_000313985.2 Echinops telfairi | reverse complement strand
CAAGGAGGAAATACCAGAATTCCCAGAATTCTTAAAGAAAGGTTATGCCCACACAGAAGCCTCATTGGCTATGACCTAATTGACAGGCCACGCTCCACCCCCTAAATGCTTAATCTTTAAATTGACAGTTATATAACTACAACACTATTTAATCCATTTTGACTCATGGTGCTCCTCTAGGCCAGGATCTCCAAGGTGGAATTCTTTTACCAAAGCAGAAGGCCATATCATTCTCTTGTAACTGATGGGTTTTAAGGACCACCTCTCAGCAGCATAGTACATGTTTCACTACCATGTCAACAATCACCTCTGAATCAAATTGAACTTGTCCTGAGCCATGTCACCTCAGGATCCTTTACCATTCAATCGAGGCAATGCTTCCTACATAATTTTGTGAAGAGAATGAAAGAAATTACATAAAGATTAGATTTTCTTGTTTGTCCTCACCCTTGCCCAACTTCACAGCACAAAGAAGTGTCCCAGGAAGGAGTTTACTCACCACTTGGTGGCTAGCTCTCCTTTGATAGTAAGACCAAGCAAATTTGTGGAGATGGACTTGGTCAAGCTCATATGAAGAAAACATTAAATATAAATTGAATGCTTGTTTTACCAGAAGTAATTCCATTTTTAACAGACTTTGTCCTAGAAGGACCACTCCTTTTCTCTAGCCTGCAGGTCTCACCAGGGTTGCTACCACCCAGGGTGGCAGCTCATGTTTTCATCCCTGCCCTCCATGCACCACTTCTCATCCCACACCTTACAGAGTCCTTAGCATGTTGACTATCGATGTTATTGTAGATAATATTGGATAATCATCATTTTAAATGGCTTAAATATAAATTTATTAGATTATATGAATACTAACAACAAAATCTGGCTACACTGAATTTCATTATTTGTCACAACAATATTAGTCACTGATAGAAACCCCCTGTAGGTTTACCTTCTCTTTTACTTAATTCCCCAAAACAACAACACAAACAAATGTCCGCAGCACTACCTCTCACAATATTGTGGTTAAAACACCAGGATTCTGACAAAGCCAGCAACTAGTGAAACACTGGCAACTACACAAAGAACTGTGCACACTTGGAGCACAGGAAAGTAAAAGCACTTGGTTTGAAACATGATAATTATTGGGTAATGATGACAATTTTATGGGAATGTATTTGAAGGTTCAAACAGACATGGTTGTGGAATTTTAGTCCTCTTAGTATATTGATGCACATAAGCTTGCATTACAAGAAATGGTTTTGTTGTTATAGTTAGCTATGGGACTGTTTTTCTTAACACTTAATAAATTTTGACTAAAACACTGCACAAAAACTTAATAGTCATTTTGGTGTCACTTCTCTGATAGTGTCCCTCGACTTGGTCAGTTCCCCCTGGGTCTCAATCAGAGCTCCCAGCTTCTCTCTACTTCTGAAAAATGTTTATACGATGAAAGCAGAACATTGGCCTTAAAATGCCAGATCTCTTCTTGCTTTATTTTCTTATTTTTTGAATAGATATTTTCATAGCCTTTCTCAATAGTAGCAGGAAATTCTCATGGGAAAAGTCACTATATTATTCTGAAATTAAAATATACTTCTTTTCCCCTTTTCTCATAATAACAGAAGATCCTAAGCATTCTCCTTATTGTTGGAAGGAAAGGGAAGCAGTACTTCAATGTACTATTTATTTTATATATTTCTCATTTAATTCTCTCAAGAATTCTGAGTTGAGTGCATTAACTTTATTTTATAGATCAGAAAACCGATCTTAAAAAACTTAAATATCTTTCCTGAGGTCGTAGCTGGTAAATGGAAGTGAGGATTTGACTCAAAGTGAAAATTATATAAATATGAAGCATGTTCTGTTTCATGCTCTATATAGTGGATCCATTCATGTAGGACCACAGTAGCTCCACCTAGCATGGATATTATGGAGCAGTAGAAACCACGAGCACTTATTTCAGTTTAGCTGGTTAGCTGTCCGCATTAGACAACTCTTGCTTGGTTATGGAATTTCTGAGCAGAGAAGCGTGAGCTCTCTGAACCCAAGAGCTGTCCTTTCACAATGGTGCTCCCTCTGAATAATGATAGCAAAGAGAAACTCATGGTGAAGCACAGAGATATGTGAATTTAGTCATATACCTTCCCACTCCACCCCCACCCCACCCGCTGCCATTCCCACAATCCTTAGTAGTTCAGTTCAAGCTACAGAAGAAGCAATACAAATACCTTCCATGTTAAGTCCATGTGTTGAGTAAAAGACTGATCTTCCTAATCTTTTCCATGAAAGAATGAATGGAACTTTCAAAAAACAAACTTCCCCACCCCTATACCCCATGCTACAATGTTGGCAGGCTGGGGGGTAGGGGGACCCTGACAGTCGAATGGGTCCTCAGGAGCAAATTTGCGGTTATGGAAAACAACACAGACAGACAGCGGGGCACAGGGCCTCCATGTCCCAATGTCAGTGACCAAAAGAGTGAATGTATTTTCCAATGGGCACATGCAATCGGGCTTACAGATCTTTCAAAAGGCATGTACCTCATACAGTGAACACATTGCATAGTCATTGGGTAATATTATAAGCAGGTAACATAATAAACAGGTAATGAAACAAATAATCATCTTGACCTAGAGCTAGTTGACCTCAGATGCCCCTGAGCCCTCCCCAGGGGAGCAATCTATGATGTGCATCATCAGGAGAAATCAGAAGAGGGTTTGTTACATTTTTCAGTGGGTTGGCTGCAGAACTTGATTGCTCTTATCTACAGATAACTTCCAGGCATGGGGAATAGCCAGACGCAGGTAGGATTCATCTTTTCTGGTAACTCCTTTATGACAGTCCCTTTAGGGAGGGCTATTGGAGGGACTGTTAGTCATGAGAACGTGTATGAAGATTTATTTATATCTCATTACTGTGAAGGTATTCTCCCAGCGGATTTGGCTTCCCAGACCTGTAGTGATGAGCATAGAGGATTTAGTGGCACTGCATTCCCATCCCATCCCTCAGCTTACCACAGCAGACAAGGGGTTTGAGCAATGGGTCAGCCTAATGCTGCCATTCTCCAACAGGACTCTCAGACAGGATTCGACTGAAATCCCAAGGAAGAGGCACTATTTTTAATTATTATTTTTGTACTAAAACTCAACCTGGTCCATGGCTGGTGTAGTCTACAGAAATAGCCTCAGAATTTCAACTGCTACAGCAATCTTGACATGATTGCTTAGTCTTTGAATCAATTTTCTATATATATTTTTTCATTTTTCAGATGTGATGCAATTGATTTGCCTTTTAAGTTTGCAACTTCTCTTTCTTTTCCTTTTCTTCTTGCCCTCACCCTCCTTCTTTCTCTTATTACTCATACTACTGTGAGTACTACTGCTGCTCTTTCGGTACCCTGTCAGGGGGAGCGTGGTGGAGGAGTGGTTCCACACTGGGCTGTGATCTACATGGTCAGTGGTTTGAAATCACCAGAAGCTCCTTGGGAGAAAGACTGGGCTTTCTGCTCCCACTTAGAAACCCACAGGTTGAGGGAGGGGTCAACATGGGTCAACATTAATTAAATGACAGTGAGTTTATACACAAGTCAGCATCTTGAATATGATTTACTGAAGTTTTTTTTCTCCTTTTAGAAACTTAAAGCTATAAAATTATTATATACCTTTATTTTTTAAATCAATCAAAATAAGTGTGTGAGGAAAAAGAAAAGCCAGCCTTTCCTTATTATTGGGGAATAGCCATTGATTAGCATTTTTAAAGACATTTTCAGATACACATACATAATTCCTTTGCAAAAACAAAATTGTTGCATTTTATTTTTCAGCTTGCCTATTACTGCTTAGTAAAACGTCACAGAAATTCTTCCAAGTCAGGTCTCACCAATTTATTTTATTAGATTAATATTCAGTCATAAATGCTAAGCTTAGTAGAATACATAAGTTCTCTAAAGTCAGGAACTGCAGCTCTCTGATTACCTAATATTTCCTCATCCTTGAGCAATGCCTGGCACATTGTGGGTACTCAATGGTGTTTGTCACACACATTTAGATTTTTCTATTTATTGTTTTAGTAAGACAATGTGTGCTCTTGTACTTAGATGCCTTCACATCAATAGTTTTTATAGTATCTATTGCTCTGCAAATAGTAACAGAGCTCTGGTAGCTTAGTGGTTAGCGGTCAGGCTGCTCCCTGCAAGATAAGTAGTTTGAAACCACCAGCTGCTCCTCAGGAGAAAGAGGTGACTTTCTGCTCCCAAAAGAGTTACAGCCTTGAAACTCCCCAGGAGCAGTGATCTGTTGGATGGCTGGGAGTCAGTGTCAACGGGGTGGCAGGGAATTTGGTTTGGGTATTGCTAGAATTAAAACTGCTGTGGCAAATGCATTCAAATTTAAAATCATACTCTTCTCTCCCTAAATAAGATCTTTATTTGCTTTAATAACTAAAGTGGTAAGACTAGATATCGTTGGCTACCTACCCAGAATCCTTGGCCTCTCCCTTTCCCTACCACACAGGCCCTCTCTTCTGAAAACAGACCATGTTTACATGGTGATGTCTTCCCATCTCCTTGCCATCCTGTACTTGGAAAGAATTGTGACTCCACCTTCCTTCGTAGAGAGAGACAGTTGGCTCAAACCAATCTGTGCTTTCTATTCTCCTGGATGTGCTTGCTCATTAACCATCTGTTTTAAGCAATCTGATCGGGTTACATTTGAAGACTCTTGCTAGGCTTGCTGGGTAAGAAGTTCATTGTATCTCACTCAGGATGGTGGTGAATAGACCGATGTTGTGGAACCTGGAACTGTAGCTACACATTTGTCCTCTAGGGGAGTCTAGTCTTAAAATGAGCTGACATTGTAGAGGGAAAACAGAACTGAGCTAGGTCGGACTCACTCCATCATGAAAGTCGGATCCACAGGGGGACTTCCACATAGGCTAAGCCAGTGAAATTAGGTTCTTTATCCTACAACTCAGCAAATCTTTGAAAATCAGTTTCCTGGTATTTCCCCAAATTATCTTGAACCCAATATATATATGTTAAACGATCCACTTTTCCTAATATCTCTAAAACAATGTGATCACCTGGAGGAATTTTCCTTGGACCCCACATGTAATTTTCCCTTGTATTTAGTTTCCCACTAACATGCTTATCAATTGCTCAGGTGTGGGCGATACTGTGCCAAATCCCATTTTAATTTCATTTTCTTTGATCCCTGGTAGAGAAAAGGCATCCCCTTCTCTTTCACTGTTGGCATCTGCATATTATCAGCTTGGTCACAGTCTGGCTCAATACCCAATTTTGAGCCCAAGCCAAAGGCAAACTTTCCTGGTGACCAGGTGATTCACAGGCTGTTGTTAATGAAATTGTGCCTGAAAGCAGAGTTTGGCTTCTGAGGCAGTATGGTGCCAGCCAGTTCTCTCCCTGGATTTATTGATCAATAATCAGAGAAGAATGCTAAAATTCCAGGCAACAGGACAGACATTTAAGATGTTTATACAGTGGAAAATGTAAGGAAAAAAATCCCAGTCTCAAACCAGCCACTGTAATATTAAAGGCCACTACAGCTATTCAAAGGACAACTGACAGCACAGCACAGATAGCCATGCTGGTGAGTGGAATTTCACCTGGGAAGTAGAATGTGAAAACCCAGAGGTATGTCTCTGCTGTGGCATATTTCTATCTTAGTTATCAAGTGCCATGACACATACAAGAGGGTTTGCAGAAAGAAATGATCGGGGGTGGGGGGAGTGTCTGACCTCCTTCATCTAGACAAAACCCCAAAGAAAACGAAACAAAATGCAACCTCACTGCCATTAAGTCATTTCCAACTCATAGTGACCCTATAGGACAGGATAGAGCTGCCCCTGTGGGTTTCAAAGACTGTGATTCTTTACAGTACACCTGCTGGTGGAGTGGTCACATGTGGGGTGGCAATCAGCCTGGTCAGCAGTTCAAAACCACCAGCAGTTCTGCTGGAGAAAGACTGGGCTTTCTACTCACCCTCCACAGTTACAGTTTTAGAAACCCACAGTGGGTGCCCTCTGCATCCACCCTGACTCTATGGCAGAGAAAATTCTTTGTGCGAGTAGAAAGCCTTCGCAGTTTTGAACTGCTATTCTTGAGGTTAGGTGCCCAATGGTAACCCACTATACCACCAGCTCCATATTAGCATCACCCAAAGCAGATTTCTATGCGGCTGAGGTTGCACTTGACTCCTGATGGTGTGTTGCATTTACCCTTGGGTGAGCTTCTAACCACAAGGTCAGCAGCTGGAAACTAGCCACTCTGGCAGAGAAAGATGAGGCGTTCCACCTCTGTAAAGATTTAGCCATGGAAACCCATAGGGGCCATTGTATTCTGCCCTGATGGGTCACTCTGAGTCAGAATCAACGTGATAGCAATGGGTTTTTGAGTTTGATGTTACAAATGTTCCACCCCACCAATTCTAACACCAACTCCCCAGAGTCCCACAGAACTCTCTACTTGTCAGCTGGGTTCAAGAACTACTTGCAATGCCCACACAAAACTCACAGACAGGTCTCACAATTATGGGATTCCTATAGAAGTTGACAGGTTACAAATGGTATCCTATACATTATTCAGACAGGGCAGGCTCTTCTCAGCCATGCTTATAGGCAAGCCTGTTTCTGGTCTTGTGCTTTTCAGCCACATGTCTCACTGTCCTCTGTCCTGCTCATGCAGTGCTACAATGTTCTTCAAGCATTGCCAATAGATGTGCAAATGTCTACCATAAATAATTAAAGCAGTCAAGATGGGTACATAAACTAATGCTGTGAAGAAGGCTAATGGTGCTCGGCTATTACAAGATATAGCATCTAGTGATTTAAAGGATTGAATTTAAACAAGCAGCTATCTAGCAGGGAAGCAACAAAGCCAATTTTGAGGAAGCACACCAGCTTGTGTGATCATGAGGTATTGATGGGATCAGGCATCAGAAGACCCAAAACAAACAACCATTTCCATGCAAATGAGGAGGTTAGAAATGGATATCCAAAGTTCATCTGTACATAACTGGACATCCCCTCACAGAAGGGTCTCAATAAAAGGACAAACCAGCTTCCCTGCTAGATCCCCCTCCATCCCCCCAACCCCCACTGACTATCATGACCCTAGTTCTACCTTACAATTCTGTCTAGATCAGAGCATGTACACTGGTACAGATAGGAGCTCTCAACATATAGAATCCCGGACAGATAAACCCCTCAGGACCAATATTGAGAGTCATGATACCATGAGGCTAGGGGGAAGGTGGGGGGCTAAGGGCAATGAACCGATCACAATGATCCACTTACAACACTCCCCACACCCATGGGGACAAACCACAATAGCAGACAGTGTAAAATATGAAAATAAAAATAGTTTCTAAATTATCAAGGGTTCATGAGGGTGGGAAGGTGGGGGGAAAAAGAGTAGCTGATACCAAGGGTTCAAGTAGAAAGAAAATATTTTGGATATTATGATAGCAATATATGTACAAATGTGCTTGATACAATTGATATATGGATTGTTATAAGAGCTGTAAGGGGCCCCGATAAAATGGTTCATTAGTATTATAAATAAATAAATACAATGTGTCAGTCTACCATAAGTCTCAGCCCAAAGTTCTCGGCTCTAGCTCCTTGGGTCTGTAACTTAGCTCCCCGAAATAAGTTCCTCGAGGTGCTCTCCTCCACAGGGCATCTTCTTGGCTGAGGGAGCTCAGCTTTACTTTCTCTGTGGGCTGGAAAGCCCACCACTCTGCTCCATGCTCTGGCTTTTGATCCTATTGCTGCCACGCCCATCCTTTTAAATCTAGCTCCGAGATTGAGATGGTTCGATCCATGAATCATAGGGTCAAATTATGCACTGTTCACTTCTGGCTCTTCTCTCTTGCTGGTCTAAAAGCCCTCCTTCCTACTTTTGAGATTGTCCACTTTACAAACAGCAGGATATCAATTGCAATGAATCCTGCCTTCTCCTCCCTTCTCTTACCTGTTGGACCCATAAAGAAAGCATCATTTGGTGTACCAGGACGATGGCTAGAAGAGCCATATTAAACAATTCACTGCATTGAAGGATGCATCCTTTAGCAAACACAAATGCATTCTCTTGAAATTTTAGGAGTCTGTTGACCCAAATGCAATACACCAGATCTAGGAGAAGGTTCTTTCTCTTTGTTGGCTCTAGGGGAAGGCTCCTTTCAACACACAGGGCGCCAGAATTTCTTAGAGATTTCCATGTATGTTGGCATTAACCATCCACTGGGACCGTGGTTCTCAACCTTCCTAATTCTGCGGCTCTTTAATACAGTTCCTCATGTTGTGGTGAACCACCAACCATAAAATTATTGTCATTGCCACTTCATCACTGTCATTTTGCTACTGATATGAATTGGGGGGCCCCTGTGAAAGGGTTGTTCAACCCCCAAAGGGGTCGAGACCCATTGGTTTAGAACCACTGCCCTAGGAGTTTCTTAGCACAGAGATTTGTGAGCCAAAGACTGCACTGCACTTCTGAATATTCGCTCTTGGTGGTAAGGATATCCCTAGTTCTCTCCTTATGCTTCTCTCCCTTTATCTCTAGTAACACAATGATAATGCAGGCCACATGTCAGGGAAAATTACCTTGCGTTGGTTCAGAGCTGTGGCCTGAGCAGAGATGTCACATCCCATGCTAGCCAATTGACAACAGATGACTGAGCACACCAGACCATCTCACAGGGTAGACCATATTAGAACATAGCTGCCAAAAGCTGTCATTGTATAACTTCAAACACCCTGGGAATTATGGCCCAGGCCATTTCATACATATTTGGGAGTGTCCCATTCAATCACTAATATACCACATAGCAGTGACTCTGGAAATGGTTGCTCCGCAGAGTGGGTCTCCCAGCGGAGGTCTGACATATTGTGTATCTACCTGTAATTTTTCTATCCCTGCCATCTCTCTTCATCCAAGATATTTTCAGTCAACAAAACCCCAAACAAGTTGTTATTGAGTCATTCCATCTCCTGGCCACCCCATGTGTTACAGAAAAGAATTGTTTCATAGGATTTTCTTAGCTGTCATCTTTCAAAGAAGAAGTTTTCCAAATCTTCATTTTGGGGAGTGACTGGAGGGTACCACCAACCTTTCGGTTAGCAGTCAATCATAAACATTTGTCCCGCCCAGGCAGCAGCAATGGGACAAATGTTTACATCTACAACTAAAGGGAGACTCCATAAGACCAGGCATCTCTACTTGTTTTAAAATCAGGCACCACTTTGTCTGTCTCTGGGATCTATCAATTCCTCTCTGTATAGATATAGATATATACTGTTTACCTTTTTAGTTATAACAGGCAGATTCTAAAGTGATCCCAGTGATCTGTGTCTCCTCTTCTTCACACCCTTGTGACACACCCTGTCACACTGGACCAAGATGGGAATGGGCTTGCTACTGATAGCTGATCTTTGGCTTAGATTGTGGTGGGGTGCCATGAGAGCAGAGATCTCTGACTAGGAATGTGAGGCCCGCAAGTTGGATAAGAAATGAGGTAGAGAAAGGCGACTTCTGAGATCAAGTCAAATGGAACCTTCTGTCAAATTATAAGACTTGGTGAAGACAGCAGAGACCTCAAAAGCTGGGGAGATGAGTAATAAATTAATTATATCACAGATTCTTACATTAGAGTTCAGCAAAACTTATCAAAGGTGAGAGGGTAGGAAGATTGGTCTTGCCACTCAGCTCAATTATTTGCCCTCAGTGAGTCTACATATGTGATCTACTCACCTAATGTGTGGTAAATATATGGTTGAGTCGCTATGTAGATTTAACTTCATTATACAGCTTTGTGGAAGAGAGGAACAATGCCTCCTCATTATTTATGACATTTACAGTTTGGCAAGAAAAGGAAACACATACTGTACACTAAAACTCTGTGGCTCAAACTATTTGTAAGTGCATGTAAACTACGCAGGGATGGATGTGTTGCTCAGAATGTTCTATGAAAAAAACACTGTGCCCGCTCTTGAGTCCACTTTCTGTAGGGCCGCTCATTGTCAGTGTAGCATTGGATCTAGCACACCATCTGTTTGAGCTCTTCCTTTGACATAAGGAAAGTAGGGTGTGGCATTGCCATGCTGGGAAGTTCTTGATGATTTCAAAAGGTCTTAGGTTCTGTCTCCTTTCAGCTATGGATCGTTTAGTCATGGAGTCTTTGCTTTGGAGATAACACCTGTGTACAATTACAGCTGCACACATGCTTCCTTCCGGCCTCACCATTAGATCCTGGCACACTGGGTCTAATAACAGTGAACGCCTTCTCAGACAAGGAAGGTTCCATGGTGATCAAAGGGGGAAGAAAGTAGGATGTTTTTTGTTTTTTTTCTTAAGTCAAGAGTACAAGTTTGTGTCAAGAGTTCCTACATGACTAAGGACAGTCTGAAATTCTCAGTGACTGGCACTTAAAAGCATGCGTGGCTATTTCATCCAAGTAAGTGAAATAGATCCGAAGATGAAAGTTCCATTTTTTAATACTGTCACAAATCCAAATTAAGGAGAAGTTTCTGCAAAAGCCTTTGATTATAGATCATAAAATTTCCGGCTTATATCAGACACTGTAAAATTGCTCAGTAACAAATGAAATGCCTATGCACTAAATATATCTTTTAAGCACCTTGTGGTTCGGATACGTTTATCACTGAGATACAATAGTACTTCGGCAGGTCACAGGTATAAGGCCAGAAATGCTGGTTCTGCTGGTTTGGAATATAACACTTAATGGCCCATTATTTGAGGACATAGAGCAGAGGCTTAGAGCAAATACACAGACTGTATTTCATGTGGAAACTTCAGAAGCCAATAGACCAGCCATATTTAGAAATAATGATAGACCAGACCCAGCATGCCATGCATGGCTCAGAAACCACAGGGGCCCACCAGGATTCAGCTTTATAACAATAGCTTGCATCTGTGCAGTGTTTTGTAGTATTTCAAAGAACTTTCACTTACAGTATCTCATTTGATCTTCACAGCAACCTTGTAAAATAGGTGAGGCTGGAATTATTATCCTTATTTTAAAGAAGAGGAAACTGAAACTCAGAGGTTAAATGACTTGGCCAAGGTCACCCAGATGGCATGCAGCAGAATCATGGGATTTGAATGCACACCTTCAAGTTCAGTAATTGTCCCATTCCAACGTGCAAACAGGAGGGGGATAATGCTATCCAGCTACATTGTTGTCCACTTTTGATACTGTAAGACTACACTGTGGAGTCAGGCAGAGAAGGTGGTAGGCATTTGAGAACATTTTTTTCTTTACCATGTCCAAATACCAAGAGTGGAAACAGGTATATTTTGAGAATAACCTGAAAAGTTCAGTTGGGTTGCCAATGTGGAATTAGTAGTTAAATATGGAATACCAAAAATAAAGTACTTTGTGCTACATGTAATTAATGTGCCTCTGCCTCAACCCCCTTTGGGGCTCTCTATAGCCATTTGTCGATGAGAGATGCTTTTGTTTGACAGTGTTTTTTAGTTCCTGAAGTGCCCCCACTAGGTCCTGTTTCTCTTCTCTCAGGTATAGGTATTAAAGTTAGTTTGTCACCTCTGACCCTGCGAGTGCCTGAATCTGTTTCTGAGTCCCATGGGCCCCTGCTGACACCTTGCTGTACCAATGATCCAATCCATTCTGAATGCCCTGTGGACACATAGGAAATAATGCCAAATCTAGATGCTTGGTGGCTGATGACCCACATGGCTCCTCACTTGTCTTAGTCTCTCTACTGTGGCAGGTGCACTGGGAGATCTCAACACTTTTTGTTTTTTGGAGGGGGAGCTACTTTGGTTAGTCAGGTGTGTTATTCTTGGTTGACTAGAGAAACAAATTCATGGACACTCATTTGTGTACAAGAAGGAGCTTTATATAAAGAGTAATTGTATATTAAGAAAATATTCCA
>NW_022111300.1:28356202-28390512 GCF_000313985.2 Echinops telfairi | reverse complement strand
CCATTGCTCTAGGCAGCTGCCAATGATTAAGGAGAAGAGGCAAGAAGCATGGAACTTACCTGACATCCTTATGGACGTAACCTGTTGGGAACTCTCCTATACACTCTTCCTGGTGACTCCTCTAGGCCCTGGGTGCTGGCAACCACTCAACAGCGTCTCTCAGTGCCATCGAGTCTATGCTGACTCAGTGCGTTTCCGAGATCATACATGTGTCTTATATGGCCCAACCCCAGATGGCCACCATCCTCTTCAAACATGGTGATGTCTTAATTAAAACATGAAGGAGCTTGACTTGTAATTTTGCACTAGAATTATAGCAAATTTATCTATAAAGATGGGAGTTAGATATGTAGAGGAGGGGCAATTTCAGTGCTGGCCACACACCAAGTTGTGTAGGGAAGGTATGACTCTGGTCTTTTGGGTTTAGTAGAAAGCATTCAGTGGTGCCCTTATCCAAGGTGGGTGTGTTACCTGCTATAACTGTGATCCTTTGCATAGACCTCTACCTCTTCTTCATGAAGCAAACCAATATGGAACCAAGAAGCAACCATTGCTGTAAGTTTTATTCTTCTGTCCTTTTTGACTTTTTGTGGTCCTTGTGGTCCAACTCAGATTAATACATATATATTCAGAAGGACTGAAAAATAGCACGCAGTCCATAAACAAGTTGGCATGAGAACTGAAAAGCATAAATGTTTAAAAATGAAGGATCTGTGTCCCAAATGAGCCCCTTTTTTGAGACATCTCGCTGTGCTGTGATCAAAAGTTCATATGCTCAAAATCCAAACCCTAAGAAGGGATGGGATCCGAGGGGAGAGTTAGATACCTGCGTCAATCAGTGCCTGATGCTTGACAAGCTTCACTTTTCTCAGAATTGTTCAAATTATGAGGAGAAACAAAAGAATGATGCTGAAAACCTCACTTGTTAAAAATAAGAGCTCATGTCTGTAGATCGGAGTGCTTGGTACCGATGTACATCCCCCGTCTAGTGAGAGGCATGCAGAACCTTCTCTGGCTTTACAAAAGGAACCTTGGATTTCCAACCTGCTTCTCACCGGGGCCTCTCCGAAGCCTCAGACCGCGAGGAAGTCTGCTGGCGAAGATGGATGCAAGATCCCCAATTTCACCTTGCAGTCAGGATGGCAAGCTGCAAATGCCTTCGCAAAGGGCATTGGAAATAGAATTAGGCTTCCTTCCAGGAAGGCGAGACACCGATTCCCCTGCCAGTTCTGCTTACATTACCTCTCCGAAGAGATGTTGCAGGCAAGAGACTCGCTCCTCGCAGGGGTCTTTTTTTTAAAGGCCTGAGCAGACCCTGAGAGAAGCAGGGAAAAGACATACTGTCAGGAAACACATTGCTACATGAAGAAATAAATCCAGTCAGAAAAGGGCCCTCACAAGAAATCCGGGCTAGGTTGGAGGGCACACTGGTGAAGAGCACTGGAGAGCCAGAGAGGAGCCAGTCTGGTGATTCAGAGCCGAGGTTTCAGTGCAGGCAGGGAATAAGCAAGAGAGGGCAGTGTTGGCACATCTAACCCAAGTGGAGAAGGCTCACAGAGGAGCTACTACAGGAGCCGCTTTCCCGGTTCCAAGTGTATTAATTCTGATTGTTGTTTGTCTCATCCTCTGCCTGCCGCGTCCCCCCCACCCCACCCACTCCACCTCATCCGACACCCTCCCTTCCCACAGACATTTCTCTCGGAAGTTTTGCTTGATCCCCGTCACTAAGAAACCCTAAAGTAACACAACGCTGGAGTCTCAGAAAAGATTGAACTGTAATGACAGAGTCGAGAATTGAAAACAAACCAAACCTGGGAGGGAGGGACCAAAAGAAAAAGCATGATAAATTATTGTTACTAAATGGAATTATTTCAATCAAAAGCATTTTTTTAAATGAATGAACTTGCTTCTTTGCTTGATTCTAGCTTTAGAAAGGAGATCAAAGAGATTTATGACCTGTGTCTCTTCAAGGCTGATGCCAGAAACGAACATGTTCTCATTAATAGTCATTTTCTCGTCAAGAGAAGGCTTTTATGCAGATCATGCGTATTGCTTTGATAGCTTGGAAAAAAAGTGGCTGAAATTTTTTTATTAGAAGTTGGATGGCATGTCTTAAGAGATCATGTGTAGTGTGTGTGTGTGTGTGTGTGTGTGTGTGTGTGTGTTTCTGTTTTATAAGTTCAAATGTATGTGGCCCCTATATTTCAAATTCCTGAATTGTATTTCGTACAAGTATGAGACTCAGTGACATGGTGAGAGGCTCAACAGACAAAAGTAAGCATCCAGTCGTTGGGCTGCATAAAGTTTCATGGTATGAGGGGACGAAATTTCCTTGGGAGTTCAAATTTTGCACATTTGAGTGTGGCTAGCTTCATGCTGAGACTCCATGGAGTAACTCTTATGAGCCTTAAACAATTATCTGCCGAATTTGAGCAAAATTCCAAAAAGCTGAATAATTACGAAGAAAGAAAGAAATACAAATCCTTCTTCCTCCTTCAGGAGCAGGCTGCTCGGCTCTTCTTCACTGAATGGTTTCTGTTGGCTTGCTTGTTGCAGTCTTTGTTTGAGTATATCTTCAGACACACAGGTAAGAAATCATCAAGTAGAAATTTCTGAACATTTCAGCTAAGCCATCAGTTTGAGTTATGCCCCCAAAAGTAATCAGTGGACCAAATGGGTTGGGCTTTATGTCACCTTTGGTAAAATAATGACATATATGTGGGGACTGTTTTCAGTTTCACTTGAAAACTCAGGGGATGACAAAAGATACAGTCACTTTCTGCCTGCACCCCGAGATCAGGAGTGACTTACACCCATGGCTACTTTTAAACTTTGGGTTACTAGAGCATTCTATCCATTTGACAAAGCATTCTATCCATTGAATGTTTGTAAAAAAAAAACAAACATTCTCATTTCTTGGCTTTTGTGAATATTATATACTCCTCCACCCCCACCCCCCCAGGCTCCCACCCACCCCACCCCACCCCTACACACCTCTGGCCACTTTGCACTCCACCTGCTTTTAAAAAAATCATTTTATTGGGGGCTCGTACAACTCTTATCACAATCCATACATATATCCATTGTGTCAAGCACATTTGTATATTTGTTGCCATCATCATTCTCAAAACTGTTGCTGTCTACTTGAGCCCTTAATATCACCTCCTCATTTCCCCCCTCCCTCCCCATTCCCTCCTCCCTCATGAACCCTTGATAATATATAAATTAGTATTATTATGTCATATCTTACATTGTCCTCAGCCTGCTTTTTTGCTCCAACATTTAAGTTTTAAAATCTCACCAGTCTTTGAACAGCTGTACTATCAGACAGAGCCTATTGTAACCTTGATTATGGCAGATCG
This sequence comes from Echinops telfairi, assembly GCF_000313985.2. NCBI lineage: Eukaryota > Metazoa > Chordata > Mammalia > Afrosoricida > Tenrecidae > Echinops > Echinops telfairi. The sequence goes on along the minus strand of NW_022111300.1, from coordinate 28,387,150 downwards.
AATGAGAGTATAATATAATATTTGACCAGTTGACTTCCTTTTGACCCAACCAACATTTGACCTAGCCTTAAATATTTCTTGCTTGTTTGTTCCATGACAGACATTTCTTCTCTAGTTTTTAAAGTATTGTTGGTAGTCTTTTCTTTTTTTCTTTACTCTTTATTTTAATCTTTATGTTTATATTACTATGACTTTCTTCTTTCTGCTTCCTTTTTGTTGTTGTTGTTGCTGTTGCTGTTAGCTTTCTCAGTTGGCAACCCAGAAGGAATGGATGAATTGAGACAATACTCTATGCCAGGGCTTGTCTGGTTGAGGGGTGGGAGGGCCAGTGGAGTGGAGGGACCAACAATGAATGTGGGTGAAGGGAGGGGGGACTCGCACAAATTGGGATGATGGATAGGCAACTCGTTTTACCCACGGGAGTGTAGGACATGTGGATTTTATATCAAGGACATTCCTTTTTAAAAAGTTGATCGTTGGCTATCATGGGTTAAGGAGGAAGTTTTTGCTTCGAGGCCATTGAGTTTATGCTAATAGTGATAAAATAAGTTGGAAAAGGATATCAGTAAGGGTTATATTACTGAGTATAATCAACACGGCACTGACATATGCATGTAGAAGGTGCTGAATGAAGAATGTTTTGCTGTGCTTTTCCCACAGGTAAAAACATTATTATTATTATTATAATTATTTATTACATCACTCACTACATTTATAATGAGTACAAGGAAGAAGAAAATGTGCTAAATTGACTGTGATAATGACTGTGCAACTCTCCTTTAATATGACTGAACTATTGAATTGTATGATAGGTCAAAAAAACACCAATAAAATGGGAGAAAGAGAGAGCAGTATGGACTAGGAAAAAGCAAAAATAATTTCATGAGTCACAGTTCTGGGTCTTTCTGTTCTGTATTTCCCTAGGGGGTTCAATCCATTGTCCTACCAGTAAATGACCAACCTTATATATCCATGAAAGGATCCTGGTGGTGCAGTGGTTAAGCAGCCCACTGCTAATGGAAAGGTTGATGATTACTCGCCTGCTGCTCCAAAGGAAAAAGGTGAGGTAGTCAGCTCCCGTCAAGACTACAGCCTCGAACCCTCCATGGAGCACTTGTTCTCTGTGTTAGTGGGTCACCATCAATTGAAACCCACATGATGGCAAAGAGTCTTTGGTCTTTATATGTCCATGATGAATCCCAGGGTGGCACACATCCTTAAGTGCTGGCCTTTGAATCACAGGGGTGCTGGTTCAAACTCAACCAAAGACAACTCAAAAGACTGGCCTGGCAATTCACTTCAGAATGGTCACAGGGTTGGAAGCCATTTGGTGTACTTCTATTGCACACATATGGGTCACTATTAGCTGGGATGAAATAGACAGCCTATGTTATGGGCCGCACAGTTCAACCCAGGTCTGCCCTCTTCTTTGTGTTCCACATTTGTCTGCAGCATCCCCTACCAGATCCCTGGGATAGCTTGAACGACTCATTCAAAACAAAAAAAGTTGAGTCCAGTGTGACCCATGGCCAGAAGAGGCATGATAGAGAAGAACTGCTCCGTAAGAAGTGCTTGGCTGTGATTTTGACAGAAGACCACCAGTCCTTTCTTCCGTGGTGGAAATGAACTGTCAACCTTTAGAGGAGGTGTTGAGCACAAGTATTTATCACCACCCAAGGACCTAAATGACTCCAACTCATGACCAAACACACTACTTTTGAGCGAATTCTCACTCACAGTGATCCTACAGGACAGGATAGAACTGCGGCATTGGGTTTCCAAGGCTGTAAATCTTTACCAACGCAGAGAGGCAGGCACATGTTTCTCCACAAGGCAGCTGATGTTTTCTAGCTGACAGCCTTTAGGTTAGCAGCTGAGCACTTTGCCAGCTGCAGCACCAGGGCTCTTTAAGAGCAAAAGCTCAAAAAGCCCACTGCCATCAGTTATGGCTCTCAGTGATCCTATAAAATACTTAAAAAACAGAACACAAAACAAAAAACCCTCACTGCCATTGAGTCAATTCTGACTCCTAGTGACCCTATCGACAGAGTAGAACTCCCCTTTGGGGTTCTGAAACCATACTTCTTTCAGAGCATAAGAGACAAAGCCTCATCTTTCCCCAGTGAAGCCGCCTGGTGGGTCTGAAGTGTTAAGCTCCCTGTTAGCAGCCCAACTTGTAACCACATGCCACCAGGGCTCCTATCTATACGTGGGATACTGTCATTCTCCTGGGGCCACATGGCCAACTTTTCCCCCTGGGATTTCTGGGGAGCTTGAACTGCTGATGTTGCACTTAGCAGTCTAGTTCCTATCTCATGGTGGCATCCATTTCATGTTAAAATTAAGAGGACTCAAATATGGCCTTTGTAATTTTCTCTTTTCCCAAACGTTTATCTTCTCAAACTTTTCTCTGGAAAGTGTACCACCATCCAAGCATGCGCTCAACTGGATTCTTCTCACTCTCATCACCCAATGCTGATTCATCTGTCGTGTGTATGTGCATACGTGTTTCTAGTCAATCTGCTCTTCTCCACCTCCACTGCTCCAATCCTCTCCTGGGCCACCACCATCATCTTTCACTTAAATCATTTCAAGTTTCAAGTAACCCTAGTGGTTGCTGGTTGCTAAGCATTGGAGCACTCAGCACAAAGTTGTCGGTTCAAACTCATCAGCCATGCGTCAGTAGGAAGCTGAGATTATCTGCTCCTGTAAAAGTTTACAGTCTTGGGAAGCTTTGTAGGATTCCTAAGGGTCTAAAGACCCGAAGCCAATGAGTTTGAGTTTTGTAAGTTTCCTAATTAGTTTTCCTGCAGCCTCTCCAATTCAGTCACCGTATCACAATCAGAGGCATCTTTTCTGATAGTGGTTTGATGATCATGCATTCCTTGAGATCAGCAGTTCTCAACCTGTGGGTGGCGACCCCTTTGGGGGTCGAACGACCCTTTCACAGGGATCACCCAATTCATAACAGTAGCAAAATGACAGTTATGAAGTAGCCATGAAAATAATTTTATGGTTGGGGGGTCACCACAACACGAGGAACTGTTTTAAAGGGTTGCACCATTAGCAAGGTTGAAAACCACTCCTCTAGATGGTTCAGTATCATTCACTTTCACGGTCACTGATGCTTTACCTACCCTTCATTACCCATGAGTTTCTTGCCATCCTTTCTGATTTAATCTCTTGCCTCTCTGCTCCTTGCCCACACAGCTTAATTGTTTGGCCATCTTTGAACACACTAAATCCATGTCTATGTCAGGGACTTTGCATATGCAATTTCCTTTCCTCTGCTCTACCCAGGACTAGATCTTGCTCAGGCTCAGGTGTGGATTTAAATGACAACTCTTCAGAAAGAAACGCCCTTGACCAAAAAACATGACTAGTGAACTTTGTGCTCCTCCCTATTGTTTTTCCCTGTAGGAATGCCATTCTATCCACCCTGGATTCACTCGGTGCCTCTCAATGCCTGCCACATATTAGTCCCTCAATGAATTTGTATTGAAGCAGAGAATATAATCAGGACTGAATGGATATGTGTTTCATGAGTAGTGAAATGGCTTTTTTTTTTTTTAAGGTTGACTTGAAAAGGACAAAGTCTCTTAACTAGAAACAAGGTTTTTTTTCTGGCTGCATACACAGTTCCATAAAATACATCACTGTGTGTTTGGGTGCTGTCAAATTATAACTGTTCCCTCTGTGTATGGAAATGGACTGCATGCTTGTGACAGGAGAAAACAAACCACACTGCAAGATGGGACCTGTCTCCGGTACCCAGAAGGAGTCAAACCAAAGTAAACCTATTGCCATCAGGTCAATTACAACTCATGATGGTCCCATATGTTACAGAGGAGGACTGAGTCCACAGTATATTTGTGGCTGAAACTTTCTCTTTCTTTTATTTTTTCAATGGTTCGTGGTGTTTTAAATGAAGGCTTATAGGGCAGATCTGTTTTTGATTCAATCATTCACATACATATTGTTTGGTGCCATTCCTGCAACACTCACAGTGTAACTGGCTTCTCATTCTCCTTGTGTTTCCTTCATCCTTCTGTCCATCCATCTTTGTGAGTCCTTCCTCCCTGCTCAACCATGATCTGGGACAGATGTTGTCCATTTGATCTCAATGGGTTAATTCTTCTTACACATTCTATTATTACCAACTCTCATGTTATCATCCATTTAGACCTATTTGTTGTTTGGCTGAATGCTGAGCCACAGAGATGAGTTCACTTTCAAGCTTGAAGGGTGACTAAGGGCCTGAGTTTCAGGGCTTCTGTCTGTCTCTATGCAACCAGACAGCCCAGTCTATTTTTGATTGCTGCATTCTGTTCCATGTTTTTTTTCTCCCAATCTTTCTACGATATCCTAATGTGATCCATTTCAGAGTGATCAGTTGTGATCGTCAGGCTCCTTCTAGTTCTTCAGGTTTCAGGATCATGGAGCTGGAAACCGATTGCAAGGCCTTTCCTCCATGGTGTCCCTGGGTAGGCTCACACAGCCTATCATTGATAAATGAACAGTGGTCAATTAATCAGGAGTCTAGTACCAGTCTTTTGCACCATGCAGACATCTAGGTACATGAGGACAGATATTCAGATTGCTTGGTGTTTTGACTAATATGCATGAAATTCTCTTCTAGAAAATATTTAATGTGTAGGTGTAAATGCTGCATTTAGTATATTCTAAAAATAAGTGTATAATCAAGATCAACATCCTAAGCTGACAATGACAACCAATAAAAATGGAATTTATTTTGCTGGCACCTATTTTCAGGGTCAGAATGTACTCCCATGTGCACCCCCTCCCTGAGAACTGGGCCTGTGCCTACGATGGATGATCTCTGCCTCTGGAAGCCAAGCTTCAGTCCGGATGGAAGTGTGACAAATGGTTGACTCACTCAAGTCCAATGAAAGCCCATCGTTGGAGGTCCGAGTTCAGGAAGGAGATGGCTTAGAAGAAAGGTGTGGTCATCATGATTCAAACTCACGGTGACCCTCTGTGTATCGTACTGGAAGTGGGATCCTTCCTTCAGAGACATCTCTGATTAGACAAAAAGTGCTACCTCTTTCTGAGTAGCTGAGCGCTTCCACATTGATCCTGCCCAGGTTCGTTCTTCCTGAGGCTCATCCTACCCAGAGAGGAATCATATTCCTCCCCTGCTTTCCTGAAGACAACGTTCCCTTTCCCTCACAGTTTCCTCCTACCTTGAACTTTTCTCTCCTCTTTCTATTGTTTAACGGTATAAAACTCATCTGCCGTTACACGGGGTAGCTCAGAATCTTTACCCAGCCTTTTGCTGGCTAGTTCAGTTAGAGGTGAAATTTTTCTTTTCTGAATGTCTATAAAATAATTATGTGTGCAGTGCAATTGACATTTAATCACACACGGCCTTTTGGCATGTCTTCTGCTGTTATTGTGATCTCTTATTTGCATTTTTAACTATGATTTTCATTTACCCTGCACAAATTTATTAAAATGGACTTGCGGATCTTGATAGCAGGGGCTGGGACTGGTATTTATCTTGTAATGGTCACAGATTTAAGTACCGCCTTTAAGAAACATCCATTCACAACCTTTATTACCCTGTTTGGAGGCTCTAAGACCTGCTAAATTTTTAGTACAAAAATCTCATGCACATAGGAGGATTTTGCTTCAAAGTCTCCCAACCCTTGTACTTTAGAAAGAAACATCTCCCTTTTTAAAAGAAAAGTTTGTATTTGCTTTTGTTTTTGTGTTTTAATTTACTTTTGGTATTCCTCTACCTCCCCTCAAACTCTAGCCTTTCCATTTGGGGTTCTCAGGGAAACCGGTTGTGGTAGAACTGCAAAGAGAAAGCCTGCTGCAATTGAGCAGGTACTTCCTGCCCTCAGCTTCCCCTGCAACTATTTTGCACTTCTAACGTTCCCTTCTCCCTGTTTACTTGGCGCAGTAATTTCCCAATTACTTCAATCTACTTCCGTCAAAACCAGAGCTTCACACTGGTTATTCACACTGATGTGAAGTTGCCTTTTGATCCCAGGTAGACGGTGAATCAGAATCCACATTTTCATAAGATTTCCCGATGATTCTCTTGTACATATCTCTACCTCAGCTATACTGACTCAGAATCTGCATTTTAATAAGACACACAAAAATGAGGAGTGAGAATGTAGCCTGGGATTCACTAGCACTGGGTGGCAAAGGCATGGGTCATCTCAGCAGAGGTTCACACCAGCCTGAATTCCTAGGAAAGCTTGGTGGGAAGTCTTGGGAGCTGACTGGCAGGTGCAGACCTTAGCTGTGCTCTGATGACTCACTCTGCGCTCTCTCTACAAGAGCCTGGTCTGTTTTACTCTCCCACTTACTGGATGAGAAACTTGGGGGCTTGAAGGGGGGCTCCCTTATGATGGTAATGCTAAAATGGACAGAGTTGAAGACAGAGATAAGAAAAAGACAAAAGGTGCCAGTGGACAATGCATTACAATAAATAAGGTGAATCTAGGAGGATAACTTAGGGCCAAGTCCCTTGCCCCATGTCCCCTCTTTCTCGGTCTGTGTCCCTCTTGGCGTTAGGCTCATCTGGTTAGGTTCTGTGCGAGGAGTCAGATTTGACAGGTGATGTTCATCTGGGTTGTAGAAAGCACACACGTGAAAGCTTCTGCTTGCATGACAAGAAATTACAGAACAGCAATATTCAGTGTGATGCAGCACAAAAATCCTCTCCATGAGAGCTGAATCCGAGCGGCAAGCCAAGGCTTCACTGGTCTGTGCGGAGGGGCAGCCACCTTTGATGCTAATGTTGCTAGGATATGAAACTCCAAACGCATTGGCTAAGTGAAAGTGGGATTTCATATTTAGAGGGGGAAACAGAGAGAGAGAGGGAAAAGAAAGGAAGAAAGAAAAGAAAAGTCAGGAAAACAGTCAGTCCCTGGTGCTTTTCCTGAGCTTTAGAGCCACAGAGATGACATCACCAGCAGCCTATCAGAGCGCTCCAGCTTTGTTCAGGTTCCGAAGCCATGTCATCATCGCTGATGTAGCCCAGAAATGAAAATAGCACCATCTCTAAATACACAACAATGGGAGCCCAGCACTGCTTTAAAAGATGAGCGAACCAGGAAAAACCTGCAATCACAGAGTCTGCCTTTCATGAAAGTATTCATAAAGCCAGAGTGCGCTTCCTGGAGCCACTAACCTTCATACTTAATTTAGCAGCCTGGGGCCTTGACAAACTAACCATCAAAGCTAATTAATACACAACCAAGTCCACTGCCTCGTTGTTCCAGTTCGGCCCCGAGTGTCGGGACGGAGCAGGTGAACTCTTCTCTCCAAGGCAGCAGCCAGACTCCGAGCTCAGTGTCAGGAGGGCTGCTCACTGGTTTGGGGCCCCAGGGGTACATAGGACTCCCAGCAAGGTGGCCAAGTGTCTGTCATTGTTGATACGTTTCACTTAGCTAAGAGCGTAGTTTACAGTTGTTGAAGTTTGATTGATCTGTTGATAAACACCAATGTTTTCCAGTTGACAATTTCTCCATGTTAATTTCTTTAATGCTGGCAGACCTGCCTGGCAAGGCCCTATAAATAGTATCAGTGTCATCATCCTTTTTAAGTTATTAATGAGCCATCGTGTTTCAAAGGGCTGGGATTTGGGGACAGGTTGTGCTTGACTGCAGTTTCTGACATTGATACGTTAGCATTTGGAACTTGGTTGAGATGAGAACTTTTTTTTTTTTTTAACATTACAGCTCTGGCCAAATGCATCCATAATAAAAGAGAGTTGTTTATAATTAGGATCAATTAAATTTGGGGGAGAAGGGAATGGAGTGGCAGGCCCTTACACACAGCGTGTCCTTGATGCCGGGCCATAGGACTGTCCCCACCTCAACCACAGCTGCCCTCTGCCTTTTTTGCTACCTCTTGCTATGCACACCCTGTTATCACTGAGATAAATGAATGCCTGACTCTGGAAATCAGCTTTGGCTCAGACTGCTCTGTCTGCCAACTGGTGACAGGGGACCAGAGCAGACTTCTCCAATTAGCAGAGTCCCCCATCAGGCAGCTGGACGCACTATGTATGTGCTTGCAGACAGCACACTGCAGCATCGAGCCTCTGGCTGAGGCCTCATGCACTGATAAATCCCAGTCTAAGAGCAAGACAGACAAGTGGACAGGGGCCTGTGATACAATGTGAGGACCTTCTCCCAAACTGCTTTTTCTCAGCCCTTGTAAGTTACTCAAATGTGCACCAAAGACATAGCAGGAGAACCGTGGTAAAGGTCATTTGTATCGTGATGGCATGACCACTTTGTTTCCTAGTGAACATCAATACAAAAGGGATGCCTGCCCTGCTAGGTTTGTTGTGACAGCAAGTTAGGTATTTCTCTGGTCTTCACTGTTTGCAGGACCCAGAGGTCCTCCGGAGACTTTTGGTTGGGCCAGAGTTTTCTATTTAAATGCTTGCCCTCAAACTTTCCTTTGTTGCTAATGTTTCATGCCACTGAGTCAATTCCATCCATAGCCAGTAGGATGGATGAGAGCTGCCTCGTGTGTTTTCCCAGGATGGAGTCTTCTGGGCAGTGTTTGGCCAGCGCTCTTTTCCCGTCGAGCAGCTGGTAAGTTGCAGCTGCTGACCAGGGTGCAGCCAGGACTCCTCACCTGATCCTGACAATCCTATTTTCCTTACTTTAAATAAGTGGTTTATAATGACATTTATCTATTCCCTTCAGGAGTTGCTTTTGGATTCGTAAGTCATGAATAAATGCATCACTCTTTCTACGTATTTTCAAAAACCAATAATTTAATGAATATGTCCTGAACCAATGTATAACATACCAAAGACCTTCCTGAGGGATCCTAATTTCAAGAACAGCAGGGGCTAATGTTGTGGTGTCGCAAGCCCAATATGGGTCCTCGGATCATGGAAATAGAGAGATGAGCTCTGAAGGAGGTTCAGGTCCCTGGGTAGTGCAAATCATTTTCTCTCTGCTTCTCACAGAAAGGTTGGCAGTTCAAACCCACACAGCAGTACCACACCCAAAGACCTGGCGATCTGCTTCAGTAAAGACAACAGTCAAAAAGTGTTAGGGGAGTATATTCTCTATCAGACAGGAAGTCAGCATAAGTTAGAAGCGGCTTGATTAAAAAGTGTTTAATTATTTCAAAGGCGATTTAGCTGAACTGAACCCAAATGAAAACCAGCTGTTAGTGTCTTTCTGGGGCCTAGCTACTTCCTACTTTTTGTAACAGAACTCTGTAAAAGTAATTCAGGGGAAAAAAAACAATGTTCGTAGATCCTATTCTTTTCTTACAATAATCTGGTTACGTTGTCTAAAATACAAATATGTCACCCCAGGATTAAGATGCACCTGACCACATCCCTGAGATGTTGAATTGCATGTGAAAGCTGAGTAATGAACACAGTAGACAGAAGCAGAAGGTGCGCATGTGGATTCCCGTGTTGGGGAAGATTATTGGAGAGATGGTGAGAGCCAGAAGGACCAGAGCTGCCGTGTAACTCACAGGCTGGAATCTTCTGGGAAGCATTTGGCCAGCTCTCTTCTTTGGCCAAGCAGCTCCGGAATTGCAACTGCTGCCCATTGTCTCATCGGGACTCCTCACCTGGTTCTGGCCATCTCGTGGTCTTCACTTGAAGTCAGTCGTTTATAAAGAGCTGTATCTGCTCCCTTCAGGGGTTGCTTTTGGGTTCTTTTTTTATTATTTTAAATGTATGGATTGTGATTAGAGGTGTAAGAACCCCCAATAAAATGATTTTAAAAAATCCTGTCATATACTTTCCTGATTTTAAACCATTCCGTATTCCCTTGTTCTGTTTGCACAACAGCCTCTTGCTCCATGGATAGGTTCTTCATGAGTGCAATGGAGTGTTCTGTAGTGCCCATTCTTCTCAAGGCTACCCAGAGTTTCTTATGAACCACATGGTGCCTGTGTTGTAGGTAGCTGAAATTTATCGTGTCCGAACTTCCCACTGATGTGTATACACACAAAATCGAGTACGTCCAAGAAGTGGTGGTGGATTGCAGCTGTAACCTGCTCAGCTGTAGTCTGCTCATCTGCTGGACCAGCAAGGTGGCCGCCCCCTCACCCGCCTGTCATGCCCCCCATGTTCGTGGGGAGCCTGTTCGTGCTAAACCATTGGTAGATGACCTGCTTCTGGTCAGGGTTTCCTATAGAGTACAGCAGCTCCCTCCTTGCGATCTACTGAAAGCCAGCCCCTGGACACAAGGGTTTGTCTTGCTCTCTGGTTCTCATATCACCTGGGTGGTATTCCACACCAGGGGGGAGCCCAGGGTGCAGGGAGGAGGAGGAACCTTCCTCCCACGTCGCTTTTGGATTCTATTGGAGAAGCAGGAAGGGGCAGACGTCTGCTCACCTACTTTGGGCCCATTATCAGGAGGAAGCAGTCCCACGAGAAGGACATCGTGCTTGGTACACTAGACGGAGAGCAATAAGAAAAGGAAACAAAGGCGAAAGAAAGGAAGCCACTCACTGAAAGTAGATGAACACTGTGGCTTCAATGATAGGCTCAAACGCAGCAATAATTGTGAGGCTGGAGCAGGACTGGGCAGCGTTGGGTTCTGCTGTGGGTACGATTGCTGTGCATCAGCCTGACTCAATAGCTGCTAACAACATAGCAACACCATCCAAAGAATATTATTGAAAAATTGGGTTGATACTTTCCTGCAAATCTGTAGCTTCCAGTTTGTATCAACCACCATAAAATGGCACCCAAGGAGCAAATCGCTAGTTCACCTATCTCACAATTACCTTAAGTATAGTTAACAGCTTTGAAGTATGCATTTGAAAATAAATCTTTTCACAGTCATAATGAAAAATGATTTCAGAATACTGAGATCTATCATCTTTTAACAAGAGAGGATTTGAGGTATTTAAAGAATAAATTCAAATTAATGAAAATTAGTATATTTAAACATCCTATAATAGTCTCTGTTAAAGAGGCTTGCTCAAAGATGAAATGTTATTATAAAACAATAGCAGTTAGAAAGAGGCAAGGAAGAAGGGGGAGAAGCCATTGTGTTCACCTTACTCAGGTGGATTCTGAAATATCTGTCAAAAAATCAACAAAAGGAGGTTTCAGAAGCACTGGGGGAAGACAGACTCACAGGGAGAGCAATACTGCTCATGTCCGAATGTGAAGGGGACATGCACTCCAGTGAGACTGTTAAATAAAGGGAAAAAATAATATCCCCGAGTCTGTCTGTACAAATAAAAAGATTCTCAGATAATTCCTGCCCATGCCTTTTAAGCATCAATACCAGGCAATTGCCCAGTGCATTCCTTGGTAGCAAAGAGGCAATGGAGTGGCTGCAGAAATTATGGAGGGAAAAAAAACAGATATTGGATGGTTATTTTTACTTGATTTCAAACATTTGTTGGCACACTGTGGCCATATATGTGAACTGCAAAAGTTCACAAAGTGTTGGGGAAGATACATCGCACGGGTCAGCCTCCAGAAGAACAAAGAGCAGTGTGAGAGTAGAGGAGTCCTATGACTGAAGTTTGTGCATTTGGAAGACCATGGATTTTTGGTCTGCCTCATCTGATAAAGACCTCATGATCAACTTAATCTTCCCTTGCCTCAAACAACTCCCAGCCTCACATAGGAACAGAAGTTGCCCATTCTGAACTACCAACCATTTGTAAACTGATAATGATAGATACTAGCATTTACCATTTTATACCCTTAACTAGTTGGTTTTTCCATACTGGCCTAGATTGGTTTGGCTATTGTTGTGTATAAGGAGGCAACAATTACACCCATTAGCAAAGACTGCTATAGTTATGGTCATTTAACTGCCCTGCTTAAGCAGAAACAGGACTAGAGCAGAATGCTTAGACTAGTTGCTCAATAAATGAATACATACTAGATGAAATTATACAAAAGTACGTGTCTATAAGAGTCAATAGTTTCCAACCAAATACGGAAAAGGGGAGGGGAAAAAAGGTTGTCAATTAACATTCAGAAACTATTAATCTCATTTAATTGCTTGACAGTGCTTAGTATTTAATTCGACTATGAATTGATCTTTCTATATTATCACTAACATAGATAAATATTTGCTGAGAATCTACCAGTCAGTCTGTTGGAAGTTTTAAATGTAGACAACATAGGCCATGTTACCAAGTCCGGGTGTCTTCTATTGTGTAGTGAAGGGGACGTCTTGGGAACTTTCCCTAAATGTAGAAGAAGATTCATGGTGAGTTCAATTATAGAATGATTGGCTAATTCCTATCGCTTGTTTTAGCTGTTAAGTTCTCCACCCAGACTTTATAGGTGTTCTAATAAATACCCTGCCAGGATTTCAGTGTAATGAGATCTGTATTGAAACCTTATAAGGAGAGTTCCTGCAAAGGAAGGTCGCTGCCATGTGTTCTTATTATATGTCTAGAACAAAAAGAAAGAAATGAGAGGTCTTGATTTCTTGTCTAGTAATTTTTCTGTGAGTGTGCTGCCTTGACTCCCAGGGAGGCTGGTTCTGAAACTCCCCAAGTTCCAATGCTGGGGACATGTGTATTATGGGATATGGCTGACTAGTAGACATTGCTGTGTACTAATGCCGCTTCCCTCCTGTGAGTGGCATATATTTAGAGAGACGCTGCCAATGCCCCAGGATAAACACTGCCTGAAAACCTTCCACGCCAAAACATAAACTGCTTGTTCCCTCAAGCTAACGCCTTCCTGGAATACTCTATGCTTTATTGATTTCCCTCTTCTCTGAGCTCCCAAAGCTCTTAAAGTCTGTATCACCCCATTAAGAGTGCTTTCATATACCATCTTGTACTATTAACTAATTGTTTCATGTGCTCAATTTAGGCTTGTTCAGTTTGACTGCTAGTGCCTCTTGGGTAGAAACTCTTCTTCTTCTTCTAACTACCCTTCACCAAGAAACTCCTAGAACTGTAATTGACCCAAATGATCCATTGAATTGCTGGTCAATTGATTTACATACCTGAATCAACAAATTGCAATCTTACATTTGGATCATCTCTCTGATTTTGTTAGGAAAGTGATATAGTGAAGTGCTGGGCATTAAAATAATACCTCAAATATCAGCCACCTGACAGGAAACACATTCCTAAATGTGTCCCACTATTTCCTAAAGAAGTTATTGTCTTCCTGGGGAAGAGGTTTTAGGAAGCAAGCAGAGTTAGGGAGATAATCCAAGGCTAAAACACTGCTCTTGACATTTTCAAAATATTTCTGTACTGAATTTGTAAAGGATTTCAAGAAACATTACCAGGTGTAGTGTTAATGTCCACACAAAACAGACAAACACGTGTTCTACTTTTCAAAGTCAAGTAAGAAAATCTCAGTGTGAAGAGAGAAGTTGGTCGTTTGAATTTTCCCAGAAGCTCAATGGAAGCAATCTGTTCTCACAAAGGTTACAGCCTAGGAAACCCCGTGTGGTGGGTCCATTCTGTCACCAGAATTGACTCAGGGATGCCTTACAACTGCGTTCTTAACCAGACGTATGAGTGAATGTTTATGGTTTAGAACTGGACACCTTATGGTAATGATATATATAAGGTTTTATGCAGAGGTGGAGAACTAAATGTGAGAGAAATCTTTAGCAGATGAAGAACTCAAAGAAATAGACTTGAATGAGGGGGTACTTACAGAATGGCTGGGGTTAAGAAAACAAATAAAGCATATTGAGGGTTCCAGGGCCCACACTTGCTGGAAGCTAATACCCCATTTAGGCTTGAAGACTCCAGGAAGGGAATAGTGTTACTGGAATCAAAGAAGAGCTGGAGCCATGGAGAAGAGTCACCCCGTACGTAGGGCAATCGTGTTCACAGGCTATATTGCAAGAGGTGTGGTTCTGAAGCAGGAAGTAGCAGGACAGGGACTTCTCTCCCCTCCTGCTGTTTGATATTCTATTTGTGACTCCCTTTAAATTTATTAGGAGTCCAGGTGTCATGGTAGGTTATGCATTGGGCTGCGAACTGCAAGGTCAGCAGTTCAAAATCACCAGCCGTCCATTCGAGAAAGAAGAGGCTTTCTACTCCAGAGGCAGACCAGATTTGTCCAAAGGATTGCAATGAGTCAGAATTGACTCCATGGCAGGAGTCAATTGCTTGCTTACTTACTTATTTACTTATTGACTAGATTAGTTAACTTTATTGGAAAGTAACCAGCAAAACAGTTGATACTGCTGTTCCTTGACGGAACTTCTCAGGTCAGAGAGGAAGTGTAAGGAAGTGAGAGAGTTATTAGGGAGCAGGAGAGATGAAGGATAACCAGTCCAATACATCTCAATTGCCCTTCAGTATCCAATTTTGCCATTAGCTGAGATGATAACATTCTCATTTTCAATACAAACAGGAAAGAAAGATTCATGATCCAAAGGGCCATTTCAAGGTGACATCCATTTGATTCTAATCTCAAATTGTTCCTAAATAGTAATCCTAATTACCACCAACATGCTTCACACAAGGTAGCAAGGGACAAAATGGGGGGGGGGCGGGAAGAACCAATCTAAAGTATGGAATTAATAATCATAATTTTTTTTTCACAAAAAAACCCTCCATTCTATCTTTACCCTTGACCGTAACTGACTGGTATTCTTTAACTTTAGGGTGGACTACACCTGAGATCTTAGTGAATCTTTGTTTATTGTCTTTGTCCTTATTAGATGCCATTTTCCCCACAAAACGGTAGAAAATTACTAAGAAATAACCATATTGCATCCTGGGGTTCACGACTTAGCGATCTACGTTACCCTGGTTGTTGGTTGGGTGGCTAAAGAAGCAAGTTTCAGCTTCCAGTTTAAAGAAACCATGGTCATAACATCCGGTGCTTCCATATCATATTGGATAGGCAAAAGTATGCCGTTGTAACAGATTTCCAAAATCTGTTTTTTTGCCTGGTTATTTGTTTCTATGCTACCCCTCCATGACTGAGCAGCTGTGGTTCTGCTCCTCATGCTCATACCTGGATCCAGAGGGATAGCAGCATCAGTCATTGTGCCAGAAGACAAAAGGAGCATGCTGAACAATTAACTCAGTTAAAAATTGCCTGATCACATTTCATCAGCCAAAAGAAGTCACAAGACATGTCAATGTAAATAATGAAAATAATGATGCTCTTACCTCAGGGTGGGAAAATGAATATCTGTGAATGCTAATCTTGTTCGCTAATTCCAAAATTTCTGAAACTGGAAGCAAATTCTTAAATTGGAGGAAGCTGGCTTAGAGGGCAGTTGACATTAGTTGTATTGGTTGTGGGTTAAAGCATTTCAAAGCTTCTAGAACAGCCGACTTTGTAGATTCTACTCTTTCCTAGGTGGCTTCTTTGACCTACTTGATAGTTGGATGTTGTCTTAACTATTTAGTCTGTTATAATAAAAATACCACAAATGGTCAGCTTTAAGAAACAGAAATTTATTTTCTCACAATTTAGGAGGCTGAAAGTCCAAATTTGGGACATGGGTTCTATAGCCTTCTCTGTAGGCTCTGCCAGAAGTTTCCTGGTCTCTTTTCAGCTTGTATTTCTCAATTCCTTGATTGTTTTCCTATTAGGTAGGTAGCACCTATCTTTCCTTATATGTGGGCCCTTGCTTCTGTGCCTAATCTCCCGTTTTAGATCCCCAAAGTCATTGGTTTTAAATATACCCTACACTGATATGTTCTCATCAAGATAACAAAGAAAACCCTATGCCCAAATGGACTTGCAACCCCTTGGACAGGGTTTAGGATTCTGATACACATTTGGGGGGGCGGGGAGGGATACAGGTGGCTAAGAAGTGAATAACTCTTCTCTTTTTCTGCAATGTCAGTCCCTTATTTGACCTCCTAGATTTATTTCTGCCCATCTAGTTGTTGTTATTTAGCTCAGGAGGTTGACTTATATGGTCTGTTTTACTTATCTCTCTTCAATTATATTTAGCCAATGGGAAGCATTAGTGGGAAATTAGAAGAAACTAGAAGAGAAAACATTGAAGCTATTTCATCCAAGTTCTCTTCCACTTGGTAACATATTTATGGTAGTAGTTAAATTATCTTTGAACTGATAGGAAGGTCATTGTGCTCAAGGTCTGTTCCCTATGCATCTTCTTAACTCTATGCTACCTAATCATCACATTTTCAGTTAGTGGAAATGGATAGAACACCCCTAAACTGGATAAGCTGGTGAACTATCCATCCACATTGGTGAAGTAGATAGAAAACTCCTAAAACACTGGTTGTAGAAATGTGTTGACCAGTGGAGGACAGAAAAGATTTCTCTATATTTGTTGAAGTATCATTTGTCCATGATCATTGTCTAAGGTGTATCACCTGAACATTCCACAAAAGCGAGAATGATCAGATTTAAATGTACTTACTTTGAGCATGTCATCAGGAAAGACCAAGTGAAGGACACAATGTTTGGTAAAGTAAAGGGCCAATGAAAATGAGAAAAACTGTCAGTAAGATGGATGGATAACCTTGCCACAATGGTAGATTCAAATATATCCATGATCAGGAAGATGGAACAAAACTGACCAATGTTTCATCCATCTTGAGTTTGAGCTGATTCACTGGCAAGTAACAAGAAGTTGCCTATTGATGTATTTGAGTGTGTATTACTTGAATACTCATCACATTGTACACACAAGTAGCCTATCAGTCTGTCTCTAGATCCCGTAATCCACCACAGCATTGTAGTGGGATGAAAATCCCATCCTGGTGTACCAACAACTCCATAGGTGTTACGCCCAGTTATCCTAACCAGAGTCTGTGCATGAGACATGTAGACAGTGTGAACACTAGGACATGCTGTTTGGATGGCTCTCAGACAAAGTACAACAGGAAAGGTCCCATCACGGTGGCCTTCTCTAGCTCCAAAGCCGTCCAGAAAGGATGAATGAAATATAGACACAGCTGCCCCTTGAGCACTGTGGAGAAAAGATTAGGAGATTTTTTCCCCAAAACAATTTTTAAATTCCAGAGTTTGTATATGTCACTGCTCAGACTGCAGTGTATATTTTCTCACCTGACAACTCTAAAGAAGAGATTTTAGGCATAGGGCTATCAGCCCGGATTGTTTCTCTTTATCACTGCGCTGATTTAGATGAATCATTCCATTTCAGAATGGACGGTACAATGGTTTGTGCTCAAAGATGCTATCCAGGGGAGGGAGCTGGGAGAAATGATAACTATTTGACCATATAAAGGACTTCTTCCTTTAACTTATCCTAATTGGGGTGATTCCCAGGAATAGAAACTTGCCTTTCTTTACCTTTGAACCATATCATATCTGCTTGCACCATTCAACAAATAAATCTCACTCTGAAATCTGCTGATCATGATATGATTCAAATGGCTATTTTCTTACTCTGCCAATAAAATAACACCATGATTCAGGATATTTTCTTTTCAGTTTAATTCATGATACTTTCTCACTTTAGTATATTTCATATTTACCTTTAGTTTTGTTTTTTTTTTACCACAGCAAAGAATAAATATTCTTTTCTTATTTTCACATATTTGTTCCCTTTCTGCTCTGTCTCCACAGCACTCCACTTTTCTGCTGGGTTCTTTAAGTCAGTGAAATATCACAGAGAACTGACGTATGATGTATACAATTAGCGAGTTTATTAGGGGAGGTGATGGTTTACCTTCTCAATGTATTTAACCATCATGTAATCCTTTTAGGTTTTCCTTTGGCATATAGTGTTGTCCCTTTGTTGACACACAAGTCTTCCATGTGACCCTTTTTTAGTTCATTCATGCTCAGGATACAATTATTTAGTAGGACAGTTCCTCTTGGCTGTGCCCACAGGCAGGCCTTTGTCTGACATTCAGCCTCTTGGCCTGGCCATGCCCCTGCTTGGACAATGCCACAAAGCTCCTTTATGGGTGGCCAATAAATGCCCAAAGGGCATGCCACTCTGCTATAAACTTCCACACAGTCTAGATCCGTGGGTCGGCAAAATCCAGTTGCCCCAATTCAGTATCCAGAGGCACCCCACTCCACAAGCCAGTATCATGTCCCCAAACATTGAACTCTACTTGCTTTGTGAGCTGGAAAGTTCACCACTTTGCCTCCTGGTTCTGCTGCTGCTGGTTCTCTGACATTCTTCTGACATCACACTGGTCTCCTGGATCCAGGAGGTCCAGTGCACCCTTATCTCAGGGTTCAAAAGCTACCCTCCATTCCTGGCCCTTCTCTGTTGCTGGTAGTGAAATCCCCTTCTCCCTCAGAAGGTTGATATTCTAGACAGCAGGATGGCAATCCTAATTGACTCTGTTAACAATTACAGTTGAATCATAAAATCCAGTCAATTTATTCCCCTACCCTCTTACACAGGCCCATCAGGAAAATTAAAATCGTTTGGTGGGCATAAAAAAAAAAGTATTCCTAAAAGAATCAGGAAGACCTAAACTCATTGTCAGTAAGTTGGTGCTATGTTATTCTGGCCGGCTAGGGTTTCCAGGGCAGTAAATCTGCATGGAAGTAGACAGCTTCATCTCTGTCCAGTAGCACCTGGTGGTTTTGAACCACCAACCTTGCATGTGCTAATGATAAGTTATTGTACTGACTTCCTACAAAATGAATGTGTTTTTAGGAAAGATGTTTGCTTTAGCGTCTGCTTTTGAAAACTTCAGCACCTTGGACTGTTTTGGAGGCAACCTATGTATGTTTTAGAATTTGGAGATACCAAATATTTTGTTATTATGAATTGTCACCAGAGGAAACAAGGAAATAAGACTAGAAGGGTCACATTGAGGAAGAAAACACAAACAATCAAAGGAATATGAAGCCACTGCTATTAAGTCCCATTTAGGCTCCATGCACTCCAGGTATTCGAGGAGAATGGTGCTCCATGAAGTTTTCAGCGACTGCCTTCTCATGAGTAGATTGTCAGACCTTTCTTCTAAGATGACTCGGCATGGACTTGAACCTCCAGCTTTTCTGTTGGAAACTCAGTATATTGTTTGCAGCAACCAGGAATGCCTACAGGATAATTATGAAGAGCTAAAACTTTGCTGCTGATCAGACTCTTGTTTCAAATGATCCTAAATTATAACTATATGGTGGTCTAGGTAGTGCTACTTACCTGTAGAGACCAGTCCTCACAATTTCTGAAGACACCCAGTCATTCTTCTGTAAGGAGGGAGATGTGAGAAAAATACGCAAGACTATAGCTCATCACAACCTATAAACATGCCTTTTCCCCTCCCTCCTCGTTCCCTGATTTCCCGTGCAGAATGTATGCCTTCTGCTTCTCTACCTGTAACAATTACCCCCATTTTTCAAGATCATTTTATGAGCTATTCCTCTTACTGAGCCTCCCCAGTTCACCCCAATCCTGATTAATCTCTTCTCTAAATTATAAGACTTATTGCTTACAGGGCTCGCTGGCTAATTAATCATATACTACTTACATTGCTTGTATTATTATTTAACTTTTCATGCATACATATTATCTCTCTACCTAAGAAGGGTGTTGAAAAAGTAATTTTACAAGGTCAATTCAATGGTGTGCACTAGAAACAGTACAATCCTTGTGTTGATAATACAATATTTGGTTGAGCAAGTGGCAGCCCCTGCGCCCCCTCTGCGCATAAACAGAATGATCTCCAATTCTCTGTAATTCAGGGATCCTGAAGAACCCCAATTCAGAACCCCAACTCACTGCCATCAAGTCAGTTCGGACTTTTAGCAACCCTAAATATAACATGGTAGAGCTGCACCGTGGGTTTCTGAGACTGGAACTCTTTATTGGAGTAGAAAACCTCATCTTTCTCCCAAAGAGTAGCTGGTGGTTTTGAACTGCTGACCTGGCAGTGAACAGCCCAACTCACAATCCACTATTCCACCAGCACTCCTCTTAATAAAGAGAACCTTGGGCTTTGACATTTAAATGCAAAAAAAGAAATGCTTCTGGTATTTTCTCACTTGCTCAGAATCATGAAAAAAAAATGTATATATATATTTAATCTGACTCAGAGTACTAAATTTATGGAGTTAGAACTACAGCTGATACACAAAAGTGCATCCACCACTAAGTATAACTTCATTGAGAAAGCTGGAATGAAGGATTGTGTGGTTCCTCAGACAGGGCTTTTTAGAACTGCCTACATCTACCACAGCCTCTTACAAGGAGTTTGTTTCCAGAAACATGCAGGGATAAAAACATGTTGTGTTGTTAACTGTTGCCCAAGAGACCATTGCACAGAATGAAATGCTGCCCAGTCCTGCCCCATCCCTATGATCCATTGTTGAATGGACTGTTACAATCCACAGAATTCTCACTGGCTGCTTATCAGAAGTAGATAGCCAGGCCTTTCTTCCTGGTATGCCTGGAAGCTCAACTGTTACTGGTACCACCTCATAGAAACATCAAAGCCTGCACTGGAAGACTGGTAGTCATTGCGCATGCTAGACTTGGACAAACCTAAAGGTTTCAATATGAAGACATCAATCAAATGGGACTCTGAATTATCAAGAGCAGAGCACATGTGGATTGAAATGATGGGTAAAATGCTGAGTGAGAACCTACCCGGTAATCCAATAAGAATGAGACAGTATGGGACAACTCTTGTGAGCAGAATTTCTCATTTGAAACTGAACATTAATGGGAGAATTCTGCCCAGAACAAAACCAGTAAATGAACAAAGGTTCCTGTATGTTATTAAACCAATGCTTATTCTACATGCATATATATACAAACTTATATTGGTAGCTTATTTAGAAAAAGTATAATAATATGCTTTGACATTTATAATGAGCATTTGCCCTATCAAAAAGTTTCTTCCTTAGGCACACATTTTACATGTAGTTTGCTCCAGCTCTTACTGGTTTCTTCACACCTCCATTCTCCCACCAAGGCCACACACCAGGCTCCACATAAAAGAGGAACTCAGCTCTCTCTTGCTGTTCCCAGACTTAGTTCTGAGCTGTTGGTCTTGACCTTTTTTTTTTTTTGCTGCATTCCAGCTTGCTTTTGATCATCTGAGCCCTCATTGCTCATTCCCTCCTTTCTAGCATCACCTTGCCTCGCCCTTGATTCTTGATGTGTTGCCCTACCTTTGCCAGTCCCCCTTCTGCCCCACTTCCACAGTGATGCGAACTCCACTGCCACAGATAATGCTCCTCCCTTCTCGGCCAGAACCTGAACCCCCTGGCTCAGGGCTGCTTTCTTCAGCCGACTCTCACTTTTTCAGCTCCTTCACGGCAGGCAGCACACCCTCTGGGTTCATTTGAGCTTTACAATGGGTATCAGTGATAATGATAAATTGTGCACAATTCTTTGGTCCCCTGCAAGAAAGGACTGTGTTGTGTTCTGAATTATATCCACCAGAATGCATGTCACATGATCTAGGAGCCTAAAGTATACCTGACAACTTACTCCTATACTACAGAGACTCCTGGAGGATGGAGACGAACAACGGTAGAAAGGAAAGGTGAGCACCTTGTCTACAATCCAAGTAATGAGAATACTGTTTTCTGTTCTCTATAATCCAAGTGATGAGAATATACTCTGTTCTCTCCCACTCACTCAAGGGCAACATTTACACAAGGACAATGTTCAGAAGGGTTGGGAAAGAAGGAGAAGTGGAAATGGGAAACACAGAGAAGCGGGATACAGGATGTTACATTGAGGGGATTGCAAGGAATGAGCTGAAATACAATGTGTCTAAACCATTGAATCTAAAACAGATGATCTGCTCCATCAACCTTCACATCAACCTCAACTCAAGCAGTCCAGTGTTGACCCTGGAGGGCAGAGTGGAACTGCCCCTATGAGTTTCTCCAAGACTGTAATTTTTTCCTGGGGTAGAAAGCCCTGTCTTTCTCCCATGGAGCAGCTGGTGGTTTCAAACTGCTGACCTTTCAGTGAGCCACTGAATTCGTACCCACTGTGCCATCAGGGCTGCTAGCCTTCTTCTGTTTCACAATAAAAATAAAAAGAAAAAGAAATCAAAGAATAGAAGGCAACTAAAGAAAAGGAAAATCTGTAGAAGAACCCCACCTAGTTTCCACCAGTTTGCCAGAAAAGCATGCACAGACCCCATCCCCATCCTAACCCTAACTCTATATGAGCCTCTTTATCTTGAGTGACAGAGGCACACCCAGGTACCAAGGTCTTTTATCTCAGCTTAGCTCTTTCCTAATTGAGCCATCCTACTGGTGAGCCAGTACAGAAGAAATCCTCTTTGCTCTCGCTCCAATCAGGAGCTTGGCCCCATGAGACATTATCTACTAACTGAAAAGGTTTTGTTTTGTTCACATCTGAAATAAAATTGTACGTCTTGTGACACCAGTCATCGTCGAGATTACTTCATATTCATCTCGTAAGTGACACAAAGTGGAGGAGGCACATTGACCAGATTCCTTTACAACAGGGAGTTTGGGGCAGGGGAACATTAAAGCATAGGCTGATTGAGATGTGAAGACTGCACTAGCAAGATTGGCAATGTTTGCCACCTGTAGCGATTTGGGAGATACTTAATCAAGTGATGTGATCTTAATCCATAAACTCAGTTATAGCGAAATAATGCTCCCCCTCCCCTAAAATATAACAGAGTAAGAACCATAAGCCACATATATTTATTTTCATTCTGGTGGGAAATATTCTCTCTGTCATTCAGAAGCTTTCCTCTCTAGGAATTCTCTCCATGGTGCACATTACAAAGATGGCAGGCTCTCGAAGGCCAGAGAAAGCATAGAGACCAGCCACCAGCACATGCCTCACCAAAGAGAAGCAGGTCCAGCCCTCATATTAGGAGTGGGTTCATTAAATGTTGGACCAGTATGGCCTGCAAATGAAGTTGTAAATCCTCACGGCCCTTGACGGAAAGGTGGTTCCCCACTCCTCATGTAGAGGGACAATGACTACAAAGACCCCAAACAAATAACAAGGAACCCCTCCCTGTGAGTCCTGGTATCAGGCGGAGAGAAGTAATTAGGGCCAGTCACAGAAGCAGTGGAGCAGGGTTTCATGTGAAGTTTCACCAACTGTAACTATTATGGATGAGAACAAGAACACAGCCTCCTAGACATAGCCGACTACCTTGAAAAGGAATCATGATTACCCCTAGGTCTTCATAAAAGTGACAAGTGGCTCAGGAGACCTGGTTCACTGCACACTATAGGGTAACCAGAGACAGAAAGAGAGCTCAGACTTTCGGGTCTGGGGAGACATCCTTTGCCTATGCATCCCATGAGGAAACCATGCACCTATGACCATGTGATTCAGAGCAGTGTGTTCTAGTAGAATGTTCTCCTGTGCTTTGGGTTAGAGGGCAAGAGGCTTAGGGTTTGCATGAGAAACAAAACTCTCAGACCGCAAAGCAGACATGGTCTTGAGAAGTTGACTAAAACTGGCTGCTAGGCAAGTATTAGGGGAGAGGGACCTCAGATCGGAGCTTAAAATGACACATTTTGCAAACTTTACTTTGCATATCCACTTCCATGTTTTATAGTCTGAGGCTGTGTTCCACATTCACTGATCCTCAAAGGAGCAGTTCAGGCATTTAAAAGCCGAGTGGAAGACTTTCCTGAGAACTGGGATTTGCCACTCTAAGACAAGAGAGAGAGAGAAATGTATTAGCATAACGCATCCATTTTTTTACCCCACTCCAGACTGTCAGAAAGTCAGCGTTCACTTAGAGGGAATCCAAGGGAAGGATGGACATCAGGGGGATGAGAGAAAAACAAACAAAGAACACATGGGGCTGCCTTAGCCCAGGTGGATAGGAGTAGAAGCGAACAGTATTCCAGGGGAAACTCAGAAATAAGATTTTCTTTTCCTAAGACAGGAGAAGACAATTACTGCAAACCTGTTTGGCAGGCTTGCTTTGAGAAACTAATTCATGCTGAGCCTCGCTCCTTACCCAGAAGGGCTGAGGGGAAACAGGATTGTTGCTAGAGGGGAAATCGGAGCCCTGTTGCCTTAATCTTCCCCAGGGCCACTCCCTGTGGAACTCCTTAATTCTAGACTTGCTCTAGGCCTTCCACCCAACTGGTGCACAGCCTGGGGGCAGAGTTCTCCTGATAAGCCTTGGGCAGTAGGATGACATGGGAGGAAGACTCCCCAGTGGACGGATGGGTACTAACAAACGTGAATTTCTGCCTACACCACAAGCAAACCTATAGAGGTCTGCTATAACAGCTTGAATCACAGAGAAATAAGGGGAGGCTTAGAAGAAATTGAATAGTTCTTTTCAGTCTATTTTGCTGCCCATCAAACTATCAAACCCCCTATCCACCTGTGCAGTGATTGGCCTTGGCAGTGTTCTCCTAGACTCAGCATTAAAAATCAAACAACAAAAAGCAAACATAAATCTGTTGCTGTCAAGTTGATTTTCAACTCCTGATGACCCATGTTTAACAGAGTAGAGCTGCCCTCTCTCAGGCGTTGGTCATCATCTTTCAAAATGCAGTGTGCCTAATCTTCCTTCCGTGGAGCTGATGGGGAGTTTGAACTGTCAACCTTTAGCTTGGCAGCCAATCACAAATCGCTTGTGCCGCTCAGAGCTTTTAGGCACAATGTAGGGGATCTTAATCCTGTATGAGGTCAAACGTTTCTTTAAGAGTATATTTGACACTCTGGGCTCTAGGAATGGGAAGGAGGAAAGAATGATTGGCAGAATCAGCTGCATGCAAAATGTTGCATCCACTCCAATGGGTTAGCAATATCACTGACAACCATTTTTTGATTCCCTAGAGACCCTTGCATGTGAAGTTAGCACCCCTATTCTATAAATAGTTAACTTTTTTATTAGTCACAAAAGCATCACTTGCATTTATGTAGCTTTCTGACTGCGGGCTTGTGCCTTCAACACGGTCACCATGATCTTCAGCCTCTCAATAAGGAAAGCACACTGCTTCTGTCTGGGACACACAGCACACATGGAATCTCCGGAGACCCTGCAGACATGGTTTTATTTTAGACAACCTCGTGGAAACTTGTGGTCACAAAGAGCAGACCCCTCAAAGTCAGCGTGGGCACATGCTGCCACATGCAGAGTTGGGTGCTTTACCTATCTTCTTCACATAAAGGTAAACTACTGTATGATCACGGTGTTAGGACAACCGAGTTTTGTCAGAAGCTGTATTGTAGGACAGCATATGGTGGTAAGTCAGTCACTGAATCATTTTGAATATCTCTACACATGATTTTTTAAGACAAAGATATCAGTCAACACATAGTGATTGTGGGCAATCTAGTCTGGCCGTTAAGGGTATAGAACAGTCTCCATTCACAGTGAAACCCAGCTCTGTCACTGGTGACAAAGTGAGCATGTGCAAGGGACTTAACCCTGCTATGTCTCAGGACACTGTGTCCGTCCTGGTGGACTAGAGAAACAAATTCATTGACACTGATATGTGTATAAGAGAGAGCTTTATATTAAAGAGCAATTTAATATTGAGAAAACATCCCAGCCCAGTCAGATCAAGTCCATATGCCTGATTTTAGCCCATATGTCCAATACTAGTCTATAAATTCCTTTCAGACTCATACAGCACATGCAACGATGTTGAATGCAGGAAGATCACAGGCCAATAGGTGAAAATTCTGGTTATCCAGTGGTGATGGAAGTATCTCAGCACTGACATGGGTCTCCGCATGGCTCCTCCAGCTCCCTGAGTGAGTCTCCTCAAGCAGAGAGAGAGTGGCCTGGCCCTCAGGAGAAAAGAAGAGAAAGTTCCCAGAATCCTCATGATTAAGTCACACCCCAAGGAGGCATCATCAGGCTGTGACTCAATTGACAGGCTACACTCTGCCCCTTCATTCTTTTATCAAGTTGGCCTGAAGTAATGTGACCACCACAGATGCCATCTTTAGAAAATGAGTAAGGTAACAGATATCTCATTTGGTTATCTGAGAGTAATTTAATGGATACATGTAAAGCACTTGAAATGTTCCTGGATAACAAAATAAGTGTTCCCCTGTGTCTTGGTTACTCTTCAGTACTTAGTATCCATGTGCCTGATATGTGCCCATCTTTACCACTTGCAAAAAATGAGAAATGACCATACCACATGGTTCCTGATCTCAAAGAATTCTCAGAGTAAAGTCGAAGAGGTAATACCAATGAAGAGAGTAGCTAAACTAGTGAGGCAATAAATGACTAAGGTACTAAGCATTGTTGATCTTTTTGTTGGGTTCTATGGAATTGATTCCAACTTATGAAAATCAGATATGACATAACAGAACTGACACATAGGATTTTCTTGGCTGTAATCTTGACAGAAGCAGATCGTCAGACCTTTCTCTACTGGGTGGGTTTGATCCACTAACGTTAAGCGGATGAGTGCTTAATGGACACGGAAGGTACTAGAACAGCTTTGAGCATAAAGAAGACACAGCTACTAGGCAGGGAGTGTTGAGAATGTAACCTGTGTGGCGAATCGTATCTGAAGAGAAGAGAGAACATAAAGATGAGTGAAAAGCAACCTGGGTAGCAGTGCTTAGGTGGGAATGTGATGGGCAGCAGAGCAATGCAAACTAAATCAGGGAGTAAGCATAGTGAAGAGAAATCTGGGAAGGTACAGATACTTCTATTGTTTTGTTGAGCAGATTGTCTAAAATTTAGCCTGAATACCTTGAGTCTTATTTAAAGGACATATAGGAACTATTTCAGATTTCCAAAAAAGATCAACCTACTACTATTCAATCCATTATACTAATCAATACCAATGGATGATCAAAAATCTAGGTAGATGGGGCCAAAGGGGTGAGGGTGGGGAGTAGATTTTAGAAATCATGTAAGTCAGGAGCCATACAAAAGGGGGTACACAAAAAAATTCAACACTCCTTTGTTTTGTTTTGTCGATGTGACGGGGATAGTGCATTTGGAGTTTGTTCCACAAGGTCAGACTGTTAATCGACCTTTCTATTTAGAGGTTCTGAAAAGACTGTGTAACAGTGTGACACAAAAAGGCCTGGTTTGTGGCTGATGGGCAACTGGTTTTGCCACCACAGCACTGCGCCTGCTTATGCAGCCATCTCAGTGTGCCAGTTTTTGGCAAAAAACAGCATGCCTTTCTTGAACCACTTACCTTACTCACCTAACCTCATTCTATGAACTTCTTTTTGTTTCCATGAATAAAGAAGGACATGAAAGGATAGCAGTTTTATGGTTTAGAAGAGGTGAAGAACAAAACGAGGGAAGTGCTGTCAGCCATCCAAACAGATGAGTTTGAAAAATGTTTCCATGAATGAAATCAGAGATTTGACACATGTATTAAGTGTAATGGAGAGTATTTTTAAAGGTGATAAGGTTGTTTTGTATAAAAAAAATTGAATACAAAGCTATGGGAAAAATATTATTTTGGGGGGGGTACCCCCTCATAAAGATACTCAGAAAGTTCAAACAAGAGTATTCAACATATTTCTTGCACTTAAAATGATTAATCAGTAATGATATTAATGAGCCAGGTTGTCATTCTAAGAGAACTCCCACTGGAATTCAGCCTCACCATGGTGATGAATATGAAGATCCATAATAGCAGAAGCAAGGAGAAAGTAGATGCTATAAACCTGATAGAAATGAGAGGGCCTGGGCAATGAGTGCTGAAGAACAAAAGGAAATTGAATAAGGGAAATGCAATAGACTGTCTTGTCTAGCTGACACTGAAGGAGCTGACTCCCTCACCCCAAGAAGGGGTGTCTAGAAAGACTGATTGTTCAAGGGAAGTTTGGAATGATGTCCTGGATGCGCTGGTTTCTTTGGGAAAACGCCAGAGCCGGGATCCTAAAGACACTCAAGGATACACCTTTCCAGCACCCTCTGTAGTTGTGCCTCTTGTTACTATTTTTAATATCAACTCTGTTGAGCAACCGGCTAATGTTGTTCAATAAAACTCAACCTCCCTCTTCATTCATGCCTGTCATTACACAGCTTGCCTATTCTTTTTATTCTGTCTTTCCTGTTGACAAGAATGCTAGGAAGTTAAGCCAGGAATTATCATCTATATTATCTAGGTGCAGAGGTTGAAGTACAGAAGGGGCTTTTCCAAGGTTAATTGTGAGGTGGAAACATGGGTCTCCTGGTTCAGAGTTCTGCTCACACACCTTCTTGTTGCTTTCTTAAGGGTAGTCGAGGAAACAATAAGTATTCTTTCTCCTGGGGTTCTCAGTAGAGGTCAGAGAGCGAGGCTTCTGCTGCTAGCTCTGTAGAATAAAATGCTGTCTGAGTAAAATCTGATTCTGACATGAAGCTTTGCAGAAAGACATTTTGCATAACAAAGTCATTCTCATCCCAGGGGGAATGGTCTACAGTAATAGCATTTTGTAGATTTGGTCACAACAAGTACTCTACAATTAATAACACTATGCAACAAATGCTTTCTCTCTTGACTATTCATAATACAAGCACTCTCTAAAACAAAATACTTGTTGGTTTATTGCTTGATTATTGCTTAATTATTGCTTTAAACGAATTCATTCCATGCAGGGTGTACTTTGTGAGAACTGCTGGTAAGAAGGGAGATCTCCAGCTCACAGCCAAACCAGCTTCTCTGGGTTTAGTTTCTGCTCTGAAGCATCCCTCTTCAACTATCCTAATAGTTGCAGCCTTCTTCTGACCCCATTCAGCTGCATCTGTATAAGGGGTGAGGTTGGGGGAGGGGTAAGGAGATGCTACCCAAACCTTAGCTACAGCAAACAAAAGAATCTTAGAAGTAGGAAGGAAACATAGTAATTACTGTACCAGAAGACATCTTGGAGGTAGGGAAGAAATGTAGCTTTATCAGAAGACATCTTCTAGTTTTTGAAATCAGTTCAGAACACAAATGTGTTACAGGTTTTTTTTTAATCCACCCCATGTCAATGATGAATATTTTATGCATAAAATAAATGTATTTATACATAAATAAGAATAGAATTTCACCCCCATGGAGAATATATGAGAGGGCTTCAGATATTATGAACTATATTTTTGTACAATAACAAACTATTTGAGTTTTGCAGTATTTCCTACAATGCAGTATAGCTCTTGTGTCATTCCATAGTGCATTCTTCAGAATTGGAAAGCAGACAGGTACAAACGCAATCCTATCCTCCTACAAGGTAAGTTTCTCTGAATAATTCTTTATCATTTTTTAACTACCTATTTCATAACCTCCAACTCTTGACCTGTGTCTGTCTTTATAACTATATATCATATATAAACCAAAACAAGCAACTCATTGCCATCAAGTTGATTCCAATACCTAGCATGTGGTGAAGGGTTTTGGAGACTGTCCGCCTTTAAGGAAACACTCTCCTATTTCTTCTGAGGAATGATCATTGGATTTGAGCGGCCACCTGGCAATAAGCAGCCCAATGTTTAACCCACCGCACCACCAGGGGTTCTGATATTACATATAAAGTACATACAACAGTTACATGTATATGGATGCATTATAACAAATACTTTGGACATATTACAAGAGGGAGCAGTTCTTGGTGAAGGGCATCATGCTTGGTAAATAGAAGGTCAGGGAAAAAGAGAACGACCTTCCAAGAGAAGGATGGACAGAGACTGCAGCAACAATAGGCTCAAACACAGCAAAGGTTGTGAGAATAGTGTGGGGCCAGGCATGGTTTTGTTTGGTTGTGCACAGGGCCACCAAGAGTCAGAACTGACCAGATCACACCTGACAACAGTGTCCCCCTAGAGTGCCCAGCTAGTGTCAAACTGTGGTCTGAAAGATGATCCTGCACCGATCGAAATGAATGGCACATAACCACACACACACCATCCAGGGGGAAGGACAGCAGAAACCAGAGGGGAAGGGAGACAATGGTCAGTGTGAGATTTGAAAATAATTAACAATCTACAATCTATCAGGGGGCCATGAGCGCTGGGGAGGTGTGGGTAAGGACGGGGGGAAAAAAGAGGACTTGATCCCAAGGGCTCAATGGAAAGTAAATGTCTAGAAAAGAACAATGGAATATATGTACAAATATGTCAGATACAATTGATGCATGGTTTGTAACAAGAGTTGTAAGAGCCCCCAATATCATGATTTTTTTAAAAGGGAAAAAAAGAGATGATCCTGAATTACTTTTCTGTCTCTCAATATACATATAAAGAAGATGCTATTATTATTTCATTGCACAGTTTAATGAAAATACAGGCATAAAGAAGTTAACTACATAGGGACGTGACTAAACCTTGCTAATACTTGGATTCAAATCCTGCTTTCTTCTGCTCCAAGGGGTGTTTTCAAACACAGAAAAACTATGGACAACCTTAAATATGATCATTTAAGAGCAACGAAGATGCCTAAGAACACAATGATATGAAGGTAAATTATTCTTTCTGACTTAAAAGCAGCTAGTACAGAAAAGACTTGGGCCAGGAAGCTCTAGGCCAATGTCTCCCAACCTCTTTTTAAAAAAATGCTATTATTATCTATCTAACAGTGTTTAAAACACATTTTTCTTAGCTATTCCTCCAAGGACATGTTAATATGATGTTCTACATTTCTGTTTATGTACTGTATGCATGAGAGGGAATCAAAAGGTTCATGATTCCTCAAGTGGAATGAAAATTGATCCTAAGGGAGGAAAGTATCATATTCTTTTAATACGTAAAGTATGGAAACATGACAGAGCTTCAAAAAGTTTCTGAAAAATGGAAACAAATATAATGGAATTTATCCACAAACTTCTTTTAATTGGCATATAATTCATGTATCATGCAATTCAATAGTTCAATCATATTAGGAAAAATTGTGCAATCATAACCACAATCACTTTTAGAATAATTTCTTGTTTCTTATAGCTATTGTTGTTAGCTCCCAATTCCCACCCCGCCCCCCAGTCTCTCCTGCCATGCCGCTAGGCAGTTGTTCATCCCATTGCTTTCTCTATAGATTTACCTATCCTGGATGTCATAAACAGAAACACACGAACACACACACCCCAAGAGGAATGACAAAATAAAACCGAGGGTAAGACCCCAAGGGTAAAAGAAGCAGGCTTGGCAATACAGTGGTTAAATGAG
>NW_022111300.1:28348469-28356033 GCF_000313985.2 Echinops telfairi | reverse complement strand
AATTCCCACCCCGCCCCCCAGTCTCTCCTGCCATGCCGCTAGGCAGTTGTTCATCCCATTGCTTTCTCTATAGATTTACCTATCCTGGATGTCATAAACAGAAACACACGAACACACACACCCCAAGAGGAATGACAAAATAAAACCGAGGGTAAGACCCCAAGGGTAAAAGAAGCAGGCTTGGCAATACAGTGGTTAAATGAGTGGTGGCTAACCAGAAAGATGTCAATTCAAAGGCATCAGATACTCTGTGGGGAAAAAATATCTGACTAACTGCTGCACAGATATTACAAGGGGACAGTTCTCCTCTGTCGTACAGGGTTACTGTGATTCAGTAACTGTGATTCAGGCCCAGGAAAAAAACAAAAAAAACAAAAAACAAACACAACCAGAATGTTTCTTAGAAGCAGGTATGGTGAGACATCATCTCATGTACTTTGGACATTGTGATAGATTTCCTGTGCCAACATGGCTCCCATAGGAACATATGGGTAGAGATTAGACTGTCAATCAGGTCACAGCTTGATTGGAGTGCGACTGAGATGGATGGCTTTTGGTGGTTGTCTCCCTCTATCTTTCTCCTTGGTGATCAGGTCAGTGCACTGCTGTCTGAGCTAATCTTTTTCCTCAACCATTTGCTGCACTAACTGTGGGCCAGCCAACCCTTGGATCATGTTGCCTAGTATGCATCCCTTGTGCTTGAGGCTTCAATAGGACCCGCTTCGATACACTTCCAGGGTACTGGCTTCTGCTAACCTGCCTAGACATCTCATCTTCCTGCTGTTGCCGCCCCACCTTGCCTTGTCTGGTGCTTGCAAGCCAACTCTGCTTGTCTTCCTGAGGGCAGATTCCTCTGTCTACTTCCCTGACTTTGGATCAGCAACCAGGGTGAGTTGAAGGACCTGCAGTATATTAACTGTTCCAAGAAAGTGCGTTGAAGTGATCCCTCTGGACTGCTGTGTGGAATAATTAGCTTTTGTAAGCCTTCTTGCTATATAAGTCCATCTTTCTATATCTATGTATATAATCATAAATTTCCTGGCTTTGGTTTCCTAGAGAACCCTGCCTGATACAGACATACTATCAGGAGAAATCAGTCCCTGGAAGAACTGATCATGCTTGCTAAAGGAGGAGCATTGAAAAGAGGAAGATCCTTGATGAGATGGGATTGACACAGTGACTGCAAAAATGAACTCAAACTTTACAGCAATGCGAGGATGGTGCCGGACTGGGTGGCTTTTTGTTCCATTGTGCATAGAGTTGCTATGAGTTGGAACCAACTTGCTGGCATCTAACAACAACCACCGCCATAACAACACAGACTCCTTCAGATTGGATTTCCTGAAGTTCATGTCTTTTTTTTCATATATGTTTTCCAATTGCTTATGTTTTTAGGGATCTTATATTTCCACAATATACCTGTTTCAATCACTTTCTTTTTGACTTAGCTTATTATTTAATCTTATTATGTTTCAAAAAATCTTAAAATTCTCTAATTTTATTTTCTATCCTCAGAATTTGAAATATCATATTTTTAAAAAGTACTTTAGGTATAACATCAAAATTTAATGGATTCCTTACTCCCTTAATCCGATGACTAATGTGTTACTCTAAAGTTTCTCTTCCTCCTGTGTGTCCCAATAACATCCCAGGCCCAGGAGATGCTGAATGAATAAAGAAGGTACACTCATTGAATGCAGGGAAGGAGTTATGGTAGAGTTGGGAAATGAGTTTTGGGATGTGTGTAAGAAGACTTGTGGATTTTATTGTACCCCTTTCTATCTATATGATTTGGGAGGATATTTATTTTCCATAGTTCTTCTAAATCAAGATAGGTTTGCTGACTTATAAACTTGTAACTGTTATACGACTCAGGGCTGCAAAGTAAATCTAATGATTTGAATAAACCCCAAGACTGAAATGATCTCTTTTAGGATCCCAAAATGTCACAAAGTAAATTTGCTTCTTTTTTTTCTGAGTTAATTTAATTAATATAAGATAATCATATGTAGGTGTACAATGTATTTTCTGTCCCAGTAATAAATGACTCAATCAGCAAAGTAGATTTATTGAGTGTCTACCCCATATTCCTGCCACATGCTTTTTGAGGGGAAATTGTAATGTGGTGCTTTATCGTTTGTTTTGGTTTTAACTTTTTATGGTGAATTAGGTGATTATTCACAAAGTAGATCATCGATTTTACGTTCAGCAATTCAAAAACAATTTGTTTCAACTAATCCACTGGAATCACTTCAAATACCATCACATTGCCCTACTACCTCCCTGTGTTTTTTAAAAATTCTTTATTATTAAATTTTAATGTAATATATATATAATATCATTCCGTAGTTCAATTATGTCAAACAGAATTGGACAGTTGCCACCACAATCAGATCAAAGAGCCCATGTAGAAAAGCATTATTTTTCTACAATTGGCTCCATGACATCTTCTCCCTTTCACCCACCTCTACCTCTGTACCCTCCTCCCACTTAACCCCTTATTCTACTTGCTGTTTCTATAGGTTCATCAATCCTGGGTTTCATATATCAAAAAATGAAACAAGCAAGCAAACAAACATATAACAGCTTCAAGAGGGTGACCTCCAGTGACATGACACCACTAAGATACACCCTAATACGAACAAACCAAACAATTCAAACCAGAAATACAGAAAGTTTTGGAAACCACATCAGGTCCCTCCTGCATCATAGGGTGATCCACTGACAACATTTTAACTGCTCAAGTCAGATTTATGCCTTTGATCTTCTGTACGCATCTCTCCAGAGTTCTCTTTTTAGTAACTACTTCCCTGTGCTTTTTAAAGCCATTTCTCCTTCTTTCTTAACCCTCTTTGGGTAAATGCTGCTCTTTCATCTTAAACAGTTGACTATTCCAACAAGGGAATGAGTTCACTTCCTAATCTGAACTGTGGCTAAGGCCACCAGTTTTTATCCGACCAGTTTAACAACCCAGTCTCTTTATGATTTTGAGTTTGCTTCCACATTTCCCCCCACCTTATTCAAGACCTTCTAATGTGATCCTTTTCAGCGTAATTGGTAGTGGTATTCAGCCAGCATCTAGTTCTTCTGGTCTCAGGGTTATTGAAATGGATGTTTGCTTGCTCCATTAATGCCCTGGGCTCATTCTGTCCATTGTTACCACTCTTGGTTCCTCCTGACAGGGAGAGACCAGTCGGTGCAGCTTCAATGGCTGTTCCCAAGCATGTAGGAGCCCAGCCATTACCCTCCAAATAGAACGTAGAAGCTTGTCTTTGCTGAACTATGCTAGGACTCCTTAGCTGGTAGTCCCCTAAGTCTATGATCTTATTTCCCAAGGCACAATGACTCATTCTCTCAATGTATTTGGTATGTCTAAGATTTTTCAAAGCAGTGTTTCTTGTCTGATTCTTTGTGTTTGTGAATATACTTACAGCAAAGATAAAATCACTTAAAGTATCCATTGCTTTTGAAGGGAAACTATGGTCTTTTGGAGAAAGTCTACCACTTGAACTTGACATGTTCTACAAAGAGTGGGCTGACCCTTTCATCCTAACCTAGAGCAAAGCTAGAACACAACACATTTGAGTTTGTGTAAACTTCTTTGCTCACATTTCTTAGTTGTGACTTGAGAGTCTCTTCTGGAAGTGAGCCACTCTAATTCCCAGTCCTTCAAACTAACCACCAGACGATAACCACTCACAACAGATATTGACTTTCAATGCATAAGGATTCATTTTATGTGCAAAACACTTCATAGCGCTCCAGTCACAGCTCACTGGTTGTTATTCCGGAGAGCATCTGTCTGAACCACTAACTGGGGTTCCTTAAACTGCATTAGGCATCAGGTCCTTGTCTTTGCAAATTTCATAGAGACAGGATATAAAATTTGAAATGTTTGTGTATCATTATCAAAAATGCAAAAAAGAAGAAAGTCTATGGTAGAGGCCTTATTTTTTTCTGGGATTGAAGGAGATTTCATAGAAGAATATAAAGTTTCTCAAAATATGTTCTTTTATATATCCATAAGGTGGTTAGATAAGTCTGGGAAGAAAGACATATTGCATATTCCTCTTAGAGCATAGTCTAGCATGTTAAAGAGTTGAAACAGCCTTCTAGGAAATGTTCTTACTTCATTATGTTTAACACAGACATTTCTCAATGAATTCAAATTCAGATTTTCTTCTTCTAACATAATACCAATGAACAGAATTAATGCTTTAGACTCCGGGACAAGATGACATCATGGGGACAGCTCTTCGACTCTGGGCATGTTTATCTCTGTAGAATTAGTTTATTTACCTGCCAAATTCCTGTGAAAGCACTTGATTCCACAATCTCAGATGAGATGTAGGATTTATATAAAGAGCAAATAAATGACGATTGAGGCAAGAACAAGTTGAAGAGCAATGTCCACATTTAAGGTACTTTTTCACTCCTTGGATCTTAGCTTCAGCATAATTCTAAATATATCACTGGGAAATTGTTCCATTTTTTCTACCCTCACTTTCACAGCAAAGTTTTTACTAAAATACCTATTGACCCCTGAATAAGTCCTACAGATTGTATTTTAGTAAGTAAACTGGGATCTACCTTGTGTTTTCAAAATGTAGACAGATATTGATGTAAGTAAATCCAGGAGTATAAACTGAATCTATATTCATCTAAACGTTATATGAGATTGCCTTCCAGGTCCCGGTGATGAAATTTACTGCAGCTGTTTTCTAATGCTGACTATTGTGGAAGATTATACTCCCTTTTAATTATGAGCCTTGTATCTACCTTTTACAATGTAAAATTCTGATGTTGGGAAGAAGTGAACTAGTTCTTGACATAACAGGCAGCTATATTGTATCAATTGACACATGGGACTGCAAAAAGAAAACTATTGGCACATTTCCTTGTTTGCACAGAATGTTCCCCTAAACATGTGTAATGATTGATGTTACTTGCTAGATTGGAGTTGTAAGGCCTGTATTCCAAATTGCAGGGCCGATTCTTAGATAAGTTGTCAACAGGCAGGCAGAAGTGCCTTATTATAGTCCAAATACCTTGGATTCCCATGTAGTCAATCAACTTACAGACCTAATAACAAACATTTCAAGTTAGTTGACCTTTCCTTCAATCAATACATACACAAAAAATCCAGCTTTAGTTACAAAGCATAATCATTTGCTAGATAATGTGTTTACACAAATAAAACATACCTTACCATTATATGTCCATGTGTGGGTGTGCA
Source organism: Echinops telfairi (assembly GCF_000313985.2). Classification (NCBI taxonomy): domain Eukaryota; kingdom Metazoa; phylum Chordata; class Mammalia; order Afrosoricida; family Tenrecidae; genus Echinops; species Echinops telfairi. Next base: position 28,350,797 of record NW_022111300.1, on the reverse strand, counting down.
TGTTCTATTGTGTCACTAATTGTGAACAATTCTCAATTGCTAAACATGATTGGTTTACTTTATGGCTTAAATTACTGATATTGTATGCCTTAGAGTTGATGCCAACTCATATCCACTCTATATGACAGTAGAACTATTCCCATTGGATTTTCTAGGCTATAGTCCTTATGGAAATAAACTGCCCAGGTCAATGAAGTTACTGGGCAGATTTGAATTGCTAATCTTTTGGTTATCTATCTGTGCTTAACCATTTGTGCTACCAAGGATCCTTCTATTAAATATCTCCCTTTAAATTTTCTATGGTTGCTTTTTGTTTTTTAATTCCAAGCCTTTGGGAAACCCAATTTGAAAGCCTTTTTTTTTTTTAAGAAAAATTATTGCAGCTGCTTTGTTTTTTCCAGAAAAAAAACCCCCAAATACATATTTACTTAAGTAATGCTCTGTAGGTACCTACTTGGAATCTATGACCTTTCAAACAAGATTTTCTTTAAGACCTCCTTGGGTTTTCAGTACTTTTGCTTTAGGAAATGTCATAATTCATCAAGCCAAAAACTACTATCAAATACCAGATTTAACATGAGTTGAGAGGTAGTTGATTAATTGCAATTATAATGCACACATGGGGTCACTATTAGTTAGAATCAACGCATCGCAAACTAGTTTAAGTTTTATTGATAAGTTTTAATTCAGTATTTAAAATATCCATTTTTATGTTTTCTTTTTGGATTCCAGCTCTAATAACCCAAAAGATAGAATGCCTTGTTCCAAACACTCACATTGTTTAAGTATAAATCCCAAGATCTTATGCAATCCCTCTTTTTGCAGTTATCTTCTACCCAAAACCAACATGCCTCACAAAATCCATCTATTTTGAGTGAAATTCAAGTCCTCATCCATAATGATGTTCTTACAGATTCCCTCAATCTGAAAACTCATAACTGAATTGAATGCATATCTTGTGTTTCTCTTCTGTGATGGTTTATTTCTGAGATGCTCTTGTGCCCACCATTAGCATGTGAATCTCCTGTGCAGAGTAGCACTTCTCTCTTCCCTTCTACCCAGAGATAGGCAAGTGCCCTAGAACTTGGTGGATCAGATGTGAAAGTGTTGTTTGGATTTTTAAATCTCCTTTGGTGTCTTCTGGACTCAACATCAGTGTGTATCCAGAAAATATGTGGAGCCATACTGGCCCTCTTGACTATATATATATAGTGCCCTCTGCCTAATTGTACAAAACAGGTAGCATATCATCAGAAAAATGCTGCATTGGCCTCCATATCCCACTCAGTCACTCACAGTGTGCTTTCTCTTAACTTGGAGATATTGGAACCAGGCCATCATTGTTTAACTAACTGCTATTCAGCGAGCTAAAAAGAGATTATGGAAAATCTGAAGAAAATACTTCTGGACCCCTATGACTAGCATCTCAACAGTTATGCTCTTTTTATTTTATTTTGAAATTTTACAATGGTTTAGGTTAAAGTTTACAGAGAAACTTCAGTTTCTCATCCAACAAAACACATTTTCTTCTTGACATTAATTATACTTTCTTGACGTTAATTGCACTTTCCTCAATGTAACATCACTTACTGGGTTTCCATTTTCCATTTTCCTCTGCTTGCCTTCTGAACTCTTTGTCTGTGAGGAAGCGGGGCAGTAAATGTCGCCTTTTGGTCTTTTTGTTCATTTCCATAAGTGTTCATTTCCTATTGTCCAGTTTCCGGACATTCTTGCCGATGTTGTTGCTCATGTTATAATCCTGCCTGTTGCTTGGATGAGAGGTGATCTCTGGAGGTGGAGGTGGGTACATATTCAAGTTTGAAGGCTATCTAAGAATCGTAGTCTCAGTGGTTCCTAGTCTCTATCAGATGAGTAAGGGAAGCATTTTTTTTAAATAATTGTGAGTTTTATTCTATATTTTCCTCTCACTCTGTTCAGGACTTTGTCCTTTAATGCTGATAGTAGCTGTATTCTTAAATGCTCATTTTCCTGTCCCAGCATCCAGAGATCTGATGTTGGCCCAGAATGGTGTTGCTAGATTGCAGACCTAGTAGAGCATTAGCTTTATACTGCCTTCTTTCTGTTGTTGCTGGTCAGTCAGCTGCTGCTTAATAGGAGGGCTGGCAACTAAATTAAGCTAACATGGCAGGAAGTGCTTGGTAATGCGAGTTTAGGAATATAGCCTCTGTCCATTTGGATTGAGTTAATCCTCATTTCAATTCCACTCACAAGTATCTCTTCATAATACCACTTGGTCAGAACTCCAATAGCTTCTTATTCATCCTAAATTCCATCGTCATGTCTCCAGAACACTATGATATGTCCCCT
>NW_022111300.1:28346369-28347866 GCF_000313985.2 Echinops telfairi | reverse complement strand
GAGAGGGATATATGTAGATCATTGTGATCAGTTCCCCCATTCTCCCCCCCACTTTCCCCTTATCCTCCTGGTATTGCTACACTCATTATTGTTTCTGAGGGGGTTGTCTGTCCTCTATTCCCTGTGTTTCAAGCTCTTATCTATACCAGTGTACATCCTCTTGTCTAGCAGGATTTATAAGGTAGAATTGGGGTCATGATAGCGGGTGAGGAATTATTAAAGAACTAGAACAGTCGTTCTCAACCTGTGGGTCACAACCCCTTTGGGGGTCAAATGACCCTTTCACAGGGATCACCCGATTCATAACAGTAGCAAAATGACAGTTATGAAGTAGCAACAAAAATAATTTTATGGTTGGCAGGTCACCCCAACATGAGAAGCTGTATTAAAGGGTCACGGCATTAGGAAGGTTGAGAACCACTGAATAGAGGAAAGCTGTATGTTTTATCGGTGCTATAATGCACCCTGACTGGCTCATCTCTTCCTTGTGCCACTTCTGTAAGGTCATGTCCAATTATCTACAGATGGGCTTTGGGTATCCATTCCGCCCCCCCCCCATTATCATCAATATGATTTTTTGTTCTTTAATGCCTGATACCTGATCCCATCAACACCTCATGATCACACAGGTGGTATGTTTCTTCCATGTGGGCTTTGTTGCTTCTAAGCTAGATGACCACTTGTTTATCTTTAAGCCTTTAAGACCCCAAATGCTATTTCTTTTGATAACTGGGCACCAGTAGCTTTCTTCACCACATTTGCTTATGCAGCCATTTTGTCTTCAGCGATCCTCTAGGTAAGGTGAGCATCACAGATTGCCAGGTTATTAGAACAAAGTGTTCTTGCATCGAAGGAGTACTTGAATAGAGGCCCAATGTCCATCTGTTACCTTAATACTTAATATATAAGTGTATGCACATGCATTTATTTCCCTATTGGTATATGTAAGTATATTTACATATGTACAAATCTGTATGTAGATCTCTATAAGTGTCTTTTGCCTCCTAGTGCTTTCCTCTATTTCCTTTTACTTTCATCTTGTCCCACTATCAGTTTCAGCCTTTATTCGGGTTTCAGTAATTCCTCTTGACTACATTGCCCTTGATCAAGCCCCACCAGGCATCCTATACCCTCTTTGCCATCGATTTTTAATCACTTGTTTTTCCCTTGTTTCTTGGTTTGTTGACACTCCCCTTCCTTTCCCCCACTTCCCCTCTCCTGTGTACCCCCCTGAACTGCCCGCCCATCTCATTGTTTTCTCTTCTGGATTGTTTATCCCACCTATCTTATCGAGGATGCGCAGTACTCTGTTGTATGTATGCACCACCATTTTTTAATCCATCCATCCGTTAATGGAAATTTGGATTATTTCCAACTCCTTGTGATTGTGAACTCTGCCACGACGAGCAATGGAGCACAGATGTCTGGCCATGGTTTGTTTTTTGCCTTTTCTCGGTATATGCCCAGGAGAGGGATGGCTGGTTCATATGGTAGCTC
>NW_022111300.1:28335952-28337305 GCF_000313985.2 Echinops telfairi | reverse complement strand
GTTTCTTCTAAGTATGTAGTTAGGTTCAGGAATTCTTCCAACATTGCCTTTCATTTCTCCTATTTTTTCATTGTGTTTGTTGGGCCTGGTTGCTATTTGCATGTCATTTTAGAGGAGCCCAGTGGCATTTTCCTGAGTAGAAGAACACTGGGCTCTCTCTTTGCAAGACTTGTAGGAATACTTCTTCAACTACCTGCAGCTAACTGTACTGGCTGGGTAAAGCTATCACTTTATCTTCCAGTGGTTTCACACTTTCTTTAGCCAACCAGTATTCTGTTATTTGGAAGGAAAGTTGGATGGCCTTCTCAAGGGATGCTGGTCAGATGGTAATAGGATAGCAAAGATGGGGCTGCTCTGGATGATCTCACAGGAAGCCATGGTAGTGTGGCCCACAGTGGCTTGGAGTGTCTCAGACATTGTGTGGGGTGTCTGTTACAACGGGAGTGCCACAAAGGGTGAGTGGGTGTGCCAAATTTGGTGTAGAGCACCGCAGATGGCAGGCAGAATTGACCTAGTCAGCAAGATCAGCACAGAGGTTGGGTGAAGGTTCATGCAGCAGCATGTAGCTCTGGGGAGGGATGGCGGAGTTTCCTTAGGCCACGTGAAACACTGAAGAATGCGTGAAGAAGATCCCTCAGCCTCATGGAGTGCTGTGGAAGGTAGGCAGTGGTTCCCCTAGCGAAGTGGAACATCACAAAAGGTGTGTGGGAGTTGCCTCAACTGCTTAGAGAGCCTTGGAGCGTAGGTGGGGGGAGGCGTTTAGGATGAGGTGGAAAGTGGGCAGATTTTTCCAGCCATGTGTAAGGCTGCAGAGGGTGGGTGGGAACTTCCCATGCTGGGTAGAGCATGATGTAGTTGCCTGAGGCAGAGGGAAGTGCTCTGGAACCTGGAAGTGTCATGTGAAAGGAAAGAGAGGGGAAAAGCAAACAAACAAACAAAAAACCCTCAAAGGAAACAAATAATAAACTGAGCCACACAAAAACTGTTGTGAGAAAAAGAGAAGAGAGAGAGAAAAGTAAAGAAATTTATGAGCTCTGACCACCTGATGGTGGGACTGGAGGGATTTAAACCTTGTCCAGCAGTGGGGGCAGCTGTGGCTGTCTTTAAATAAAGCCCTTGGCAGGCCAAAGTAGCCGGGTGCCTGCCGTGACTGGATTGGGGCTAAGATAAGCCCCAGCTTGCCTCTGTAGTGGTAAGCCAAAAGCCCACAGCTATTCAAAACCTAGTCCATCTGAGTCTACTTATCTTTATGATGCTCCTCCTATGACCTGGGAGAGTGGAGTTTCCCTATCAGTGGCTCTCCTGTGCTGATTTCAATGGGGTCACTCTGATGTGTGCTAGTCAGTCTCCATC
>NW_022111300.1:28332846-28334418 GCF_000313985.2 Echinops telfairi | reverse complement strand
GAAATGTGCTTTTCTTGTTTCCTTGTGCTGCCTCATTTAAGAGTCTTTCAGTTGTGTTTCCATTAATTACAACTGAGAAATAAAACTGTTATGGGCTATGGCATTTATCAATTAGAAAAAAGAATTAAAGACTCTGGTGTTAAAAAAGATAAAAAGGAGGGGAAAAAAGGAAAAGAAACAAAAACATGGAGCGTATTTAGGAAGTGAAATCAAGATCACAATACCTGAAAGGTAGTTCTACTTCTCTGATAATCTAATTGTAATTATTATCTTCCAAATCTGTGTCTTCTACCTACGTTTCACAATCATTTAGAAAAATGCCTTGAGCATATGAGGAACCTAATATATACCAATAATGAATGGATTATAAAAATAACTAATAGATTTAGGTGGGTTTCAAGAAGCCACTATAACAGCAGAAAAAATAAGCAAGGACTTTAAAATTAAGTAATTATGGACTTGTATAATGTTTCCCTTCACTCACTATATTATGAACTTCGACAGTTTGGTTTGCTGTAAAGTGAGCATAAGAAAACACACCTTAAAAGGCTCAATGTTGTGTTGGTTGTGTGATACAATGTATCTAACACATGGAGAAATATTGACTCATAATAGGTATTCAAGAAAAGTCCGTTGAAGTTCCAGAATTTTGAGGAATAGTTTTTCAAACTTATCTTGAGAAGCAGTGATATATGTTAGATGGTCGTCATGCCTTTGCTAAAATCCTTTTAATATTAGGGAAGCATCTTCTATACCAACCCCACTGGCTTGTCCCAGTTGCTCTTTTCTCAAAACTTAGCTTTTCAGTGAGGCTTCTCCTTTGCAATTTATATAGTCTCTTCCCTGCTCTTTGTGTTTCATTCGTTTCCCACATATCCTTATATACTCTGTAACAATTAATATGTTTAGTGTTAACAGCCTGTTTCCCTTTACTAGGGAAACTCTTAGGGCCCTTTTGTTTGTTTTGTTCACACATATATCCCAATAATCTAGAATAGTGCCTTGTGTATAGCAGGCTGTTTATAAATGTTTGTTGAGTGAGTGAATGGATTGACGAATGCTTACATGTTTAGAAAGGAGTGGGATGAAGGGCACAACTAATACTTTACCCAGAAGCAGTTCCTTCCCCTTAGGATAGAAGTTAAGTCTCTGTCCATGGGAAGAAAATATATTGTGATGTTCCCACAAAGCTTGAGCATCAGGAGGTTCAAGGTGTGTGGTAGTTATATAATCGTTCATCAATTTGAAAGGATTAAGAGGAAAGGGGTAGAGTCTATCCTGTCAATCATATCATAGCCAATGTGTGGGCATGACTTTCTCCTGAGGATTCTGGGAACTCTTGTATTCCTCCTTGACGACACACACACTCTCTCTGTTCACTCCCTGGGTGACATTGTAACTGACGAGACACATGGAATTACACTAGTCCTGAGCTGGAATGTTTTCTCAATATTCAATTGGTCTTGTATATAAAGCTCTTTCTTATACACATATGAGTGTCTGTGAATGTATTTCTCTAGTCTACCCAGACTAACACAAGATGAAACTTGTTGGGTGAGAAGGAGGAAGGGT
>NW_022111300.1:28328956-28331204 GCF_000313985.2 Echinops telfairi | reverse complement strand
ACCATTGCAGGGTGTTATTGAACACAACAGAGAAGTAGACTGCTGTGGAAGGGATAGTGGTTATCAGAACAGAGTGAAAGCAGACAGGGTAGTGGCAGGTCTAACCTCTTCATCACTGGAACACGTTTAGGTATATGTAGAGTTGGAATCTCCTTGTGTAGCTAGAGGAGATTACACGTGGTCCCCACTCCAGTTTCTCAACTCTCACCTCTTCACTCTTGTATCATGTGTGATACTCTGGATAATTTTTTTATTAGTATTAAATCTAGAAGTTGCTAGAAATTAGATTTTTATACCTCTATCTTGAGTTTCTAACGTGTTGAGGGCACATAATTAAGAACAGAGCTAGTTGGCCAATAAGTATTTTCTACAAACATGATTGATTCATTGTATTTCTTTTGTAGAATGTCATTGAGCATTTATTCAAGATATTTTGCTGAAATAAAAGTTTCCAGGTCACAACTGGACCAAAAAATGCAATGGCCAATTTACAAAAGAGCAAGAATTTATATTTGGTCCTTTCCTATTTGAAGAAGGCATGTCGTGTTGGGTGGGGATTCCAGACTGTAAATCAAGCCAGCTTCCCTGTCCTCTGACATTAGCCAATCTGTAGGTGGACAGGAGGACCAATCAGACCAGCAATTCCTTCTGTGTACTTACTGTTATATTCCTTACACTGAAAGAAAGAGACAACTGCTTCTTTAAAAGGTCTGCACCTTGTATTTGGTACTCAGACAGTGCAACTTAGGAGGCCAACTGAAGCAGTCAAATTAATTGATCTCTACTTTGCTAAAAACTAGTTTAGAAAATCTCTGCCACTTTTTCAGTTTTACTCTCAGAAGACTTCCAAGCCTCAAACCATCTAGTGAAAGGGATGGGATGGGGGGATGCTGGGTATCTTAAAAAGAACATAAATGCAGTAGGTGAATATATCACTTACCATTTCTCTTGCCTAATTATCCAGAAACCTATAGTAGTGTCGTGCGTATCTGCTTCAGAAGTTATTTGCTCTTGCAGACTTCCCAATTCAGAAGCTGACTGTGCATTAACACATCCTTGTTCTCTGATGCTTCTTTTCTTACTGTTTCTCTTCTTCTTAAATTTCAATTTCTCTTTTATATATTATGCCTTTTGACTACTTGGTTCTCATTACCCTGCCCCCCTGTCCCCCAAGTATGCGTGTGTGTGTGTGTGTGTGTGTGTGTGTGAGTGCATGTATGGGTGTGTGCCGGAATCTTGCAGTTACTGAGCAATTTAAGTTTAATAGAATTTCAAACTTGCCTTTGGAGATAGAAGCAGTTTTCCTGGGCAAAGGAAAAATAGATCTAGCCTTAATGAAGCAGAAAGTTAGTGCCAGTGATGGATAAGATGACTACATTTACATATATATATATACATATCCCAATCCTGTTTCAAAATGGACTCAATAAATGCCATATAACCACATCATTGGCATTACAAGAACAAAGCAGAACCAAATATCTCAAAATAATGAAGAAATTTGAATATTCTTCTTAGGTTGCATTTTCATTTTTCTCATAAGAAGCTTTAATGCAGATCTTCAGTATAGGGAAATGGACTGATGTTAATCCATTGTTTCCATTAACTCTATAAAGTTTCAAACAATTTAACAGCTGTTGGAAAATGTCAGTGCTGTGATGAAGTAGCGCAGGAAATATTGCAATGGAGAGAAGAATGAAGAAATGGGTGGATCTGTGAGAAATTATAAAAGTTTTCATAAAGAATAAGCCATCATACTTAGAAGTATAAACAGGGTGTTTTTCTTTTGCCCAGTACCAAAAACCTATCAGAGAAAAAATATCTGTCAAATAATTGGAAGTACAGAATAAAGGGAAAAATAGAAAGCAGAAGGTGAATGTAAAAACAAGAGAGGGATAGAAATAGAAAGGAAGGAAATAGAAGGGAGGGAGGGAGGATTAGAGGAAGGATGGAAGGAAGAGAGGAAGAAGCTTGTAGTTACAGTAGAACTCTGGACCTCAATGCTAATCTCTTCTAGGGGGAGCATAGAAATGTGATGCAATCAAGTTCTGCATCAATTTTTCCCCATAAGAAATAACTGAAAACAGATTAATCTGTTCTCGTCCACCCAGTTTATACCCTACCTTATCTTTTTATACAAAACATTACACAGAAACTTCAAAGTAAATAAGTTCAGAGTTAGAGATTATATTTTAAATAAGTAACACAACATTTAAAAAAGTTTTTAACAACCACAGTATGGCCCATA
>NW_022111300.1:28323091-28328414 GCF_000313985.2 Echinops telfairi | reverse complement strand
GATGTGGTCAAGTACTGGGGTTCTACCATATTGTGACTTGATTTAATATGTGAAGTCTTACATGGCTTTCAGGAGAAAAGCCTTCAAGAGTAATTCTGTCTGAAAGGTGCTCTTGCAATTTTAGACTCCATAAATAGTCAACGTCATTCTTTGGTTTATCTCAAACACCTTAACATCTAATCAATAAGTTATAGAATTAGATCCCAGGATGGAGACTGAGCAGCGTGTCTGTGGGATGGGGCATTTTGTAACAAATGGTCTGGAATAAATTCCACATACATGTTTCTTCCCCATTGGAAGGTCACATGGTCCCGATGGGCAGAACGCATTGACTTTACAGCACACTGAATTTGAATTTGAAATCTGTTAGAGATATAATTTCATTTCTTGTTCTTTAGGTTTCCATGGGTATCAGCAAGAGTCACTGTTTCCACCTCTCTCATGCCTATTACTCAATGTTTTCCAAGGACCATCGCTTGTGTGACTGGTGAGCAGGAGATGCATCTGTGTATGATCACCTCAGAGATTTCTGCTGCTTTCTGGTCTATGGCCTATTGGAGAGTGAGTTCTGAGCTACATTGAAGCATGAAGTGGGATGGGAGGATTATGGTGGTTCACCTGTGCGAGGAATTGGACAGATCCATTATGCCTGCAACTCCAAACTGTGTTTTCTTTCTGAGTCAGGATTCTCTAGAGAAGTGGAGGCGGTGGGGGGTGGGGAGAGAGAGATTGATTTATCTCAAAGAAAAGGCCTACACAGTTGTAGAGGCAGGAAAGTTCCAAGTTAATGGGTCTTATGGGAGATATCATTGTGGAGCCTTCTCCTGACTCACTTAACTATACAGGCTGATGAACCCAAGATTGGAAGGTCAGACGGCAGACTGCTGACTCTCAGGCTGCAGAGGCTAAGGACTCCCAGGATTGGTAGTTACCACAGTAACCCGCTGTCTCAAGTGCAAAGAACAAGCAGTCGAATGATGATCAGCCAGATACAGGATCCATATTTAGCAAAAATCAAGAGACCTTTGCCAGGTTACATTCCCGAGGAAACTATCTTTCAATGATTGGCTGCTTATAGCAAATCTCATCATGGAGGTGATTATATAAGAGCTTGTCATGGAGAAGAGCACATTATCAAGTGATATTATCAAACCTTTGAAAATCCTGGCCCAGCCAAGTTGACATACACCTTTATCAGCACATTCCCTATTCTCACTTTTATTGCATCCATTGCTAATCTGCCAAAACCTTGGGTAAATCAGTCATTTTCTATTAAAGAAAGAAAGAAAAATATCTTATAAAATATAGAAAAATTGTTGTCAAGGAAAAAAACACATAAGACAATGATCTCCACACATCTCATTCATGGCCTAAGCTTTCATGTATCTTTTATACATGGGAGCTGAAAATTCTTTGTAGTTCTACCGTGCCTGGCTTGTTCAAGAAATATGTGTTAATTCATTGCTGCCAAGGATGGTGCCCAAGATTAAATCAGGTAGAAAAGCAAGATTTTTTAAAATGTCCTAATCTTAATTATTTTTTTTACATAACTTACTCCCCACTAACCCCACAAACCTGAAGCAATATTGGAAAAGCAAAGTGTTAATTTTTAGGCAGTTTTTGGATGACGTTGATTAATGCAGAAAGATATTACTCACTAATTACAGACAAAACCCCCTCATTTGAACTCAATAACAGTTTTAATTAAAATTCTTAGTCTCCCAAAGCATGACTTCCTTAACCTGGTTTAATTATTTTGTGGGTCTTGCCTATGACCTTGTGTTAATTTGCATGGTGCTAAACATGTTTTTCTATTTGTCTGGCTATGTGCTATTATGGAGGAATTTCACATTTTAGCTACAATCAACACTAACCAAAGATGCCAGCTGATTAATTGGGCTTAGAGAGGTGTAAAACATGCACTTAAAATGCAAATAAATGGTGGACTTTAGCAGTGAATATATAATAATAGTGCAGAAGAGTTTAGCCTCTTTGTCTAATTTTAATCAAATATGAATGTGTTAACTATATGCCGCTTACATAGTGAAATATCCAAAGGCAGCCGTCTTTTAAATATTTAGGGTCTCACATAGTTTCAAGACGGTATACAATATATGATCTAGATCAAAATTTCAAATAGGACAATGCATCTTGAAATGTAAAATGTGATGAAAACATATAAGTAACACTACTTTAGGCATTTACCCAGATATTATGTAAATGCATATGTACAAGAAGTTTTCACATGGAATTATGTATAATTGAGGATATGTAAAACTAACGTGAGGGGTTGTCAATGGGAGTGCTTGACACAAAGAGGTGAGCGTATGAGCGCACTCACGGACTGGGCATCAGTGCAGCTGGCTTTTCTAAGGAAAGGGAGACTGCTTGCTCTGAGGACAATTTTACTTTTCCAAGGATGGAGAACTTAGAGAATGTTAGGAGAAGGCACAAAGCCAGCCTTGGGGAAGTGTGTCCCTTACTGGAAGTCACTGCCAAAGACACTCTCCACCCAGGGTTGAGAGGACAGGGCTTCCTGAGGACGGGGGTCAAGAAACTAAATTCTTGCCTTTTAAAAATTTGTCGCTATTTATGTGTAACAAAGAGTTTAATTTAATTGATTTTTATGTGCAGAGAGAGCTCCAGGTCAGCGGCATTAATTATATCCACAATCTTTACCACTGTCTATTTCCAAAACATTTCTATCACCTCAAACAAAAGCAATAATGTTTCATATTCCCCTCTCCTCATCTCTTAGTAACATTTAATTTACTTTCTGTTTCAAGAAACAGATGTGTTCTAATCATTTTATATAAGTGTCACCATATTGTTGTTTTGTGCTTGGCTTATTTAACTTAACACAATGCTCACAAAGACCATCTACTTACTAGAGTTCTTCAAAAATCATGTGAAAATTCTATTGTCTTTTACTTTTACACAATTTTTTGGAGCCCCACAATCTGCTTAGCATGTACCAAGAAGTTTCACTCCTTTTTATGACTGACTAATGTTTCTTTCATGCCACTGACATTTTGTACTCTAGTTTCTGTTACCTTTCCAGAAGAACTTATGTTAACGATGTGCACCAACTACTAAGGGTAATGTTTGATATATTGGATTATTTAGTTCAATTCAACACTTAGTGTAAGCTTACCTTCCATGAAAAGAGAAAAAAATACAATTTTTGCTCAGATGTTCTTGTCTCATTTTTCTGTATCTAATTATCTGGAATCATCAAAAGCACAACTCTTCTACCAAAAGAAAAGAAAAAAAAACAGAAAGGAAGAAAACAAACAATAAAACAACAACATCTATATACGAATAATCTATAATTGGTTGACATCATTAGTCTATATACATTGTGGAAAAATTAGGCATAAGTACATGAAAGCATGTAGCCAAATTATACTTGGGATGTTAGATTCACACTGTTAAGCTTCTTCTCCTTAGATTGTTCTGTATATTAAACTGTTGTGTTTGCTTACGTTTAACATGCACACTTGACGGAATCCTTAATTAAAGTTAATGTATTTGATCAAAATTTAGTATAGCCTTTCACAATTTTTTCTTTCAACAGTTTTATTGGCACACAATTTATATAATCATACAGTTGAAAAGTTCAATCATTCAATCATATCAGGGGGAGTTGTACTATCAGTACCACATCTATCTTAAAGCATCCCTGCCCCTGCCCCTCCCACCCCCGCCCAATGGTTAAGAGGCCATTAGAATGAGTTGTGCAATCATGTTCAGTTCTAGTGCTCCCTCCCTCCTCCCCACTTCATTATTTACTCCAGAAATCCCCTTACCTTCCCTAGCGCCCAGTGCCTGCTTCTGCATACCCGGTAACACCGTGTCTCAGTTATCATCACCATGCAGGCACAGCTAGGAAATGCAACAGAAGCCAATGAAAAGCAAATTTCATGCAATAGAATGATATTAAGGCCAATTATTCCTGTATTTTTAAAAAAAGAACTAAGCAATTAGTCCTTTCCATTTTATTAATCTATATCCTCCTAATTGTTCAAAGTCAGCTAATATTCAGCATGGATGCTGAATATTACCCATATCTAACTTTTAATCTTACTTACTATCCTATACAAACTCATACTTAAAATTACATATACCCACAGTTTAGAAAAATAGAATAATTCAAATGAACAAAAATGTACAGCTTAGCAATAGTATAATAAAAATTAAAAAGCAAAATTTAGATTAACTTTTCCTTAACTGTATGATTTTGTTTGCATATTCCAAAACTTTTCTAAAAAAAAAGAATTCAGTTGAAATAAGGCCTTTGATATTTTTTAATCTATATTGTCAAGGAAATATTCTCCAAATTAAATTATAGATGCTCTCAAATATCATCTTCCTTCTAGCAAACATCCACATATTGCAGAAAAAGAAAAAATGCTAAATGACTTAAGATATACGCAAAACAAAAAGGTGGCCAATTTCCTGGCACGAATGCTTCCTCTCTCATGCAGTGACAAAGTTTTCTCAATTCTGGAGGTCACAAGTGAGATAATATGAACAGATAAAAGGATTTCCATAAGCATCACTTTAAAATTTATAAACAAAACAGCTCAAGAATAATAGGTTCTAACTCAAGAAAAGTATAAGATATACAGGTACATTTAGCTCTATTATCTTTAATGTATACATAAGCAGAAACTAGAACAATAGTTTTTTTGTAGTTCAAATCTCTCACTATATAAACATGTAGTTCTTAGTTATCTATCTTTTCAAAAGAAAATAAAATATCTATGAATATGATCTGCTGTGCTTTTTTATGCCTTTAACTCCCTCTTCTCAGGAACATAATACATCTTCTCACAGAGGCTATGCTGAAGAGGGCAATATCTTCATAGGGCACTTAAGCAGGTTCCTTATAACCATTACTTTATTCTAAATCCTGTCCACCATCCTTTAATAATCTCCTTTAGATTTTTTGGTCAATATTTCTCAGAAATGTCGGTGAACAGATGAGAAATACTAAGCTCTGGGAAAACTAATGGACTATTTTCTTATTTCTACTTTTCAGGCACCTTATCAAGTCTGACTTTTTTCACAATTACTAATCTTGATTACGCTAACAATTTTCAGATTTTTCAGTTCCTTATGATGTAATCTGTCTGATCTTAGACTTTGTAATTATTTAATGCAACCTTCCATTACTCCCATCTAAATTTTCCAAGGTCTCGATTTTCTCTTATTCAAGTCTATCTTACCCTCTTAAGCGTGAAGATAATTCTCTCTGTTGTCAATAATGGAAGCAAAGTAGAGGTTGATTGGTTTGCCTTTGCTGTGTAAAAATCTCACA
>NW_022111300.1:28321085-28322477 GCF_000313985.2 Echinops telfairi | reverse complement strand
GGGGGTGACATTTTCTGTAGTTAGTAGTGATTCCATAACACAGCCTGTCCAGTGGGAGTTAGTGAATTTCTTACAGAATTTGGGGGAAAGCTTTAACTCTCCCAGGAAATGAGAGCGGACTCTTTCTCATCGTTCCCCTCTTCCTTCCTACCTTCACTGAGTGCTTAGTGTCTGGGGTGTGGTAGGCATTTTATGGCGCTTATGAGGGCCTACATATGAACCAGAAAATAATCACTTAAGCTAATGGAATGCAAAGATCAAATGAGCCAATGACCACCCAGCTCCAGACCCCTGGTGTGAGAAGAATACACTCTTCTTGGCTTGAACTCTTTCCAGCTCGCTATACTGTTGTTTGCCACCAGATACATCCCTCAGCCATCATTTCTTGAACTGCCTGCTATTAGCATCATAGAGTGATCTTTCAAAATTCAGTGTCCTGGGTCTCTCTTAGATTCTGTTACAGTAAGTTTGGGGCGACAGCCAGCCTCTGTATTTTATAATAAGCATTCCAGGTGATCCATCGACCAGTGTTTCCCCAACACTAACATGATTAAATACATTTGATAAGTAAAACACTGCCAATTATCTAAACGCTTGGTTTTATTGCCCACCTGGTTTTTGTCAAGGCATCCCTAAAATAGACCAGTAAAAATACAGAGCTGAGAATTTTTCACAGGTGCTTCTAATTACTTTTCCTCCTCTGGTGCCTGGGTTCGTGTCGACTTGATTAACTCCTTCCCACTGCCATCCATCACCTTTCCCACTTTTCCCCCTGAAGTCTTTTTTTTTTTGCCTCCTAGAATTCTCCCTTTTCCTGGAATATTCACCTCTCTTGTGCCACTTTACTACTTTATAACTCCCTTCCAATGCTTCCGTTCCTCTTTATTCCATGATTGACTCTCCCCGAGAAGCCATTTGTGATCCCCTATTATGAAGAATTCCCTATAAAAATAAATTATATTGTGCTGTGTTTGGGAGATAAATTGGTGGGGTAAACAGCTGTACACAGCAGCTCTGTGCAAACAAGTTTAAAGCAAGATCCAACCAGCTGCTCAGCATGAACCCCCCCAGAGCTGAGATCAGCCGGTGTTCTACCCCACAGTCCCCACAGAAAGCCAAGCTTGCCAGAGAGAAATGAAAGAACACTCTCACCAGGGGTTGAAGCAAGGATGGTAAAACATGTACTGTCCAACAAGGGATTTTATAATAATAATCTTTCTTTCCTCACACTGGCACATTTCCTCAGGAGAAACCAAAATAATTTTAGGTACTGTGTTTAGAGGAGGAAATTGATACCGACATTGCTGATACAGTTTAAAATATGCATACCCTTTCTTTTGGAATAAAAAATAAAGAGGCTGGTGATAGAAATAAAAATAATCTTTTCTTTTT
>NW_022111300.1:28318088-28320225 GCF_000313985.2 Echinops telfairi | reverse complement strand
AGTTATGATGACAAATGTATAGAGTCAAATAAAACAGCTCAGTTAAAAATGATGATGGTGCTTTCAGCATCAGTGTGTAGTCTGCTTAATATATTTGAACAGCATTTTACAGCTTTCAAAATGCTTTCTCATATATCAACTCATTTGAATCCAACATCAACATGGTAAAATATCCTGAGTGTTATTATCATGATGAACTTCACACTTAAAAAAAAAAAGCAAACAGGCAAACAGATATTTACCAAGAATACCCCATTGTTTAAGCCTGCATTTTGGATAGTTGTGTAGAAATGTCCAGAAAATGCTGACAAGTGGAAGTCCAGATCTCCAACTTAATGTGATCATAGTGTTAAAGTAGGCACATTAATACTGTTCACTGTGCTTCAATTACATTATTTATAAAATTGGATCTAAAAGGCTGTTCTTGACTACTTTTTGAATATTGGGAACTCCTTTTTCATTCAAGAGGATTAATGTTAAATATCTTTGACAAATATTAAAAAGTATACCATCATATAGTTTCAAAGGTGAATGAAATCTTAAAAATCAATAATAAGACTTTTTAAAGCTCATTGAGTCCCTAGGTAGTATAATCCATTAAGTCCTTAAGTGAAAGACTGGCTGTATGAACACACCCAGAGACAGCTTGAGAACCCTTATAAAAACTACTTCTGTTCGACATATGAGTTAGAATTCCATCAGTGACAAATGGTTTGGTTTTTGTTTTCTTCTCACAAAAGCGAACATTGGTAGACCCTCTCCTGGCCATCAAGTCCATGCTGACTTACAGTGACCCTAGAGGACAGGATAGAACTGCCTCTGTGAGTTTCTCAGATCGTACTGCTAACAGTAGAAAGTCTCGTCTTTCTCCCACTGAATAGTTGGTGGTTTCTAATCGGTCACCTTGTGGATTGCAGCCCAACAAAAGAACCACTGTACCATCCGTGCTCCTCAACTTTGGTAGAGAAAAGTTAAATGAGTTGCTGAGTGTCATAGAGTACCCCGGAGAAGGGTGAAGTTCACTATCCGAAATGATGATTCTTGGACCTGGGCTGCTACTCCCGCATCATATTGCCCTTTCTTGAAACTGATGTTTAGCATCACATCATCATGATACTCACATTTCTTTTATTTCAAGACTGGATAATACATTGTTTTGAGTAAAAGTGTTTTTGAAATAGTTACGTGAATAATTTGTAGGAGAACAATCAATTCCATATTAATTTTTGTGGGGTTGGCCGTTATAGTTCATATTAAGTCTAAAACACAAGTTTATTAGTCTCAAAATAAATCACTTCTGACCATTTTTATAAAAAATAAAACCCCACTCTCTTCAAGTTGATTCTGACTTACAGTATTTGAGCATGCCACAAAGTGACTATTAAACATAATTAAGCTATTTCCATGCTGAAGAACTAAAATTATAATACAATGACATTGATACATATAAAAGGGGGACTCAAACAAATAAAATAAAAATCTAAACCTACAAGTGATAAAGGCAGATGGACAATTCTTGGCAACTAGCCTTGGATATCAGAGGGTCAGAGGTTCCCTCTTACCCAGACATCAGTCCCCCAAGCACTCTGGGAAGGAAACAGCTGAATGAGAGGTGAAACTGAAGAAAGTGGCTCAATAAAGGTGAAGATGGCAACAACGCAATGTGTGCAGAAGGCTCGTTGTGTTCTCATCGGTGGAAAGAACAGATGGCAGACATCCAAGAGTTTCAGCTATCCTGCATCGGGTGGTAACGGCCCTGTATAGGAAAGCAAAGGAGATAATCAATGCCTCCCAAGACGGTCGCTGCTGAAAAGTCAACATCACTATGTGGACAGCCCAGAAGAGCAGTGGGCATAGGCAGACTGAACAAGGAGGGGAAAAAAAAAAAAAGGATTATCTGGAGATTAGAAGATCAATAAGGATGATGACAGCAAAGAATATTGATGTGCCTGGTCATGCTGGAGGATATAACCCAGTGGCACAACATGTGACTCAGTGCGACTATCAGAACATCAATAGTATATATACTGGTAAAAGTTATCGCAAAGTCAAGGCAACCCAAAGGAAACAATCGTAGCTAGAATAGAGGATTTACAGAAGTATGGCAGGAAAACATCCTCTCTTGCTGGCTCTGAGA
>NW_022111300.1:28316059-28317051 GCF_000313985.2 Echinops telfairi | reverse complement strand
TGACTTGACTCCTGGCATGACTGAGAAGAGGTGCTGCTGTAGAGGTGCTGTTGCAGAAAAAGGACTGTATATTTATTGTTTTCTGGCCCTGATTTGTAGTAACTTTCTTAATAACCCCCTAAAATCATTGTGTATGGTCTATGAGTTCCATGGAGCCATTGTAAAAGATTATCAAACCTGGCAGAGAAGTAGAATATTCTGGGATGGATGATTGGTTTCAGAATAGCATAAAGGCAATTTAAGGGTTGAAGAATGTGTGACTTCTGCCTCCGAGAGATTTTCCATGGACAGCCAGGGAGCTGAATTTTCCTTCCCATGTGTAACCCAAGGAGATCAGATGTGGCTTCCATGCCACTTCCTCAATTATGATGCAATTTCGAATTCCAAGAAAAGTAATTGAATTGTCGAGTTTTGCTTTGCTCCATGTTGCTTGTATATTTCTCTAAAATGTGTCAAAACACTTTTTAAGTATGATCGTGTTTATGTCAAGCCCCAGGTGGTTTCAAGGAATCAGAGGTACTGATGCATTTAGAGTCACCGGGTCATGCACTATTTGGGGAAAAGCAGGGAGTTGTATTTCTTTGGGAAAGATGCTTGGCGGAAAACTCTTGAATTTGTTCCACCTTAGTGCTGAGTAGAATATTTAGAAACCAGAAACTAAAACAAAACAAAAAATACCTCGTGAAATGTCTCATCCTGTCAACGGACACCAAGAATGCTATTCCATATGACTAGGATTTTAGCAGCGAGCAGTTAAACGACGAAGGGGCACTATGAAAATAATTCAGTCGAGTGGTTTTTTTTTTACATTTCAACTACATAGAATATCTTGAGGTCAAAACAAAGATGGCTTATTAAAATAGATATGTCGTTATGTTTATTTTCTATCTGCTTACTTCCCAGCTGCTATTACATTATTAAACTATCTCCGCAGATGTTTCCAATCTACTAGAGTTTTACCCTCTATTTTCTACCCACTTCTTTTTTTTTTT
>NW_022111300.1:28313738-28314778 GCF_000313985.2 Echinops telfairi | reverse complement strand
AATGCCTTATTTTGCCAACAGGCAACAATAGAAAGACCGTCATTCTATCACATTCTTGCTTATGTGGTCTCCATTCTTGGCCTGTTGGCATTTTGACCTCTAATATTGACAGGTGGTTCTTATTTATTTCCACAGATAGGTCCCTCTGGTATTGAAAGCACAAACTGTAGTTAAATAATGACAACCACACTGCTGATTCAAAAGAAATCTTTCCACTGGATAAAGGGACCAACACAGTAAAATATTTTTTTTTTTTTGTCTAAATACTCCTATACTTGATTTTTGTTTTTAATCTCATGTTTCTGGAATCCACTATAATTTATTTTCTGTTCTTGCTTGTCTATGAGTCTACTTCTCTTCTTCCCTTTAATACACATTAACAAAAATAAATTTTGGATAGGTTTATAAGCATCTTATAAGGTGCATGAAAATTTTATATAATTTTGCAATATCAATACTTAGAAAATTTGACCTCAGGAATACTAGATACTGGAGAAGGGTTTGATGATAAAGGCTTACTGGACTTTAATAGTATTACATTCATATAATGCTTTAAACCTTTATAATGTAAGTGATATTATCAAACTTATTGACAAGCACATTTAGTGTCTACCTTTATAACCCACATAAAGTTATGATTTTAGTTGTTCTTAAAGATCAGAGATCTAGAAGTATTGTTTGGACTTGAGAATCCTACAATATCAAGAAGTGACTCTACACACTCTAATCAAATGGTGAGGCAGTAGAAAAATTGCAATTAGTCAATACGTTCAGTGTTTGTTAATGAATGGGTGTCATTTGGAGCATTTGTTGCTGGAGTAGACTAGAATATTTGGTGGTGACCGAATGGGGATATGCTCTAGATGCTGACTGTAAAGAATTTGATTCACTTCTTTGTTTTCTTCAAATCATTTTATTGGGGGCTGGTACAATTCTTATCACAATCCATACATACATACATTGTGTCAAGCACATATGCATATTTGTTGCCATCATCATTCTCAAAAATTTGCCTTCTACTTGAGCCCTTAATATCGGCT
>NW_022111300.1:28264915-28313338 GCF_000313985.2 Echinops telfairi | reverse complement strand
TGAAGGGTTGTGGGGAGGAGATGAGCCAGTCATGGTGCAGGGTAGGAACGATGAAACATATAACTTTCCTCTAGTTCTTAAATGCTTCCTCCCACCTACTATCATGATCCCAATTCTGCCTTGATTCACTTCTATATGTGTCTTGCAGCCCTAATCCTGACCATCTCTGTCACAGCTTCTGCCACCATAGCAGACTTCTTTCTTTGATTCTGCTCCAGCACAATGTTATTAACTCTCCTTTCCCCCTTTATTGGGAATATTGTGGGTTTTGAAACTTTTATTGAAATTATTTATTTTTAGTTTTTAATCTCCATATAATCTCCAGATAATCCATAGAATGTACAAAGTAGGATTAAGCGATAAATTGTGCAAAAAACCCTACCACTGCTACCAATCGTGCTACTCTTTGTTGCATTTGATTGATATCTGACTCATTTACAAAACTATACATTTTCTCTGTATTCAATGGCCTAAAACTGGAAGTCACATAAGGATGATTTTCATGTATGTTAAGAGGTATTTGGCATTCTTCATGTGCACAACATGAGGAGACACACTGTTGAAACACAGATACAGCATGTATCACACGTTACCATGACCTCCCCGACAAAGCCCTGCTGACTTGTTCAAAAATCCTTATAGTTGGGATTCAAAATTGTCTGACTGGTTGTCAATGTGACCCAGCCTATTTAGTTTTCTACCACTTTAAAATCTCTGAAAATAGGAAAAATGTAAGAGGGTAGAGAGAGGGCTAGAGGAATATGTAGCCATGGGGAAGGACCAAAGCTTGTGGAGAAATGTAAGCTAAATTATAATGATGAATGTATTTCCCAGCCTCACAAAAAATCTAGCAGTGAGTCAATAGAAGGATGGAGGAGGAAAATGCTATTGTGAAATCTGTTAGAAAAAGGGACCTTCCACCCACCCACCCCACACACTCATATTATTCATTTGATAGTTCTCAGCATCTTAGACGGGTTGGCTAGTAGGAAGGTTTTTATTGACAGTGCTTCGTTTGTATCCCTGATTCTGAGTGTTAATCTGATAGATTCCCAGTGTCTTGGATTTTCAAGATTTCATAGGGTTACCCAAAGGCTGCTGGAAAAAGAGAAAAGTAAACTCAATATAAGGTTCAATACTTGCATTGCAGGCAAATGCATTTTGCCTTCCCGCAATGCTCTCTAAGTTAAACCACAAGGAAGTATTTCAGAGCATCATATTTATGACTTGAATATTTTCAAAACTCCATTACAATTTGCTCTACAAAGGCAATGTAATTCTAGAATTATTTAGATTTTTGTTACATTTCTGCTTTACTTTAGATGACTGATAATTAGGTCTTTTTCTCTTCAGTGCCCAGTGCCTAGCTGGCTAAACTGTATACAGAAATATACATGAATGCATAAAGGTTACGGATTTCTGTTAACTATTCATAGATTTTTATATGAGAAATCCAGTTTTGATATTTGGGTAAATATTTCAATTTAGAAAATTCATTTCTATAGTAGTTGATTAAGGCTTTTTTCCCTCTCGTTTTTTGCTCATAGGTGACTTGAAGTTCAAGCAATAGAAAGCACAGCCCAAGGGCCAGCGGAGGTGAAAGAAAAGGGAGAAGAGCTGTTAGGTGTTTGGTGCCTAGAAATATGAACATTTATTCTACACTGGTCAGTTTTCTGATAGAGTTGAACTGAAATCCATGCTGAGGGTGGTACAACAACTGAAGGATAAGACACCAGCACCATATTGTCCTTAAAAAACCACAGAACTGATAGGGAGTGGTGGATGTTCCCTCCAACCTTCCTACATAGTTCCAAACCAAACTAAACACGCTGCCATCGAGTCACTGCTGACCCATAGCAACATCCTATGGGTTTCCAAGACTAGCTGTTCACGAGAGTAGAAAGCCTAGACTTTCTTCCGCAGGGCTGCTGGTGGTTTTGAACTTTGTAGAACACAGCCCAACAAGTAACCACTACACCACTCTATTTGGGGGAGTGGGAGGGACAGCAAATAATCCAACTCACACTCCTCTATGAAATTCATTCTTGTATTTTAAAACGTGCATTGCCTTGAGCAGTGCAATTTGTTCTCACCCTTCAACAACTTCCTTTACTCTCCTCTTCACAGATCCTATCTGTGGCTGGATGATGCACAGTTAAATGCAATCAGCTACTTACTGAAAAGTTGCTGATTTGAATCCACTCAGACGTGCCTTAAATGAAAGGTCTGGTGAAAAACCAGCCACCAGCAACCCTATGGAATACACAGCTCTACTCTAGTATACATACATGGGTTGCCATGGATAAGAATCAACTCAATGGCAAATAGGAGTGGGGGTGCAGAGATTATATTCATTAGAATTAGAAAGTAATTGATCTCCAGATTCTGAAAAACAATCACTTGTATTTTTGAAGATCATATAGAATGCAAGTCATTTGCCTAAATTTGTATTGAGTTAGCATTGTAGAGAGTGACACTGGTACCATTGGCTATATACGCATTTGTTGCAGGAAATTTTCATTCGAGGGAAATAAATCTGGAAAAATTAAATGCCTTACTAAATATTATTCTTCATATCAATATAGTTTATAAAACTCGTAGCATTTTTTTCCAAGTGGAGAAATAAAGGAAGGAAAGTGATGATATTTGCCTCCACGAACATCTGTCTCCTGTGCACTGAGAGTAGAACTGGACAGTGCTTGGCTACCACTACTCAAAGTTTTAATGAAAGATTCTGTAGAATAATGCTCATCAAAAGGGAGAAATGCAGAGAATTATTTAACTTTCTCATAAAATCCAGTTTCTGAAGCCTCAGAGACTGGAGGGATCCCTAAAATTATAGCTCTGTGGTAATATTTAAGCCTCAAATTAAATATGCCCCTGCAGTTTTCTTAAAACCAAATGATTGTTATATAAACTACTAAATAACACCTTCCTTGGGGTCAGACCCAACCCAGGAATGCATATGGAAGCCAACTAAAAAGGAGGGGAGAAAAAGTGGGCATGGATAGTGCGTGAACAGGGCACTTATCCACCCATGGGGCATGTATTATTTATGTCTCCACAGGAAAGGGAGAGAGGGACCAGACCTCAACCAGGTATGCCAAGCCTTGAGGGCAGCATACTAGCATGAAGCAGTGAACTGACAGAGAGGTCTGTGGGCCTGGCCCCAATCCCAGCTATGTGAATCCCCCCCAATCCCCCCACCCCCACTCCTGACGAAGATTGCACTGCAGAGGACAGCACTGAAGCTACAGCCCCAGGAGAGTGGCATGTCTACCCAGACCACATGAGAGAAAACCTATAGGCAGAGAAAGAGAGAGAGAGAGAGAACCACATCCTGGCCCAGCAAGTTCAAAGGACTGCACTCCTGCTTGTAGCAGTCAATGCACAGAGATGACCATAGGGCTGGCCCCACCGTGAAGCAAGACATCCCCCTGAATGACCCACAGTGCTGCAGGACACAGCACTGGAGACAGTGTGGGAATTGTGCCTCGTCTGACCTACCCACACCAGGGCAAAACACGAAGGGAGTGCAACAGAGCAGCAAGGGATGCAAAGCAATGAAGTCTCTGAGGAATCCTGAAAACAGACTTCAGCCTCAGAGGGCAGGGCTTGGCACCTCATCCAACTCAATCAGAGAACATACAGAAGGGTCAGCACACAGATCTGAAACCGTTTATTGCCCCCCCCCCTTTTTTCCTTCTTTTATTTTCATGTCTATCTATACAAGATAGGAAAGATAAACAATCCCAAGGAGAAAACAACGGAACTGATGGTTCTGGGGGTAAAAGGAAGGGAGGGAGGGAAGGAGAAAGGCAGGGCAAAAGGAAGGTGTGGCAGTTACATAATCTACTGTTAACTTGAAGAAGACATGGAGTCAAGTCAGGTCATAGTCAATGAAGCCTCTGTGTGGGCATGGCCTAAGGATTCTGGGCACCCCTGTCTTCCTCCCTGGAGGTGGGACACACATTCTCTTTGCTTGACATTCCTGATGGCAAGTCAGATGGAGCCACGCTAAAGAAGCCAGAGCCCTGGAGCTGGAGGAGCCATGTGGAGACCCATGCACATGCTGAGATGCTTCCACCACCACTGGATCCATAAGACTTTCCCACCATTGGTCTGTGGTCTTCCTGCATTTGGCGTCATTGCATGTGTTGCCTGTGTATGAAGAGGAATTTATAGACTGGCATCGGACATAAGTACTAATATTGGACTTGTGGATTTGATCTGGACTGGGCTGGATGTTTTCTCAATATACACTTGATCTTTTACATAAGACTATTTCTTATACACATATAAGTGTCTATGAATTTGTTTCTCTAGCCTACCTGGACTAACACAGAGGGGGAAGTCAAAAAAACCTGTAAAAGGGATATACACATAGATTAAGAGTGCGTTGAATTCCCTTTAGCCATAGACCAGGGATGTGAATAGACTTACTAGCATGCTATTGAAATTGGATGATTGTAGACACACACTGTAATGCTTGAGGGTAAATTAGAATGTATTGGTACAAAATCATAGAAACATATTAAACAAAAGACATCAAAATGTGAAGTTACTGTTTCTCAACTTGTCTTCCATCTTGGTCTATATACAGCTGAAAGTGGTGTTCCTATCTACAGTGCACCGCTGAGGAATTCTATACTCCGATTCATACTGTGTCTTAACAATCGTTTTGGCATCATTGTGTGACTCAAATTATATTTCTTTGAAAAACTTCGCGTTTAGCAAACAAAAAGAAGTCCAAGGGGGAAGATCAGGGTTTTAGTGTACATGGAGTAATGTTTCCCAAAGAAATTTTCATAGGACAATCCTTGCTACTCTTCCAGAATGAAGAGATGTGTTGATGTGCCGGGAAATAATTTCTTGGTGCAACATTCCTAAACTTTTCTGTACTAATGAAGTTTACAAAGTTTAGAAAACTTTTAAAAATAAACCCCTCTGATTATCCTGTGTTCTTTGAGAAAATCTATTAAGGTTACCGCTTTGTAACAAAATATAATGGTTTTCACACCCTTTTGAGTTCACAGCTTTGCCTTAAGTAGACAGATCCGGAACTATTTGCCTTAAATAGAACTGGGCCAACACATCTCCTGAGAGGTCACTGTTTTGATTGCACCTTAAAAAATATTTTTTGAAGACACCTAATGAGACTAAGATACATATTTTATAGAGAGAATTTGACTGCTACTGTCCACTAATTGTTTTTGTTTCCAATCTACCTGTGCATGTATGAACTAGATCTTGAGTAGCAATGCTTTTGAGTTACCCTTCTATTGATATGGAAAAGGATTTTCTGGCTCTTGAAACAGGGTGCTGAGAAATCCATTTCGTTTCCTCTTCTCAATTATTTCACCAGCTATTTGAGGATTTTTCCCCCTTTTGGTTTATTTTGCCCAATTTTCTAACCAAGGACAATTTTGACTTAGAGTAGTATGGAAGAGTCATGTAGGCTGGAAATTGATATTGACAATCTGCCCAAATGATTACTGTAAATACAAAAGTGCAACTAACTTTCAATTTCTCAAACCTCCAAATACTAGGCAGCTGAACCTTATCACACATAGGAAAAAACGAACTAAGAAAAGAGGAATGGCCTAATTCTTTAGCAGCCAAACAGGGAGCCCTCAGGGCCCCCCAAAATATGCATTACTTTGATGAAAGCTTGCCTTATATTAAAGTCAACTGAGTCTTAAAAAGAAAAACCCTACATATTTGGAATAGAATCTATGGTAGCTAACCATAGAGACCCAGGGTAAATGCTTTCTGTACACAAACAGCACAACATTATGACCTATATGTGTTTAGTGATGGCATGAGATACCCTCACTACGGATGTGAATTTGCTGAATATGCTAGAATTTTTCTTCGACTATTCAAGTAGAAATTATCTCAGAGAGCAACAAAGGAACCCTCTGTATTTTACACAAGAGGTAGCTGAAATATTTTGGAAAAAATTGTTGTTGTTAGGTGTCGTAGTTACACAATTTCATGTCACTGGATAAGTAAGAAGGAAGTGGTAGCGTCTAGCCTGTCAATCAGGTCACTGCCTGGTGATCTTTCTTCGTGGGCAAGCTCTTCTCATTAGGACTCTGGGAATTCCTCTCTTCCTCCCTGGATGCAGGACACACTCTTCCACTGCTTCACATTACTGTTGACAAGCCGCATGGACCCCACTGATGGCAGCCAGAATCCTGGAGCTAGAGGAACCACAGGAAGACCCCCAGCAGGCCTGAGATACTTCCACCACCACTGGATCCACCACTGGCCTGTGATCTTCCTGCATCTGGCATTTTTGCATGTGCTGCATGAGTCTAGAGGAATTTATAGACTAATATCAGACATAGGGGATAATATCGGACTTATAGACCTGATCTGGAGTGGGCTGGGATGGTTTCTCAATATGCAATTGAGCTCTTTCTTATACAGTGTTAGTCTGAGTAGACTAGCGAAACAAATCCATAGACCTCATATGTGTATAAGAAAGAGCTTTATATACAAGAGCAGTTGAATATTGAATACCCCAGCCTAGTCCAGATCAAGTCCATAAGTCCGATATTAGCCCATATGTCCAATTCCAATCTATAAAGTCCTCTTCAGATTCACGAAACACATGCTATGATGCTGAATGCAGGAAGATCACAGGCCAGTGGATGGATAGTCTTATGGATCCAGTGGTGGTGGAAGCATCTCAGTGCTGGTCTGGGTCTCATGTGGCTCCTCCAGGCCTAGGGCTCTCACTGCCATCAGCATAGATCCACTGTCTTGTCAGGAGAGACTCTCTCAGTGAAGGAGCAGAGAGAGAGTGTGTCTCCCGCCTCCAATGAGGCATACAGGAGTTCCCAGAACCTTCAGGAGAAGGCCATGTCCACACAGAGGCCTCATTGGCTATGGCCTGATTGACAAGCTACACTCCACCCATATATTCTTAATCCTCAAATTGATAACAGATTATGTAAGTACCAGATACACATATGATTACCACTGAATTTGTTTCTCTATCAATGCAGTCTAACACATTAGGATATGTACCCGGACCCCAGAGTCCCATTGGTGCTTCCCATTCTTTGTTCTCCTTGATTTTAATCTTGCAATTCTGTTAGAATTCATAATAACTGGACAAATCTTTGCTGTTTCCCTTTAGAAATTAGAAATTAACCCACCTCCCTTTAAAGGACAGAACTTGCTAATAATACCTGTAACTAAAATGTGGACAAATCCTCTAAACTATCCAGCGATTCCAACCCATAGTGACCCCAGAGCCTGTTGCCATCTTGAGTAACCCATATTGAGTGACCATCCAACCTCTAACTTGAAGTTACAAGGAGACAGGCAGGAGCAGTAGCTCTGCACAGTCTCTCTCATCATTCAAGAAGGCAGGGAGAAGCAGGTTGCCTACAAGAAGGCCAGCTAGATGAAGCAAAAGCATACACAAAGAATGAAGGAATCCACGTTAAGACTAAGACATGTAAATAGAAGAGGGCTATATCCTTTGTCCTCCCATATTCTGTTTTGATGTATCAACAAAAGACACTCTCACCTCTGATTTTATACAAAGCTCTTAACAAAGTTTTGGAGAAGTTAAAGTTTATGTTTAGCTTATCTGTTGGAAGACTCAAGCCATCACCAACTCTGTATATACGCTGCAAATCCTGTATTGATTGCTCTTTGGATTCAATCACACATAGCTTTGATGGCATGTCGGCCTATTTCCCACCTTGTTAACTCAGATGCGGAATAAAATTTTGTTTTTCCTCACTATTATAACTTTATGATGGTTTTCCCCTAGGACAAGGCCAGCACGTAACCCACCATCACACAAGGGCTCCGGTGCCTTAATTGGGGCCTGACTCATAATGACTCTATCAAACACCCAAATCCACTGACATCAACTCACAGCAACCCTTTAGGACAGGGTAGAATTAACCTTGCAAGACTGTGCAATTTTTTTATGGGAGTAGAAAGCCCCATATTTCTCCCATGGAGCAGTTGGCAGTTTCAAACAGCTGACCATATGGTTAGTGACCCAATGGGTAACCACTGTACAATAGAGATTCAACATTCTTCACCAATACGTTGATTCAAAGGCATCAATTCTCCTGTAGTCTTCCTTGTTCATTGTTAACTTTCACAGGCTTATGAGGAAACTGAAAATACCACAGCTGAGTCTAGTGTTCTTTAATCATCAAAGTGACAGCTTTGTTTTTAACACTTTAAAGAGGTCTTTTACAACAGATTTACCCAACAGGATATGTCAATTGATTTCTTGAATGCTGTGATAATTGGAGTTGAGGAGTGCTAGGGAGAATGTGGGTGCCATCTAGGTCTAAAATCTAGCTTAGTTTTCAAAGTCCCTTCCTGTTAGGTAAGCAAATTATAGGCACTTCCCTCCTTGTTTAAGTTTTGCAAGTGGGCACTCCTTAACTCCTTGTCAGCTCTATTAAGCTGGACTAACTTCCTAGGGCTAAACATACAACCATTTTTCATTTCTTGGCAATCTGTTCCATTAAATTTGCATATTCAAACATGCAGCATTTATGTCTGATCTCTAAAAGAAAACTCACTAAATTCCTGGTAGGATTATTCTTTCTCTTTCTCTTTAGCTAGGGACAGAGATTTGAATAACAACTGAGAGAGAAAGCAGAATTTAGGCAGGCCTTTCATAAATGAAATTAGCAAGTTTCTACAATGTAAAGATTCTATTTGTAATTCTAAAATCCTTTTCCATTCTCCTTGCTTAGCTCCAGGCATGAATAAAAGTGTTGGGGGTATATGTTTGCTTTTCTTCCTCTTAATGGGTAAGAGCTAACTAAATGCTGAATTTACAAAAATACTTTGTGAGTTCTGGATTTTATGCATACACACAAGATGAATACCATCACTTGGATCTTAACTGAGCAATATCTGCAAAGTCACTTTGCTGTATAGTTTTTATGAAAAATCTACAGTTTAACTTGACAATCTTCTCAAATGATATCCACAAGTATTTAGCATTAAAAAGCTCAGTTTAGAATTTGAATTGCTAATGTTGAGTTTCCAATTCAAGGTTCTACAATCCAAAACAGGCTTGAAAAGAAAAACAAAAAAGAACAAGCATAATTGAATGGAAATCGTAGCTTTGACTCCACTTGGTTAAGTTGCTTTCAGGCAACCTTGGGGTCCTTACTCTCTGTGACTTCCAATTGCCTTATGTTCCACCAGGCTCTAGGGAGGAACATCCTAATGAAAAGATTGATGTTATTGTTATCCAAGCTGAAAGAGAAAGAGAGAGAGCAGGCACACGAGCATTCAACTAAGCAAAATTCCAGTATATATTTTAAGAGGAAAGCTTCTCACGTTTAGGCACACCTATTCGCTGCTATCATCTACTCCTGTTCTCTTCTGTCCTTTTCCTCTCTGCCTGCTTCTCCTTCCTGCCCACCCTCCCTTTCTCCTTTCCTCCCTTCAATGATCAGGATGGAACTCCTGGACTTGTGCAACCTGTGTACAAAAAATGCAAATCTTGTTATATGTGTGTATGTGTGCCTTACCTTTTCTTGTTTTCGATGGTCTTTCTCTTTCTATAGATACTCCTTTGTTCTAGACCTTTACCTTAACAAGAATAGCGTGCTTGAAGGTTATGATTCATTTCTCCATGGATAAGCATAACCCCTTAAGAGCTTAGTTACCCCCAACAAAATAAATATAAAAACTCTCCCCGGATCATGCAAGATTCTCAGTTGCTAGATGAAATGCACTCAACATAAAATTTTTACAAGATTAAGTCTTTTTTCTGAGTGTCATCTGAAATGGATGCAAGTCTTTTCTCTGAAGTGTTGGCACCAATTTAGTCACTGGGAATCAGAGGAAGAAAGAGAAGTTTTCATTCCAAAAGTATCCCCGCAAGGAGACCGCAGTAGCTCAAAATGGACTGTCTATGATGTTTTGTTTCAAATCAGATCACAGAGAGAATATATACCGCTCGTCTTTGGAATGTATACATTGGGAAGTCACATATAAATGTTTTCTATTACCTCAGGATTCAGGGTAACCATGGGAAACAACTGTTGACCATAAGCAAGCAAACAGAACAATAAAATTCTTTACATCTTAATCCAGTCTTGGGAAGTCTTTGTTGATTGACTACATAGCAGGGCCTAGCTTTTCATCACTGTCCGGCACATCAGAGAAGACCCTCCGTTTCATCAGGCCTTTTCAGGTGCCGTCCACATGCAACCTGCCTGCTTTTGAGCAATGTGGCAAATTATAAAAAAAATCCATGAAGACTGCATCGAGTGCCGCCCATTCGGCTGAGTGCACTTTGTGAAGGGGGGCCTTTCTCAGCTTGGTCAGTACAAGAATGATCAATCTGCAATGAACACAGGAGGAAGTGTGTGTTGGATCTGGCTCCAGAATCCAAGTGGAGGAAACCGTAACGACATGGGGAAAGGGGTGCAAGAACAAGAAAGGAACACTAGACGGAAAAAAAGTGATAATTTCATTCTCAATTACTTCCCCTCACACAGCATAGTGAGAACTCTCTCATCCAGGTCACACACTACAGTTGAGAGAGCAAGAGTGGATTGGATAATTTAAGTTTTTGCTCTTAGGAAGTTCATACATTAATAGGAAATAAAATCCAGGATGGTGACTTAGTTTTGGTTCAGCATACATGACTCCAGATTGGGCCTAGAAGAGCTACTTGCTATAGTGTCACTTTTGAGTCAAAGGATCTTAGTATAGGGGGTCCAAGGTGAGAAAGAGCCCCCAAATTAAAAAAATAATTGTTACAGACTCGTTTATTAAATTCTGAACAGGACAAAGACAAATCATCCAGTTGAGGGCCCGAGGCCATCATGGTGTCTAAAACCACAGTCACATGGCCGCTTAAAGATGACTGACAGAACAAAGGAAACGCTCACAACATCCTGATTGGCAGTGTTAGGACGCTGGGATGGTTGACCTCAGTTCTTGCTTGTCAACACTGAAAGAATTCACCCAGCAGAAGCACTTTTATAAATCCAAGTCTCTTTGATGAGCGAAAGGGAAGTTTCAGGTATGACAGTTATTAAGCTTCTCAGGTGGGAAATGCCTTGGTCCTTGGCTTCGCACAGCAAAGAATTCACACCAAAGCCTAGTCTGTGATCCAAGTGGTTTTTTATAAAGGATAGAAGAAATTTCATGTTTTACACAGGCACCCACAGGGCACTTCACACCTTGCAGCATGGCTTAGGAGCAGCTGGAAACAAGAGTGGTGGGCTCCCGACTCTGGCTTCTTAGGGCCCATGTTGGGAGGCATGGTGGACGGTACTGGTTGACCCCATTGGCTGAATTAAGCCCATGGTCTAGATTGGGGCCCACCCAGGTGTACTGGCCTCCTGGCTCAAGGGCCTGAATTTGCCCATGCCCTCTGGCCTTCATTGGTGTCCAGCTTCCTGTAAGGGGGTGGAAAATGGCCATTTCAAGGGAGTGTGAAAAACCACATGGAAAATGGCCAGAAAGTGGAGTCCACAGAACCAAAAATCAAAAAAGCAAGAGAGCGCACGTGCAAACGTGGGGGGGCGGATATTCCTGAGAGGGCATGAATATGAGTGTGCTAAGTCACATGGGAGAGATTCTACCCTCCAGCAGGCAAGAGAAAGGGGCATGATAGAGAGAGAAGCTGCTTGTCCTCAGTCTGATATTTATTGCCTTCTGATTCCCACTGGCTGGGGGAGGGGGGGCCGTGGTTGTGGGTATTGGTCCATTTGAGTGGCTGAATTCAGGTGCATCTGTGTGATGTAATGTTGCTGGTGCCTATTGTGTATGTGCCCAGGTTGCTCTCCACCTAAGCCTAGGTGACCTGGGTTTGAGCATGCTCAGCTATGGATTGTCCCCATAGGTGTCTAATGTGTGCCTGATTTTTTTGAAACCCCTTTATTGTGTCATAGCCAGCTAATTTAATTTAGTGTAGGCATTCAGTGGAGGTAACCCTCTTTATACCTAGTCTTTCTGTCTCTCAGCAGATCAGCAGACACTATTGTAGGTCAGAAAAGGTTACCAACTTGCTTTTGGGGCCCTCTTGACCAAGACAGTCAGAGTGACTCTTCATGATTTACTCTTATTCAATCCTAGCACCCCAATTTCTATCAAAGACAGACCCAGGCAAATGTCTCAGTACTTGACTGTCATTCCCTGGGCTGACTAGGGGATTGATAGTGATCTATGAACCACATGCTTTGCCTGGGACCAAAACTTTTCACAAATGTCAGTCATGGTCCAAATGGACTCAATGGAAGCTGAATCAATGTGCAGATTCAGAATTGGTTTAGAACTCCTATTCTAAGCTCTAGCTTTCTGAAAATCCAGTGCTCAGAATTTAAGTTGTGATATACTCCCAGAGTTACAATCTTAGAAGCCCATATGGACAGTTCTACCCTGTTCGATTGGGTCTCTATGATCCAGAATGAACTTGATGGCAGTGAGTTTGGTTTAATGCATTCTATAAAAGCAAAAGTGCCAGTCAAACCAACAAACCAAACAAACAATCTCATTGTCATCCAGTCAAGTCGAACTCAAAGCAACCCTGTAGACAGGGTAGAATTGCCCCTGTGAG
Source organism: Echinops telfairi (assembly GCF_000313985.2). Classification (NCBI taxonomy): domain Eukaryota; kingdom Metazoa; phylum Chordata; class Mammalia; order Afrosoricida; family Tenrecidae; genus Echinops; species Echinops telfairi. Next base: position 28,300,758 of record NW_022111300.1, on the reverse strand, counting down.
TTTCCGAGACTCTTAACTCTTTATAGGAGTAGAAAACCTCATCTGTCTCCCATGAACCTGCTGATAGTTTCAAATTGGTAACCTTGAAATTAGCAGCCTAGTGTGTAAGCACTACACCATCAGGGATGCTACTGAGTCTCTAGGAAGTAAAATTCAGTTGGATCTTCCATGGCAAAGTTTTATTTGTATATTTCAGCATGTCATTTGCATCATTACCATTTTTTGGTATAATTTATAGAATCATAAGATTAGTCTGAGCCAATACAGTGATGGACCCTTATAGTTTTAGATAATCTTGAAAAGTCTCCCAGAGTCTAAAGCTTCTTAAACTCAGGTCACGACCTCATGTGGTGCTACATAACCGAATGTGGGGGGTTGTAAAAAATTTTGGTTGGGTGAAGGGAGATGTTAGGCAGTGTAAGATATGATAAAATAATAATTTATAAATTATCAAGGCTTCACGAGGGATGGGGGAGTGGGGGGGGGGCGTGGAAGAAAAAATGAGGAGCTAATCCAAGAGCTCAAGTGGAAAGCAAATGTTTTGAGAATGATGAGGGCAACGAATCTATAACTGTGCTTGACACAGTTGAGGTATGTATGGATTGTGATAAGAGTTGTATGAGCCCCTAATAAAAATGATTTAAAAAAATGTTGGTAACAGTAAAAGACTTCCAAAAGCAAAACGGTCAGAAACCCATGAAAACTCAAATGTGTAGTGAATTGGTAGTGTTTCTGGCAACACTTAACCTTACAGTTTGTTACAATTTGTCTAGTGAAAATGGTCATGCGTGGAAAAAGGTTAAGATGATTGCATGCTAGGCAATATTCATGTAAGGACACCTACAGAACACAATGCCACAGATAACACACACCCCCAACCCCCCACCCACCCCCCGCCCCACGAGGAGAATACTGAGGCGGCCATCAGCCCTCATGAAAGTTTCATAGTCATTTTTTTTCCCTTCTCATTCTAGTGTTGTTGCTGTTTCCTGAAAAGGTCCCCCCTTCTACCCGAGCACTAGCTAGATGCTCCAGGAACACATGACATCAAATCCAAGGTCACAGACGCAGTTGGAAGAGGAGATTTTAGCTGGTGTCTGCATAACTCCCTACTATAAAACCCTGTCAGCTTATTCCTTCCTGGAGTTTCCTGGTTCTTAATTGTTGAACGAGAATCCAGTGTTCTAAGACAATTGATTTCCATTGTTCTTTATACTCAATGGTAGCTCTGATGTAGGGACCAGTCACTATAACTTCCGACTCTATCATTTTGCACGACATTTCTACTTATAATTTTTGGATTTTTTTACCCCCTCCAAAATATGCGTGCTCCAGTCTCTAAAACATCTAAATATGTCACATTAAATGACAAAGGGAAATTAATTTTGGCTGCTAGTGAGTTTGTTATTGATTGAATCCAGAGTAATCACAAGAACTTTAAAAGTGGAAGAACAGAGAATATAACTTTTAAAGTGGAGACAGAAGAGAATATAACAAAGAGATGCGACTATGGAATAATGGTTCGGGAGATCCAATCTTTAGGACTGTGAAGCTGTACAAAATTTGTCATTAGTAAAGAATGGGGATTGACTTTTAGAGGATGAAAAAAGATAAAACAAACAGCTGAAAAATACAAATTATTCTCTAGAGTCCCTGGACAGAAAGGCAGCCCTGGACAACTTGATTCTATCCTGGTTAAACCCACACATAGCCTGTAAACAACAAACCTGTAGAGCAATACATTTTCATTTTTCAATCTTAATTTTGTGGTAAATTTTTTTACAGCAGTAACAGGAACCGATACGGGATCATATATTCAGAGGACTAGACAATAGTAGTGGGGGATGATGAGCCCCCAGAATAATTGAATGAACCATAAATCGTTAAGGAGACCTGAGAAAATTAGGGTTGATCTATGTCAACCAAATGCTACAAATCCAAGCTATGAAAGAGTTTCCATTAACTTTTTGGTGGATAGTGAAGGACTTTAAGGTGTTTTTGAAAAAGAAAAAGTGTGTCCCTTGGGCAATTATAAATTAAAAACACATCAAAGTTTTTATTTAAATCATTAATTAATGTGGGAATAAGGAAGGCGTTAGGACCAGCAATAAGAACACCTGAAAATCTCAAATATTTAAAGGCAATTTAACAAACAAATAGCAAAAGAATATTGCTGAGTAGATATAATCTGCTTAGTTTTCAACAAGCCATAAATCATTTGTTCCACAAAATGGAAATTATTGCATTTCTATTGGATAAAATTATACAAGTTAATAAATAATTTTACTAAATCTGGAACTTTCAATCAATTGTAAACAATTCAATAAGATGTGCATATTTCCTTAAAAACCTTTGGATGCTCTTTGCTCCCAAATCAAATAAAATGGTACCAAAACTTTCAGCTTTGTTTTTAAGTTTTGTTTAAAATCTCTAACTGGGGCAACAAAACAATTTATCAGCTGGAACACACATAATATTGGATGACTATATTAAAATAATGAATTGGTAAGTAGACAAAAATACTAAATCGAAGTAATTTCATAACAAAACCAAGAAAAACTATTGTAAATATCGAATTAAAATATTAACTATAAAATATTTCATTAGAATATCTAACAATTGATGTTTTCAAAATTATGAGAAGACTGGATGATTTGGACATTGAGCTGGCTCAAAGAGAAATGTAAGCAATGAGTCCTTCACCAAAGAAGAGGGAATTATGCTTTCTGAGCCAGGAGAAATGACTCTGAGGAAGGAAAAATATTTATTTTTGTTGACCGCAGTCAAGCGGATTCTGATCCATGGTGACCCCATACATGCACAGCAAAATGGCCCTGTAGGGTGTCCAAGAACATGATGCTTCAGAAACAGATTGCCAGACTCATTGTCTTCGGTACCCCTAGCTGGGGTACAATCTTCCACATAGTTAAATGTTTATGTTTGTACTGCCTAGGGAAACTCTGAAAGTAATGTCGGGTAGTGAATAAGTGCTTTGACTCCACAATCCCTTAGAGCTGGTTTAAAATATTACTTGATACTGGTGATAGTTTAGTTTTTATGTCTACTTGTTGCACTCATGTAAAAGTAGGGGTGGAATATAACCTATCAATCAGGTCACAGTGTGATAGACACCTCCTTTCACATTTGGCCTTTTTAGAAGGGCTTCTGTGAAGAACTTTTCTCTTTCTTGCTTGTTTGGCCCTCCTGGTCCTCCTGCTAGCTTAGATTCTGCAACTGCTTCAAGGATGGGATCCCACGTGGTCTGACAATCCTGAGAGTTGGGGTGCCTTGCCATGTTCTGGCCCACATTAGATTAACTTGACTCTGTACCCACTGGTCTGTGATCTCACTGCGACCCTGTTTGTCTTCCTGCTTCATTGGACAGTGATTGTGGGAGTCTGGAGGGACCTCTAGCTGGTATCTGATCCATGGACTTAAGTTGGACTGGTTTGAGCCACTTCCTTGATATAAATTTATTTTTTGAGATAAAGCTCTTCTTAAGCATGTATGAGCATCACTGATCTTATTTCTCTAGAAAGGAAGCCATGGAAAACCTGAGTCTATGGTATGAGATAGCCCAAGAGGGATTGATTGGGTTGATGAGAGTATGTGAAGGGTCCAAATGGTCTGAAGCTGAATGGTGTGTGTGTGAATTCCCAAATTTCCTACTGGTACCCTGACTTAGCTTAGAATGACTGGAACTTGGTTGACCAGAACCCAATTGAATGAAGAGAAAGACGTTTGACTCTGTGCACATTGTGTGCAGTTTTGTTAGATAACCTACTTTAGATTTGATTTTGCTGATAGATGCAGACACTGGAAGTTCCGTCTGTAATGAAAATTCTTCAGAACAAAGAACAGTGCTTTTCTCCTTAGAGCACTGGATTGATAGGAATGGGCAATTTAGAAATTAGGTGTTCAAAAAGAGGGAAGATAAAGGCATGAAGGGGATGGCTAATAAACATGGGTGATTTTAGTCTCAAAAAAGTAGACTAAGGGAAGATCTCCAACTTATTTTCCTAATGGGCCTAGGTGGAGAGAGTGTGGGGCTGATGTTGGTATGTTGTTGGTAGGTCCCTTCAAGTCAATTGTCTACGCATAACAGAACTAACACTTTCCAGTCCTGTGCCAGTCTCACAGTTTTTCTGTTTGAGCCCATTGTTGCAGCCACTGCGTCAATTCATCAGGTCAGGTGCCTTCCTGTACTTCATTGCCCCCATACTTTACCAAAATGATGTCCTTCTCCTGAGACTGGTCTCTCTTCACAACAGGTCCACAGTAAGTAAGATGAAGTCTTACTATTCTTCCCGTCCAAGAGCATTCTGGCTGTATTTCCTGGATTAGTTTGTTCTTTTACATAAGACCATAAGAATATTTTAATATTTTTAGCCAGGATCAAAGGATTCAGGTATAGGTGATTATTATAGAATTGAAATTGCTGACAATGAAATATTTTTATTAGCTTATAAAATGCAAAATGGGGTTAGTGCAATTTTATTTGTATATACATTAGTTGTACTATGTTAAGTGTAAGTACGGTTTTGTTATTTGCTTTGTTTACAGATTATGTATGGTTTTAACCATTAAAGGGATGTGTACAGGAGAGTTATCAAGTTGACAAAAGGAACTGTGATTACCAGAGTTTATGCCAACTTGTACCTGTGTGGAGGTAGCATTGGAGTCCAACTGTGTGAGTCCGGGTAGACTAGAGAAACAAATCCAGGGAGACACCTATATGTGTATAAGAATGAGCTTTACAGACAAGAGCAGTTGAATATTGAGAAATCATCCCAGCCTAGTCTAGATCGAGTCCATAAGTCCAATATTAGCCCATATGTCCAAGACCAATCTATAAAGTCCTTTTCAGACTCATAAAACACATGAAATGAAACCAAAGCAGGAAGATCACAGGCAAGTGGGTGGAAAGACTTATGGATCCAGTGGCAGTGTAAGTATCCCAGTGCTGGCAGGGATCTCTATGAAGCTCCTCCAGTTCAGGACACTAGCTTAGCTCCATGTGTCTTTTCAGCTGGAATGTCTCCCACAGAGTACGCATGCGTCCTGCCTCCAGCCAGGTATTTATTTCCTTAATGCCTCCAAATGAGGTCCATCAAGCTGCAACCTGATTGACAGACTAAATTCTACCCCTTCACTCTTAAGTCTCAAATTGATAACAGATTATGTAACTACCACACCAACCTATCATTTAGTCACATCCTGAGGAAGCCTCTCTGGAGCATGACCTTCTTATAAAACATACTATAGAGGACTTTTATTTTCCTTGCTTCCATGCCCCTCTTCATCCTTCTGCTTGCTTCAATTCTGTGTCTGGCTATGTGGGTTGGTAGCCTATAGGGTTTGCCACCTCTGGGAGGTATGATGCCTTGTCATGTTCCTGCCAATATTGGAACCACTTAATTATACATCCACTGCCCTGTGATCTTCCCTTTTCCCTCTTCATCTTCCTACTTCATCAGCCAGGAGCTGCATGAGTCTGACGTGGCCTCCTGTTGGCATCTGATCCAAGGACTTGATTTGGTCTGGGGTAGGCCACTTCTTTGGTATAATTGTTTATATATATATGTCACTCATTTTGTTTCTCTAGAAAACTCAGCCCACACAACACAACCAAATATATGCTATAATCCTTTGGTAATTTACTCATATTTCTAAGTCTTTATTGTATATTTTTAAATCAGATGAAATTGTATAGTATTAATTAAATATTGGCCGGAAGCAAAGCATATCAGAAAGATGTTTACCTAAGTTTTATTGTAGATAATGTTGCAAAAATATTGGGAATTTTGGACATTTAATTGTGATCATGCTAAAACTACATATAAACCAAGAGGCAGTGGTTTGAACAGAACAAGAGGATATTGTGTTTTTAAAAATTAGAAATGATGTGTGCATCAGGTTTGTATCGCTTTATGATACTGATTCCATCTACATGTTTAGAAAACAATCTAAGGAGCTGGAATATTTGTAGAACATGGCATTCGGTTTGAAGGCAGACTCATTAACAACCTGCAGTATACAGATGACAGCCATTCTTGCTGATAGAAAAGACATTTTGAGCAATTCTTGATGAAGATCGAAGACCTTAGCTTTCAGTATGGATTGCACCTTAATACAGAAGCAACAGAAATTACCTCAATCAGATTAGAAAACATCATAATAAATTGAGCAGTGACTGAAGCCGCCAACGGCCTCATTTTACTTGGACTCACAATCAGTGCCCACGGAAGCAGCAGCCAAGAGATCTATGAAATATTGCCTTGAACATATATGCTGCAAGAGGCCTCTTTTGAAAGTATTGAAATCAAAGATGTCATCTTGAGGAGTAAGGTCCAAAGCCCTGATATTTTTAATAACTCATATGCATGTAAACCTTTGACAATGACTAAGAAAGAACAAAGACGAGTTGGTGCATTTGAATTACTGTGTTGTCAGAAAATAGTGACAGTACCTGGCTGCCAGAAGAATGGAAAAAATCTCTCTTGGAAGATGCACCGTCAGAAAGCTCCTTGGAAGTGAGGGTGGCGAGGCTACTATTTACAGACTTTGAACACGTAACCACGACAAAGTAGAGGATCAGGGGGGAAAAAAAGACAACGATTGAAATAATGGGCTGAACCATGGGCATAAATGTGAGGCAAGTGCAGGACAGAGCAGTGTTTTGTTACATTATACATTGATACTCAGTCTCCCACAACTTCTCTGCTTTACTTACTGTCTCCCACAGCACTCTCTACTCTTCTGCTGGGTTATATAACTCATTGCAAGGGTCTTGCAGAACTCAGAGGATGCTTGTGCTTATGGAGTTTATTAGGGAAGTCAACAGGCTACCATTCACTTGGGACATGCTCCTTAAGACAGTGGTTTGGTCAGAATAGTTTCTTCTCTGCAACACCTGAAGGCATGCCTCTTTGAGGTGCTCAGTCACTTGTCTGGCATCTACCCTACACCAGCAATGTTACAGAGCTCTAAGAGCTGCTAATAAATCCAAAAAGGGCATCCCACTCCTCTAGAAACATCAACTTTTGGCTCTAGCTCTGTGGATCAGTAGACTCACTCCCCCAAGTAAGTGCGTGGAGGCACCTCATTCAGAAGCCAGACTCTTGCCTAGAGGCACTCCTTCTGTGGACCGGAAAATCCACTGTTCGCTCTCATGCTTTTCCTCATGGTGCTGCTATTGCCTCTCTGCCACTCCTCTTGTCAAATATGTCTCCTGGATCAAGTAGGTTCAATATACAGGAATCTCAGTGTCCAGCAGACTCACATCTCTCCTGGATCTTCTCTTTTCATGATAGCAAAATCCCTCCTACCACTGAGAAGGCTCATTTTATGCCCAGTTAAATGCCCATCACAATTAACCCTGTTAACTATTACTGACAGCTGAATCATATAATCCAATCACATAATCCAGTCAGTATCCACCTTCGTTCCTAGACCCATCAGGAAAATTAAGATCATTTGGTGGGAGTAACAGAGGCTATGGATAGAAGAGCCATCTTAAATATTCATTACATTGCAATTGGGCCTGAAAATAAAAACATGTTTATAGTTTGTAGGTTGAGAAAAATAATAGCTATTACCCTCACACATTTTTGTGAAGATCATGTTTGGAATGCTTGTAAAGTGTTAAGCAGAATATCCTCAATGAGTAAATAATGACTTGTCTAAAATCACATTTAAACTAGTGTGTCATGATTGCATCCAAATTTAACTGGTTTCTGCTCTATCACTTATAATGCCTATAGAACTCAAAAATTAAAAGTCCTTTTGTGACTAAGAATTCTATATTTCTTAACTATCTAGACAAACAAATATAGAAGCTTTATTCGTAATACAGATTTCCAGAACACACATGCCAGAGCTGGGCTCCAAGTTATACCAGATCAACAGCATTTCCCTTTGCTACAATTAGGAAATAAAGTGTATATATATATATATATATATACCTTATATTTAAGTTTCTGTCTATTTGAAAGAATGAAGCCAAATGATAACATAATTGGTGAGTGATTGGCCTAAGCAAGAAGGCTAAAGAGTTAATATTCAATAGTATTATGCTGATTGATCCCTTCATGCTAGGAGGGGCAATGTGATGGGTGCCAAGGCACACAAAATATTGTTCATTCCTTAAATCTGGGGGAGAAGATTGGAGTTGTGGTAGTGCAGAGATTTAAACCTCCAAACACCTGTGATATCTCAGTTTGAAGAGAGAACTGGTGCTGATGAGCATTCAGTTGTGTCTAGGTCTGAGGGAAAGATGGGGTTCTTGAGCCATGAGTTTAGTAAATCCTCACTTGGGTAAGAGCACTAACATATACAACAAACATTTCCAAAGTGCATCTAGCCATCCTCAAAATATAAAATATTATGACTGGAATCAGGAGGCAGAGCATTTGGGAGAGTGAAATGACCCTCCGATTGTGCAAAGGCTGCTGCTTTTGTTAGGGGCCATCCCGTCAATTCCTGCTCATAAGAGCAACAGAACTAAACAAACAGTCCCGGATCTGGCACAAGTCTCACAATCATGCCGATATCTGAGCCTATTTGAAGCCACCGTTTCAATCTTCCTGGAATTCCAGAACACATCATGGTGCTACTGAAAACTTGTGCATGAATCAAGAGAGAGTTATGTGAACAAAACAGGGTGTACCGGATGTTTTTAAATCAGGAAAAGTGTGTGTCAGGGTTGTTTCCTCTCACTTTACTGGCTCAGTCTGTATGCTGAACAAATAATCAGATAAGCTGGATTATATGATGAAGGATGTGCTCTTGGGATTGGGCGATAACAACCTTATTAACAACCTGTGACACGCAGATAACATGACCTTGCTTGTCCATAGGGAGCAGGTCTCAAAGCACTTGCTGATAAAGACCAAGGATTGCAGCTTCCAGGGTGACTTAAGGTTAAAGAAGACCAACATTCTCATGACAACTAATAGGTGACATCATGATAAACAGAAAAACATTGACGTTTCAAAGGATTTGGAAATGCTTGGATCCACAATCGATGTTCTTGGAACCAGCCATCGAGAGATCAAAGGGTGCATTGCATTGGGTAAATCTCCTGCACGAGGCCTCTTTTAAGTGGTGAAAAGCATGGATGTGACATTGAGGACTAAAATGTCCTTGACCTACACCACGGTCTTTTAAATAAATAGTCTCATATTCATGTACAAGTTGGACATTGATTATGGAAGGGCAAAGAAGAGCTGATGAGTTTGAATTATGGTATGGCAAATAATCTTGGAAGTACCATGAACAGCCCCCAAAAGCAACAAATCTGTCTTGGAAGAAGTTTTGCCAGAAAGCTCTGTAGAGGTGAGGATGGCAAGACTTCATTTCATGTGCTTTGGACATGGTGGTGGGTGGATAGATTTTACTTTAAGGCCATTACTCAGTTGATGCCAAAGAAAGGATGGGAGGAAGAGAGAGACAAGAATGTGATTAATGTATTTGTCCACCTAAGGTTACTTGCTCAATATCAGAGTCCTCCAAGGACTAGATTAATATTGAATGTCTAGAAACTCACATGCTCACTGACTGCCACCGAGTCAATGCCAACTTACAGCAGCCCTGTAGGACAGGAGAGAACAGCCCCTGTGGGTTTCTGAGACTGTACCTGTGTATGTGAGTAGAAAGCCCTGTCTTTCTTCTGTGGACAGGTTCATGGTTTTGAACTCTTGACCTTGTGGATCTCAGCCCAACACAGTCCCACTAGGAATCCTAGAAACCCACAGTGATTCTTTTATGAGATCCTACTGTCAATCTCTATTCAACAACCACCTTCCATTCGTTTTTGTTGTCGTTTCTAAAATAATGCCTTACTTTCTCAACGTCCTCAGAAATCTTGCCTTTTTGTTTACCCTGGCACAGAATGGGTTGACCCTGGCTCTTGATAAAATGGACTGGGGTTGGCCGGTGAATGTCCTAAGCATAAAAGGAGGTTCTCCATGGGACCAGAGAAGAAATCTTCAATCAATAGGAGATAGTCTTTCTTCTGGTCACAAGCAATTTTGCTTGTAGCATTGTAGTATTGTTTATATAGCCGAAAAAAGGAAGAACATATAACATATGTACTTATGTCAGTAAATATATAAACATACATTTACTTGAAATGGAGCCAGTGGGGATGCCAATTATTTTCAAATATCTACATTTCCTCTCCCTCTTCATGCTATCCTTTGTGACTATACTCTGGTATTGATGAGTCTTCGTCACAGGCTGCCTCCCATTCTGATGTGGTTTTATTGTGCTTTAGTAACAGTGTGCAATCTCCCATTTGCTTGGCTGGTGGGAGGCGTGACTTCCAGGGGATAGCAAGACCAGACAATGATTGAAGGGGAAGGACCACTGTTATTTGCAGACTTGCATTCAACTGGAACAAGAAAATCAGGCTTGCATAAACACTTCCCTTGGAGATGCCCAGTTTAAAGATGAAGATTCCTGTGATGCCCAGAAAGCAGATATCTGACCTCTGATCCTTTCTCAAGTTACTGTCTAAAGGACTCATGATAAATTACTTGGACACTTGGCAGCGGTGATGGAGTTCAAGTGTCCAGAGAGTCCAACTCATTGACTGACTGACCCAGGATGTTGCCCTCACTACAGCTGACACATACATTATTCCATTTTCATTGAGTCCTTTCCCAACACATAAATAAATACCTGATTTAAAAAAAAAAAAAGAAATGATCAAAAAAGTAATCTCAAACAATTTGGAAGACTAATCGCACAGACCAGACTCGGAGTAGATTTACCAGATTCATAAGCTGGTGGAGGAGTCTGTTGCCTGACACTCCTCAGTAGTTATACACACATCATCATTCATTCGAAATAGATTGAATTATAATCCTTGTGTACCTGGAACAACGTCGATTTAAACCTATAATACTGGTGCAGTTGTTAGCAGCTCCTCCTTTCGGACTCTGCAGTGCCCTGGTGTAGGACATGAGTTATAGCATCACCCTGACTCCCAGTTATTATCAGAGAATTACCAATGTGACAGCTATATCTGCACATCCAGACAACAGTCTCCTTAGGGGTAGATCATGCTGAACACTTGATAGAAAACAGTTATGATGGCATTCTTCTGGCTCATGGTTAGTAGACCTAAGTTTCTGAAGGTTCTCAGTGGCCAATTTCTTGTTGGACATGTCTTTGAATGGACTCAAACCTCTGATTTTTGGTTTGCAGGTGAACATGTTGACTGTAGACCAACTAAGGTCTTTCATACATGAGCAGCCTATGTCTCAGCCAGTACTTAATTGATTTTCTTTGTTGGGGAGGGGGTGATTCACTTTGGTACCTCTGAAAAGTAAATCCTCTTGTTCTACACAGATGGTATTGTTTGGTTCCCCACATCCAGTGGCCCTAATGAGAACTGAAGGAGGCACTGCCGTGTCCTGAGCCATCCTCACAACTGCGGTTCCATTGGAGCACATTATTGTAGGCCAGAGCGTCAATCCAGCTCATCGAGGGTGTTCGTTTCATGAGGTTCTATTCCAGGGACTGACTTTCCTGCTAACGAGTCCTCGGTATTTGAGTCAAATTCTCACTGGCCGTGTGTCCAGGAAGCTCTCTGGCTGGTCTTCCCAGAGATGTTTGTTAATGCTTCTGGCAGTCCACAGAGCTTTCCATATTCTCCCCAATACCATCATTCAAACGAATCAATTCCTAGTCATCTTCTGTATTCCTTCATAAACGTTTACATGAACTTTTACTTGTCTCAGGTGATTGACAATGCCATGGCCGGGGAAAGGTACACTTTGGTCATTAAAATGACGTCCTTGCTCTTTAATAGTTTAAAACCATTACCATGGGCATTGATTGTGGATCCAAGCAAAATGCAATCCCTGACAACTTCAGTCTTTTGCCTCGTGATATTGGTCCAGTTGTGAAGTTTGTTATTTCTCATCCTATTGAGCTACAATCCATACTTTAATTTTCATCAGCAAGTGCTTCAAGCCCTTGTGGCTTTTAGCAAGCAAGGTTACATCATTTGCATCCCGCAGGTTGTTGATAAGCTTTCTGCCAATCCTGACGCTTTGCTCTTGTTCTTGTCATCCAGCTTCTCCGATTAGTTTCTCAGCATACAGATTGAATAAAAATGGTCAAAGGATACACCCCTGACACACACCTCTTCTGGTTTCAAATCATGCAGTATTCACCTGTTCTGTTTAATCAAAAGCCTCTTGATGAGGACAATGAAGTGAATAGTTATATATAAATGTGCAACATTTTCAAACTTTCTGTAAATGTGTGAGGAGAAGCCAGTAGAACAAGAGAATTGTATACAACTGTGACAAACAGTAACAATTAATGCATTCAGGGGTTGTGTATGTGAGTAGTAATCATACTGTTTTTATCTTTAACATTTCTGAAGAACTAACGTTTTTCTAAATTAGAAAGGAGATGGAGGAAGTAGCCTTGAGATTCATATGGCTTATTGTGGAAAGTAAGGAGCACTGGTAGTGTTGTGGCTTAGGCAACCACAGGGTCACTGGTTCAAATCCACCCATTGCTCCACTGGGAAAAGGAGAAAGACTGCCCCATAACCATTTTTACTCTCAGACATCCTGTATGGATCGCCAGGAGACTGCGTCAGCTCCAAGGCAGTGGTTTCTTATTTCTGTTCAGTCGGTACCATAGCTTCCTTTTAATTGTTCGTGAGACACTTCCCTTCTGGATAACACACTCCTTCAGGGCAAGAAGCGTGCCTCCTGCATCTCGGTGAGCCCCATAATCCTGATTGCAGCGTTAGCAATGTGGCTTCTGAAATAACAATGAAATAGATTTCTGATAAGCAGTGTTTCTGACAAAATCAATATGTGTGTGATAAGTTTTGTTAACATAGCAATATTTAAAACAAAACCAAAAAAAACTGTTCTAATTCTAATTCCTATCTTTAAAATTTTTTAACCCAGTCTTTGTTGTTGTTGTTGTTGTTGCTGTTCTGGTTGTTTTGTTTTGTTTTTACTAAACATTACCCTAGAAAGCTTATACAACTAAACTTTAGGAGTGGAGTTTTTTCCTCATAATACTGTATCATAAGCTCTTATCCTTCTAATAAAAGAGCCAGGTGAATTAGTTTTATTCAACCCAAGGAACTTAAATTGGTATTGAAGAGAGTTGAATGTGAGGAACTGAGGGGATGGGTTTGAATATAAATTGAAATTTACTAACACTGTGAAAGGAATGATGTTGGCAGTCTTCCAAAATATTTGTTCATAGCAGGTTTGAAATTAATGGATATATAAATTTATGTACACTTTACAGTTAGCGTTTTATGAAGTGTTCCTTGAAGTAATTATCAGTCCAGCATCATACCCTAGCTAATAATATTTAATAACAATAATAATTCTTTGTGCGTTTGCCAAAGATCACAATGAGTTACCAAGCAATTCATTATCCTACAGCATCCTGGCAGCACAGAAATATGTCTCTGTGCAAATGGAGAAACCGAGGCCCAAAGGTGTAATGAAGACATTCTAAAGATCATTAAAATTCCAAGGACAAGTGACCAATGTCTGATAACAGGTGTCTCTCCTTTGCAAGAAGTATAAAATTTACATTAAGGTAAATTGGAGGCAGTTACTTATATTTATTAAATTGTACATTTTCCATCCAAATGTTCTAACACATTAGAAATCAATATTGACTTATATCCAGTGTTTAAGCCATATTTGCAACGGAGACTGATTCACTTCGGCACAGGGTAGCTGCTTCTTGTGGCTTTGGCTCACCTCCACTAGTGACTCGATGAACCTCCCTGAAGTTAAGATTTTCCAGTTAGGTGGAATCTTTTCAGTTGCAGCCAGGAATATCAAAGAAAGGACAGAAACACATCATAATTTGTAACCCATCAAACATTATATATATGCATATGTCGCACCCCTCCCCCCCCCCAAGAAAGAGTTTTTGAAAAGAATCATCATGATAAGGCACTGGTTAACTGTGTTATTGATATTGTTGATGACAATTTAGTAAAGCATCCTAGTAAAAAAAGGAAAGGCAGGGGTAAAACTCCTGAAAATCAGCTACCAGTTGATTTTATGGAAGTGGAGTCCCCTTCCAAACAATGATTCTCTCTCCACACCTTCTCTCCAAATCTGTGTCCACAGATCCAAATCAATCTCAAGGTAGGGGCCATACTGGAGTTTTTAAAACCCTTTTTTAAAGTTGTGTTCTTTATTTAAATTATATTATTTAACTCTGATCTTATTTACTTGAAATCTCTGTATAATGTTTTGTGTAAAAGGCAAGGTTAGGGTAAAAATTTGGTGGTTGAGAACGGATTAATCCATTTTCAGTTATTTCTTATGGGAAAAATTGATTCGGAACTTGCCTGCATCGCATCTCAATGCTCCTAGAAGGGATGAGCGTCGAGCTCTGGGGTTCAACTGTAAGTCGGAACTGACTCAATGGCATCTAACAAAAATAAGATCGCATCTTCCTCAGATGCATTTTGCGAATGATGTCATGCAAATTGAGTTGTTCCTTGCAACTAGGGACCTAAGCTTCAAAGCATCTGACCTAAGCCAGAAAGTGATTAATTAATCATTAAAATGTTTAAGTTTTAAATATATATATTTCAGATATACATCTTTTATCAGACATGTGATTTGAAAATGTTTTCAATAGTCTTATCTTTTTATACTGTTCAAGGAACTGAAAATCTTAATATTGTTACGTTTCTGGGTGGTTTACCTTGGTTCTTGTTTCTCAACGCTGAAAGAATTCACGTGGCAGATGCACATTTGTAAATCTAAGTAACTTTTATGAGGAAAAGGGAAGTTTCAGGTATTACAGTCTCAAAGACTCCATGATATCATGGGGAAGTGTGGAAGGCCTCATGTCAGGGTGTGTGGGAATGTTGGCGACCAAATATGTCCCCTCCAGCCATTTCAGGGGAATGCAGAGAAATATGTGCAATGAATAAAGGAACAGGAGCATGGAACCAAGCATGCAGAACCAAGAGGCCTGCAAGAGTATTTCCAAGAGGAAATCCCCAGAAGTCAAGAGAGTTTGGATTCCAAGAGGGCCTGGAGGTGCATACAGCTGCACATACTGGAAAGATTCCCACCCTCCACTTGCAGAGCACTCCTGAACAAGAGAAGATGGCCTGCTCTCGGTGTGGTTTTTATCCCCTTCTCTTCCCACTGGCTGGGGGCGGTGGAGGGAGGGGATGTTTGAAGTTATCAGCTAGCTAATTGGCTGAGTTTAGGCACACCTGTGTGACATTATATGCCTAGTATTATGTGTGGGCCCAGGTTACCTTCACCTGGGCTTAGATGACCTGTGACTTTGGTCTGAGCATGCCCAGCTTTGGATTTTCCCATAGGTGTCTAATTAATGTGCCTGATTTATTTCCAACCCATTTATTGTGGCCCTGCCAGCCAATTTCCGCTAGCACAGGCATTTTGGGGACACAACCTCCCTTTATCACTAATATAGCTGCCTTTCATTCCTCACTGAGGGACTATGGACCCAAATCATTGGGGGATACTGGGCAGAGATAGTCTTCTGGCAACTTCCTGCTGACAAATGGACATGAAGTGGTACTTTAGGTCCACAACTCTTCTCCTTTCTTAGAGGGGTTGTCATCCACTTAGGTGGATGGGGTTGAGGTGGATGGGGTTGAGGTGATCCTGACATTGGTGATTTTGGGCTGGCAAACTTGGCTGAGTGTCATTAGTGATCTGAAGACTTCTGGAAGTGCAAAGACAGGCGAACAGTTTAGGTAAGGCTAGGGCAAGAACCATGGGATAGCAATGCCCATAGAAGCATGTTTGGTCTCACACTGGAAGGTTCCAAAGGAAATCTCAGGCGGTACTGTTAACATAGCCTGCAAGTTTACTTTAAACACCAGAATTGTGTCATAGTGTTTACTTACTTAAAGACTGTTGTGGATTTGAGGTAAGGTTTTCTGAAGATCACTAATCTGTTGCAGGCTGCTGATGAAACCTTGTCTTCAGTCCGTTGAATGGTTCACATGTGTACTTATCTTGCTCCATTTGATCTGAGTCTGATGGATCTAGTTCCAATGGCTTCCACAGCTTTATCTGAGAATGGTAGATCCCTGCCCTTGGTTCTGGAACACCCTCAGAAAGTGTGTGCCATCCCTGGAAAGTGTGCAAGGCCGTAGGAAAGTTCGTGACTTAAAATGTCTACTCCACCCACTTCAGGGTTGTGCAGAAAAGTATGTGGAAAGAATACTAGAACAGGAGCGTGAAACCAGACCTGCAGAACTAAGAGCAGGAAATCCCCAGAGGCCAAGAGAATTTGGGTCCCAAGTGGGCCTCACAGACACTTAAGCGCTGCACATGCGGGAGCGATACCCACCTTCCACTTGCAGAGCACACCTGAACAAGAGAAAGTGTGTTCTGCCCTCAGTGTGGTATTTATCCCCTACCATCCCCACTGGCAGGGTGGGTGGGGGGCGTGGTTGTGGGCATTGGCCAATCTTATTGGCTGAGTTTAGGTGCACCTATGTGATGTCATATGCCATGTGTGTGTGTGTGCATGAGCGCGCGTGCACGGGGGTGCACGCGCATGCCCAGGTTTTCCTTCACTTGTAATTTCTGCTAGCATAGGCATTTGGGGAAACAACCCCACTTTATCCCTAATCTAGCTACCTTTCAATATTATTCAACTTTTCTTTTTAAAGGAGTCATGTTCTTAATGTTCTGTGTACAAAGTTTTTCATAAATCCAACTCACAAAATTTCTATCCTACGTGTTTTTGAGTTCTTTAGCTTTAGTTCAAAATCTTATATTTTTGTATATAAAACAGGTATAGATAAAAGCTTATTTTGTTACATAGCCAATTGACTCAGCACATTTTTGAAAGACTTATTTTTCTAATGAATACCTTTGCATTTTTTGCTTAAAATGAATCATAGTTGCATGCGTGGGCATATTTTTGGACTCTGATTTATTCCATTGATTCTTGTTTTCTATTTTGATTCCACTGCTCCACTGTCTTAATTCCTGTAGCTTTATAATAATCCTCAAAGTTGCAGTGTGGAAGCCCTTCGTCTGTTCTCTTTTTCACATTTTTAGATTCTTTGTATTTCATATAAATTTTAGAATCAACCTATAGATTTCTAAAATGAGTCCCACTAGGAATTTCATTGTTATTACATTGAATCTATAGATCAATTTGGGGAGAATTAGCTTCTTAACAAAACTGCATTTTTCAATCCATGAAAATGATATATATAGCTTTGCTGAGATCTTCCACTCGGCTTATATATTTATGATACTAATATAAATGTCATTTAAAAATTACTTTCTAGTTCATGAAACTCTTACAGGGGACTCGGCTCAGGACCAGTGGTCTTTCCTAGAGCGATATAGGGAGGAAGGTTGAAGGGCCCCTGGACCAGATTCTGGTCACTCAGAAAGATATGGCGGTTTTGTAAATGCTTGAATCGCATTGTGGGATTGATAGGCAAACTGTCATGCTTGGGTGGCCTGAAGAAGAAGTTCATGTTTTGTGCCTTCGATTCAACAATAGTGCCAAAGAGCAGTCATTAACAAACTTAAACTTTCAAATATGGGAGTTAATTTGAGGCAACTGGTAAAAGAATCTGAAAATGGATTTGGAGGTCTCAATTTCAAGGTATAGTTCCAACAAGCAGATTCAATATAGAAAGATTCAAACCATCCAGTCTGTCTTTTACAGTGTTTGATATGTCAGGTCAGGGAAGATATTGAAATATCTGAGAACACAATAATAAAAAAAGGACATGCCATTATTTTTGTCACTGATAGTAATAATAAGTTAAGAATGGCTTTAATTTTCTGAAGAGTCTATCTATCAGAGGTGCGCTCTGCTGTACCTGTTTGAAAGTGATCTGGAACCATCAGCAGTGATGTAGTCGGTATGACTTGTTGACCTTTCCATTCAAAACTTTAATTTTGAATTGTCTATGTACAGATGTGTTAGTTATGTAATCTGGTATCAGTTTGAGTATTAAGAGTGTATGGGTAGAGTCTATCCTGTCAATCAGGATATAGCCACTAAGGCCTCTTTGTGGGCATGGCCATCTCCTGAGGATTCTAGGAACTTCTGTCTCCAAATAGAGGAGTCTCTCTCTCTCTCTCTCTCTCTCTCTCTTTCTCTCTCTCCCTCCTCACTCCCTGTGAGACATCCCTGTGGAGAGAGACTGATGGAGCCAGAGAAGCTGCAGGGAGACCCCTGCCAGGGCTGAGATGCTTACCAAGCCACTGGACCTACAAATCATCTCACCCACTGGCATGTGATTGTGCTGCATTTGGCATATGTGTTTTGTGAGTCTGAAGAGGACTTTATAAATTGGTCTTGGACATATGGGCTAATATCAGGCTTATGGACTTGATCTGGACTGGGCTGGGTGTTTTCTCAATATTCAATTGCTCTTGTATATAAACTTCTTTCTTATACACATATGAATGTCTATGAGTTTGTTTCTCCAATCAACCCAGACTAACACAAGAAGAACTGTGGGTATACATTATATTCGTTTGAGGGTTGAAAGAATTGCATCGACCATTTGTGAAATTCTGTTTAGATTCAATTTGCACATCATAATCTTTTTTCCTATGTGAGTATGAAGAACATTTCTTAGAAGTGTTTCTTTGACACAGAATATTTCATTTTCTAGGCTTTCTTAATCATCTTATTGGGGACTCTTAGAGCTCTAATAACATTCTGTACACCAATTGTACCAAGCATATTTGTACATATGTTGCCACCATCATTTCTAAACCATTTTCTACTTGACTTGGTATAAGCTCCTCTCCCCCACCACCACACCCTCATGTATCCTTGATTAATTATATATTGTTATTGTTATTTATTATCTTACACTGTCCAATGTCTGCCTTCACCCACATTTCTGTCATTTGTCCCCTTTGGGAAAGGAGACTATATATCAAATCTGGTGATGGGTTCCCCCTTTCTCACCCTTCCCCTTCCCTGATCATCCTTCTACCCTCATGATATTGCTACACCCATTACTGTTCCTGAGGGGTTTATCTTTCCTGGATTCTGTGTATTAAGAGCTCTTATCTTTACCAATGTGTGTTCTCCAGTCTAGCCAGATTGAAGTTAGAACTGGGTCATGGCAGTGAAGGGGAGGAAGTATTCAGAAACTAGGGGAATGTGTGATTCATTGATGCTATACTGCACCTTGGTTCAATCACCTCTTATTTATACCACTTCTGTGAGGGGATATCTAAATATCTACAGATGGGTTTTGGGTCTCCACTCCAACCCCCATCTTTCACATCAATATAGTTGTTTGGGATCTTTTGATACCTTATGCCTGATCCTGTTGATACCTCATGATCACACAGGCTGGTGTCCTTCTTCCATGTGGACTTATTTGCTTCCCTGCTACATGGCTGCTTGTTCGACTTCAAGCCTTTAAGCCACCAGATGGTATGTCTTTTGATAGCAGGGCACCATCTCTTCTCTTTACCACATTTGCTTATGCACCCATTTTGTCTTCAGTGATTGTGTCAGGAAGGTGAGCATCAAAGAGTGTCGGATTATCAGAACAAAGTGCTCTTGTATTAAGCGAGGCCTTGAGTAGAGGCCCAAAGTCTGGTTTGCCATCTTAATACTTATCATATAAGTATATGTACCTTGGTCTCTATCCCTTTCATTATAAATGAATATATTTACACATATTCATATATTTATTTCTTTAAGCATAAATTTTAGCTCTTAATTAATGGTAACCAGATGACATTTGTATTGAAAAATAGTAATGACAGTATTTAAAAAATAAAGTAAAAGAAAGAAGGAATGGTTGTGGTCAAAGAAGAACCTGAAACTCTTATGAACCATCCTGATACTATACAATGCCAAATGCCAAGCCTTTCTTTGCAAACAAAATGATCTCAGCAATGCAATGACGTCTGTAAAAGTGTCTCAACTGCTGTGTTTAGAACAGTCCGAAGATGAACACTGGCTCTTTGTGCTAGTGATGCCCTTCAAGGAAAAGGACTGCCAGAAGGTGTAGATGGCCTTCAAAAGCAGATCCAGGCCATGAAGATATGACAAGAAGGTTCTCCAGAACCAGCATCCTCTTGGTCAGGGTCTATCTGCAGTTGTAATTGGAGTGGTGCAAGCCAGCTCCGTGTCCCATCATAACTTTTTTTAAAAATGCATTTTCATTTAAATATCATTTGTTTTTTGTTTTTTTCATTGGTGTATGGTATAACTTTACAAAGAGTCCTGGGGGTGTAGTAGTTATGTATTGTGCTGGAATCTGCATGGTCAGCTGTTTGAAACCACCAGCAGCTTCATGGGAGAAAGACAGGGCTTTCTGCTCCTGTAAACAGTTACCATCTCAGAAACCCATGCAGGTAGCTGTGAGTCAGTGATGATGCATTGGCAGTGAAAAAACTGTACAGCATGAGTTGTGCTTGTCCATGAAAAACTAGATATTTATAAGGGACTGGGGCAATTAATACATATTAAAATTTTGCTATTTTTCTCCATTAATAGCACATGAAATGTAGTGAACAATGAATTTCCAATTGTTCATTCTACCTACATGGAAAAATTAATTTCCACTGTTATTTAACCCAATACCCTTGCCCAAATAACTAACAGTGATAGTAGCATTTTCTTTTCCTTCTTTTCTATTCCATAGAACTTTCTGCATAGACAAGCCAATATAAATATTTTATATATCCCATTTTCTGTATTTATGACCCTTTTCAGAAACTCCAGGACATTTTAAAATTTAAATACTACACAAATAAATAAATATCTGGTCTTGGTCCTGAACGCATGAGAAAATAATTTATTTTTTTACTAATGTATAGAAACGTTAACTCGTTTTTTCAATAGCCTCGCATATCAGGCTGAGGAACTTCCAGCTTCCTTTGTAGTTTTTCATGACTGAGGGTGAAACACTTTTTCCTTTTTTTTTCTTAAACATGATGTTTTAAAAAGAGTTCTTTATTAATATATCACTGAAAGCCCTTGTGGCACAGAGAACTACTCCTTCGGCTTCTCAGCCCAAGGTCAGTAGCTGGGAAGCACCAGCCGCTCATGGGAAAATGATGCTACTTTCTACACCTGTCGAGAGTCATCTTCTTGGAAACCCCTGGGCGCAGCTCTGCTTTGCCCTGCTGGGTCTGTGTGATTTAGAATCGACTAGATGGCATCAAGGTTGGTTTGAGGTTTATTTTTTGTTTTTGTTTTTCTATGATTATATTAATAAACTTTTGGATATACACCCATTTTTCCCAGGGTAAACCTCACTAATTGTAGTCTATTATTATTTTCCTATATTGCAGGATTTGCTTTCTTCACATCAATTTGAGGATTCTCCTTTACGTTCACAATTCTTTGTCTCCGTTTTGTATTTGTTTTCTCGGACTTAGGCTCCAGGGTAGTTCTATTTCATGTTTCTTTTTCCGTGAGGGTTTTCTAGAAATTAGCAGTGAATCTAAAGGAGACTACACTTGTTACAGGGTGAATTTAAAATTACTATTTAAATTTCCTTTTTGTTATAATTCTACTCAAAATTGTGGATTCTAGTTAAGCCAGTTTTAGCATTTTTGTTGTTTGCGTTCTCCTTTCTTTTATTAAAATATATTTTTATGTTTATTTTTACACCCCCTCTTTCATGTCAAAATATTATTTAGCATTATGTTTTAATTAACCTCTTGATTTTTAAATCTATACTTTTAAATTATTTCAGTAGTGGAGGCTGCAATATGTTATGAAATGCATTTTACATTTCATTTATCTTGTCTCAAGTTGTTGCCTTACATTTGTTCATAACATTCCCTTTTATTTTTCTAATTTCCAAAGATTGTCATGCACAATGTTGGTCTCTCCTGCTGCATTTTCATAAATTTTTCTACCTCTGTCAATTTTGTGGATCTTTTTCTCACCATTGGTCCTACATTTCCAGATGGATATTCATGGGAACAATAAAAAGAAAAAGTGGCTGTCTCACGGTCTAGCATACAATGTGCGATAGAAATATGTGACCCACAAATATAAATTTGATATTTTAAATTTTCTAATAGTCACATTTCTAGAAAATATCAGAAGTAAGAGGTAAAATTAGTTTTTATATTTCAACACAAAATAGTTCAACATTTACTTAATATAAATAAATTTTAATGCATTATATAAAATTATTTTCTTTATACTGTTCTTAAAATCTGATGTTATTTAACACTACCAAGATATCACCATTTCCACATGTTACATTTGACTAATGGCTACAAAATGGGATAGCCCTGGCCTGCAGCATGCCTTCCCACCCTGAAATGGCATCGTCTAAAACAATGGTTCTCAATCTTTCTAGTGCTGCCACCCTTTAATACAGTTCTTCATGTGCGGTGACCCCCAACCATAACATTAGTTTCGTTGTTACTTCATAACTGTAATTTTGGTGCTGTAAGAATCGTCATGTAAATATCTCATATGCAGGATGTATTTTCATTGTTACAAATTGAGCATAATTAAAGTATAGTGATTACTCACAAAACAATATGTAATTATATATTGTGAAATATTTATTTCGAATGACAAATAAATGAAACTTTGTCTTGAAGCATGGTGTAGCATGGGCCATAGTTTTCACGCGGGGCTTATCTGCATGTGGACGGACCTGCCTGGAGATGGGTAGAGGAGCTGTGTCTCGGTTCCTAAAACCATCGGAAATATATGTTTTCTGATGGTCTTAGGGAACCCCTGTGAAAGGGTCGTTTGACTCCCAAAGGGGTTGCAACCCACAGGTTGAGAACCGCTGGTCTGCAAGATGGAGTGTATGAAACCTGGCCCTGAAAATAGAATGCTAAAAATATGCCCCAGAAGATGTGGAATCAGCCATATCTTCAGAGCAGGTAAGACCTGGTAGATGGCTGTTACAAAGTTAACGTGTAAAATATACATGTCCTCCCTTTAGAGAAACCTATTAATTCTTTCAAAATGTTACATCCCATTTATCACTATGCACTCCAGAATCATGTCAAAAATATACCTTCTAGATGTGTAAGTATGTGTGTCTAGGTAAATGCTTACTCCTAGTATTCTTTCTTTTAACAGTTTGATTGACAGAATTCACACATTGAACCATTTAATAGTTAAATCATAGGAAAGAGTTGTGCAATCATCACCACCATCAATTTTAGGACATTTTCTTCCTTTTTGTACTCCTTGTTATTAGTTCCCCTTTCCCCACCTCTCCTGCCATCTACACAAGATTTTCTTAAAGGAAAAAAATCGTATCATACGATTCTGTAAAGGAGAAGTAGGAGCATATGGCTGTCTAGTTTACTTTGCCACTTAACCAGCAATCTAGAAGAGCTTTCATATTGTTACATGCTGTATTATTGCACAATAATGTGTGTTTTGAGTTTTTCTGCCAATATGACCTCCCCCCTCACACATTATTTTCCTATGTGTACTATGTGCATTATATGGGAAAAGATGGTATTGTTTACCATAATTATTTGAATGATTGTATTCCTTATCTTCATTTATTTAACCAATCCCCTACAATTGATTATTTATTTTGAGATTCCCATAACTACATGCATTATAACCATACTCATTCTTCTGTATTTTGGAGCTAACTTAAAAAATAAATTCTTACTATGTGAGTTGTTGATTCAAACCCTTTGACGGAGCATGTAACTGTGATGGAGCATGACGTAGACCAGACCCACTGCCACGGGGTCCCCTCTAGTTAATCGGGACCCTGTGTAGAGTTTCTGAGACTGTAAATCCTGAGGGCAGCATATAGTCACGTTGGTTGCCTTCAGAGTGATTGGTGGGTTTGAATGGCTGACCTTGCCGTTAACAGCCCACTTTCTAACCCACTGCAACACAAGGACTCTGTATGACCCATTACCAAATTGTCTTTGAAAATCGTTCAACAGTGTGTGTGTGTTTGTTGTTGTTGTTTATGGAGCCCTGTGGATGGAGGGCTCAAAAAATGATGTATCTCTTTCCATGAAAGTCCCTGCTAAAAGGAAAAAAGGTTTGCACAACAAAGAAAACCAAAAGCATCGTTCAGCTGTTTATGCAACCAAATAGATCCATTTCCTCATGTCCTTACGTGGACTATGGCTGATGATAGTTTGGAAATATAGTGGACACAAATTATGTTCTCTTTTATCTTATGTTAAGCTTGTTTGGTTACTTTTGAGGTTGAAAAACTATTTTTTATATTTTCATTGAACATTGGGACTGGAAATTGTTCATTTTTTGTATTTAATTGTTTTTAAATTTATTTTAAAGCATCTTATAGATATTAGTATTTTGGTGGTATAAGTGCTGCAAATAGTTTCTTCTAAATTGTCAGCTGTCCTTTATTTTTCCTTTCGGAGATATTTCACTATAATGTGTTTAAAAACTGTATGCACGGAACTACAGTAAACTCAGGTTTTGAAGCTTTTGGTGGCATGGTTTTTCCATTTCAAGATTCAAAAAAAAGTTTGCTAATATTTCCTTTTATACCTTTGTCGATTTCTATGTTTAGCTCTTTCTTTCTCTGGGATTTATTTTCAATAGTGCTCAGGGACCTAACTTTATTTTCTTTGGATTTGCACTCACTTTTCTAGATATAACTTAAGCTATTATTTTCGTTGATTTAATGATATATTATGGAACTTTGACATACAACAATTTTGATTTCTCTATGAGTATGTATATTTCCTGAGTGTGACTTTTCACCAAGGTCTCCACTGCTCACACTTAAATTGTTCTAAGCCCAGTGGAAATAATAAATATTGCTCACTGACAGAATAACCAGGTTGATTAAATTCTGAATATTAATAATAATAATGTGCCATATTTACATAGCCCTTTGTCATCTACAAAACATGAACATATATATATTTAAATCTCCTAACAGCCCTGTGAGTTAAATGGGGAAGGTATTATGTTCTCCACTTTACAAATGAGGAAACCAAGGCTCAATAACTGCAGTGATTTGTTCAAGGTCACATTGCTACCGTGGGATGAGTAATGATACAAAACAATTCAGCATTCAATGCTTTTATTCCCTTTCTCAAGCCAAGCTGTTCAAAGATCATTCTCATTCAAGCATCTGTTTTCCCAACAATGGTTAATGGCAAACGGGAGCTAACACTCTTCATTTTCTATCCAACATTCATCTTTTCTCTCATTTCTGAAAGAACCCTCATTATGTTCAGGTAGCTGCCTTTTTCAGGCAATAACTCAGGGGCAGGGGGGATCCTGATTGGACCATCTGTCATGATAATCTCATTCTTCTTGCAGGTGACTGGCTTGATAATGACACTCGACTCTTGTTGCCATTAGATACCATCAATTTTTTTCACACTCACCATGACCCTTTAAACAACAGAACGAAGCACTGCCAGATCCGGTCCCATCTTCACAAGCATTCCTCTATTTGAACCCATTGTTGCAGCCACAGTGTCATTCCATCTTGCTGAGAGGCTTCTTCTCTTTCCATAACCCTCTGCTTTAACAAGCATGATGCCCTTCAGGGATTGGTCCTTCCTGAGGATCTATGCAAAGGATCTGAGGCAAAGTCTCACCATCCTCTAGGCAAAGGAGTATATAACAGCCATGCTTCTCTCAAGATTTATTTGTTCATTTTTCTGACAGATTCTGGTGTATATTCAATATTCTTTTCCAATGCTGTCACTTGAATGCATCAATTATTATTTGGAATTTTTTGGTTCATTTTCCACCTTTTACATGCATGTGAGGCAATTGAAAGTTATGCCCAATGGATTAAGTTAGGAATCCCTTAGTTATCAAAGTAACATCTCCATTTTCAGAACGTTAAAGAACCATTTTGCAACAGATTTGCCCAATGCAATATGTCACTTGATCTTCTGACAGCTGCTTCCATGGGTGTTGATGATAGATTCAAGCCAAATCAAATTCTTCAAAATGTCAATATCTCTACGTTTATCATGATGTTGCCTACTGGCCAAATGATAAGGGCTTTTGTTTCCTTTACGTTGAAGTGTCATCTACACTGGAGCATGTTCTTCAATGTCTTCATTCTTCACCAATTGCTAGGTTCATACTGCAGTTTGTTCATGAGTCTTCCTTCCATCCTGATGCAGCATTTCTCTTCACCTAGCCCAGCTACTGCAAAGGCACAAAATTGGGTGCACACCTCTACTTATTTTAAACCATACACTCTCCGCATGTTCTGTTCAAATGAAAGTAGATTACCAGGTATTTCTTCTTCGCTGTTTTCAAGTGGATCTTAACTGCAAAATGTTGATGTAATAGTCACTCAGGAACTCCACAACAGGACCTATACATATTACCATCATGATTGGATAAAACCTCATACGTAAAGAGCCTGATACTAATGAAAAATATGTCAGAAATGCAATTTCTCTGCATTTATCTTTTTCTTCAAACACATCCATGATAGGTCGTGGTTGGCACCCATTCTTGATTTCTTAGAGGCACCATGAAGCACTTTTGAGGTCAAACAGGAAACAGCTCTCTATGCAGTGTGGATAGTTTCTGCCCCAAGACCTCTTGAAAGAGAGGTACTCATCATTTTAACCCAGAACCTCTCTGGTCACCGCTCCTGATTGATTCTGGTCCCCGTGGCTCTTTGTGCTGCTCCAGGCGTGACTGTGGCTCTTTTGCAGTATGCCCTGTGTTCTAGCAGTTGTTTCATGTCGCCTACCTGATGTCCTCTCTCCCGTCAGAGGTGCCTTCTATTATTATCCTCCTGCTACCCTTTCCCCTGATAATTGTTGGCAAATGCCCTCCATCTGCCCTCTCCCCCTGGCTAATTGTCTTCTGTTTCTTCCTCCCCACTGGTCACATGCCTGGCTCTGCCCTCCCGTCACCCGCCTTGCCTGCTAACCTCTGCTTAATTTGCTGCCTGGACGTTGGCAGTGGGGGCCCCTCCACTCTCTAACTTCCACCCACTATCCCGCCTGCTGCCTGCTGATTTCCTGCACCGCTCCTTCCACCTGCTGCACGCCTGCGGTCACCTTCCTGCTGGCTGCTCCAGCTGTCCCTAGGCTGTTTGATTTTGCTCCCTGAAAAGCACAGATGGAATCTCTCTAGCTTCCCCGTGATTGTCTAATGGGGAATTGTGAGGAAAATGACTGCGCAGAATAAATGGAAAGGGAGAAAAACACAAAGCAACAACAAAATAAAGCTAAACCTCAAACACCCATATTAAGACTCCAGAGTTAGGACTGTCTCAGGATGCAGGATGTGGATATGAGATGAAAGAGAGACAGTATGCTTGCACATTCTTCTAAACAAGTTCAGTGGAAGAGGTTACGTTTTGTAGGTAGATATCAGAGGGTCAAGATGCCTTTTCTTTTCTTTTTTTTTTTCTTTTTCAATATCTATTCCTGAAAGTGAAGGTCAAGATGGGATGACACCAAGGTCTACTTATGGGGAGTGGTTGCATTTCATTGTGTAGTCTAAGCACATAAAAGTGGCCCCTAGGAATTGTTCCGAATATGTGCAACTCACACCTGGCAGTGGACCTACCCTATATATTTTAAGTGTTCATAAGCAGAAAATCCTTATATTTGGGTGGTATTTTCCTTAGATTTCTCAATTTGTTTGTTTAAACCAACACTAAACTGGGCACAGTATAAATAAAGTATTTATTGAGAACTTTACCATCCATTCTAAAAAAAAATGGGCAAAAGGCAGACTTTCACGTGGAGCCGAGAAACTTGCTAATTGGCCCAAATTAAATGTTTGACCCAGAATAAAGGGATCGATCTTTTCTGTTTGAGTGGGAAGAAGCCACGGATATTCAGAAGGTGTGTATTAGCTTTAGACCTCTACGATGGCTGTGAGCACTGGCTTTTGGCAGTGGATGTAAGATTGGTTCATATGCTCCATCTCTAAGGCTAATGGCTATTTATTACTCCCTTATAGCTCTCTCACATAATAGGAATTTGAAGATGTGCATGTCTACATTTCCAGAAATTAAAGTAAGAGAGATTCTCAAATTGTCCAAATATGTTTACTCTGAAATAACATTTATTTATTACTACCAATCAGGTGTCTTAGCATTTTTCTTACACTGTTAAAAATATATATCAGACTAGCTAGGTGGTTTTTACATTATTTGAATCTTAAAGGAAACCTCCTTGCAGTTACTAAAGGCTCAGTGATACTAATCCACCAATGATTCTGCTGAAACCAACGTGTCGTGTGGCTTTCTTGAGGAGTTAGAGCCTTGGGAAACCTCAAGGGCAGTTTTCCCCCCGTTTTATGTGGTCACTATCAGTTGCAATGGACTTAATAGCAGTTCCATTTGCTTGTTTGCTTTTGTGTCTTAAAAGTTATTTTCCTTCCTACAAATCTTTGAATAGTCTTTTGAATAATAGTCATGTTAATAATTATTACCTTCTTAGGGCCTCAATTTTCTCATTTGTAAAGTGCAGCTAGGGATATGGAAATATAGACATTCTCTTGAGATTCTACTGAGCTTGAGGGAAGGTTGTGAACCTTAGGGATCATCACACTAGTTCTGAAACATTTCTATGAGCTTCCCTGGTGATGACTGGCTACCCGCACTGCTTTTGACAGATTTCCTAGTCTTCCCATTCCCAAGGGAATACAGTTGTAACAGGCTCAGATATTTTTCTCTGGAGGATGTGTTTATAAAAATAATTCATAAGACAATGTGAGAACAACTGCAAAGAACACAATGAAGATGTAGAACCTATCAGTAAAAATCATAGAACGTGCAAGGGAAAGAAAACGTAGTGATATTTAATCTTACTTTTGTATTTCATGGCTAAAATAACCAGGGTTTCAAGAATGTAAGTGCGTTAGTCTTGGTAGACTAGAGAAACAAATTCATAGACACTCAGATGTGTATAAGAAAGAGCTTTATATAAAGAGTAATTGTACATTAAGAAAACATCCCAGCCCAGTCCACATCAAGTCCATAAGTCTGATATTAGCCCATAAGTCTGATGCCAATCTATAAAATCCTCTTCAGATTCACACAACACATGCAATGACGCTGAATGCAGGAAGATCACAGGCCAGTGGGTGGTAAGTTTTGTGGATCCAGTGGCATTGTAAGGATCTCAGTGCTGGCAGGGGCTCCAAATGACTCATCAGCTGCAATGACTCCCAGGGAGTGAGCATTTGTCCTGTCTCCAGCTAGCTATTTATCTCCTTAGCGCCTCCAAAGGAGGTCATCCAGCTGTGACCTGGTTGACAGGCTAGAGTCCATCCCTTCACTCTGAATCCTCAAATTGACACCAGATTATATAAGTAACACACTAAGTCATTTGTCTTGTGTAGCACTTCAAATACATTTTGGGCTTTTGCTGTCTGATTTTGGTTCATATTCTCCTAACAATTTCTTTTTGCAGGATTTTTAGATTGTTGCCTTTTGCCTGACCCTCAGTGTTTGGGCTGGGCAAAGACATAATTATTGCAATACATCAAAAAGTTTTGCTGATTTGACATAATGAGGGAAAAACAGTTTTACTCATTGGCTTAATTGAATTAATATGCAATCAGGTCACAGTTTATATCATATGAGAAATGTGAGTGCTGATGTCTTCACATTGACACTAGAATCATTTCACGCCGATTCCCTGTCTTACAGTAATTAAGCATATTTAAGTGTCCGTTGCTCAGCACTGAACTTATTTCAATTTTCCACCACAGGTATTTTTAATTGCCTCTATCTTTACAGCAAAGCAGAAAGAGAGAGAGGGAAAGAGAGAGAGAGAAATAAGGGAGCCAATGGTTTGTTCCAGTACATGATCATCCACAGTCCAAAACAAGTGGTACATACTTGCTATGGTTTAAATTCAAATGAAATTCAAATAACCTTAAAGATGTTATGAGAGTTGTCTAGTCTTACGTAGTGCAGAAAAACTTGTTATGACCTCCCCACAGATGGTAATTTCGCCTTTATTAGAACATTTCTTATATGGATGATAACATTCTTTGATTGGGAATGTGCCTCCTCCCCCTTCCCTCATGCTATGAATAATTCCTGTTGATAATAATTATAGAATTGTAACTCACTTCCATCTTTCTGTGTTTGTTCTTGAGTTTGCCTTGTTGCATAGCTATGTGGCTCTATGTTCTGGGAAAAGCATCCTCATGGCATGGTGGCTTACTTGTTGGGTTACTAATAGCAAGGTCAGCAGTGAGAACCATGAGCAGCTTCTCAGGAGAAAGATGATGTTTTCTGTTCAATTAAGATGTACAGCCTTGATTGACGGTGCCGGCTTTTAAAAGATATAGTGTCTGGGGTCTTTTGGCTTGAAGTTAAACAAGGGGCCATCTAGCAGGGAACCCACCCAAGCCCACATAGAAGAAGCACACCAGCCTGTGTGATCACAAGGTGTTGACGGGACTAGGTCTCAGAAGTTCAAAAGCAAGAAATCAAATTGATGGGAAGGAGCCCTGACAAAGTGGAGATGCAAAACCCACCTGTAAGATAATTGGACAGTGCCTCGCAGAAGGGCCACACTATAGTGATGATAAATCTAGGGAGCGGTATGGCACCGATGAAACACCTAACTACCCTCTAGTTCTTTCATAGTTCCTGCCCTTATGAGTATGGCCTTTGTTTTACCTCATTCATCTCTTGTTAGACCTCTGTCTGTTCGTCTGTATAATTAAGAGTGCTTGATGCTTCAAAGCCAAGCTAGATAATCCTTCATAAATGTATCAGGAACAATGATTCCCTGAGGGTAAAGGATGAGGGATAGGTGAGAAGGGTGTGAAGGGGGAACTGATAGCAAAGGTGGCGGTATAATCCCACTCGTGGAGAATGAAAAACAGAATTGCAGGTGAACGGATACTTTGGATGGTGTAAGATATGGCAAATGATAATAATGTATAATATGATAATTTTGGTTTCTGGGAGGTAGGATGGGGGAGGGCAGAGGCAACGAAGAGTTTATACAAAGAGTTCAAGAAGAAAGAAAATGTATTGAAACTGATGGCTGTAGCATTTGTACAATGATGATTAATCTAACTGAAATATGGATTGTCACAATATCTGTAAGAGCTCCCAATAAAATTAATTCTAAAATAAAATAAAAAGATTTACAGCTTGGAAACCCACAGGGGAAGAAGATCCAATATGTCTTAAAAAGACACTGTGAGTCTGAACCGACTCATTGTCAATGTGTGAGATGGCTTGAGAATTCACATAAACTGAGATTTAAGGTACAAATTGCTTGTGTGTCACTTTCTCATGTTGAGGAGCATGAGAGGGCACTACTTTGTCTGTAACTCACAGCTTATGATGCCCCAGATTATCCAGCCTAAAACTCAGCAGCATTATAGGCATGCCTCCATAGACATCTCGGTATATGTGATTTTTTAGGGCTGATCAGGCTAATCTGACATCATAATTGAGGCTAAATTGGATGTTGTAGGCGGGTTTAACTGAATCACTACTGATAATGATTAGTATTACAACATTATTACTTTGCAAATGCATCCTGAGTTCTGAACACGTAAGTCATCTTGAGAACAAGCTGCTTCCCTAGAAAGGCCATTGCCTTGATCCGGATTGACTTCATTCCTGCACAGTAAGGCAGAACTTTTACTCCTCAGGAGCTAAGGATTTGCTTAATCATATTATAAGGTTGACTGTATTAGAGGAGTAGTCAACTAGATGTTTGTGACTTCTCTGTATAGTTCTTGCTTCCAAACTACTTGAGGCATACTTCAAAGACAGAACCATACATAATCTGTTGGTCACAACTAACATGATTAAAAATCCTGATTATACTTTGTAAACTTGCGTGCTTTTGGAGTGCTTAAAATTAGTTTTCCTGTACTTAGAAGAGCACATCCTGCTTTCTAAGTATGTGATTCCATGAACTAATCTGGTGAAATACCTATTTATGTCAAAATAATACAAACATGCAACTGAACCAATGAGCAGAGGCGGTTAAAAAACAAAATAAATGTTTTTAGATGGACATTTTCAACATTCATAATTACAAAAATATGTTTTAGGAAGCAATCTCATGTTTTCAAAGACTCACAATAAATCCTCACAGTCATCCATTGATTGACAAATATCCAACAAATGTCTAGAGTGTGCTGAGCTACTAACCTCAAGGTCAACAGTTTGAAACCACGAGCCCCGCCTTGGGAGAAAGACTTGGCTTTCTAATCCTGCAAAAATTTAGTCTTAGAAACCCCCAGGGGCAGTTCTTCTCTGTCCTACAGAGTTGCCTAGCATCAGAACTGATCCAATAGCCATGAGTTTGGTGTATTGCATCCCAAGCACTGTCTGTGGCAAAGTACTAAGCAGACATATTTTTTTTCTTCATTCGACTTAGAGAAAAGTGAGAGAATAAACTAGGAAACACAGAAACAATTTAATTACAGGACACTCCAAGCAGAGAGCCCTACATTGGAAAGGATCCAAAGATATCAAAGTTAAGGCATGCTCAGGTCCCAGAGCTTTTCCTGATGGCCCGTTCAAAGGCAAGTGTTCCAAAAGCATGACTTCCTATTCCCATGGCCAGATGAAAATGCTGCCTGCTCGGTGAGTCTTATTAATTGATTTTAGAATTGTCTACCTCTTTATAAAAACAATTTCCCATGGTTTACAATAAAAGAGAGAAGATAGATACTGTACAGGAAATGCTTAACATAGCATGCCTAATGTTGCTCTTTAGAAGGACTTGCTTATGAGGCTGGCCCATGGCTGGCATCTGGGCACTTGGCTTTTGAAATACGCTCTGTGTTACTGATAAGTCTGCTTTGTGTGCTTGGGGCATGAACCCTGCTCTACCAGCTTGCTTTGGCTGTGCAAACAATGTTATTTATAGTGAGCACCTGTTTTCCTTCTGGGAGTCTGATTTTGGTAATCATGTCTGGTTATGCAAGTAGAGTATCCCTATGTGACTAGTTCTTAATACAAACTCTTTTGTAGTTGTTCATTACTGTCAGGTTCACTGTGACACATGGAGACTGTGTGTGTTCAGACTACAACTGCACTCCACAGGGCTTTGAAGAAGCAGATCACCATCCCTGTCACCAGGCCTCTACAGCCGCTAACTTTTCTGGTAGTAGTTGAGCATTTAATCATTTGGTCTACCCAGGACTCCTAAGGAAAACATTACATTTTGAAAAATACTAAGAGGGAATATTACCCATGGGTTGTACATTTCCTAGCTGGGAAAAGGGCACAGTGCTTGCTTATTTCCTATCCTACAAAAGATGTGAATGAGAACTTTGAAGTCTGTGTCTGGGTTCTTCCACTGTGCCTGATGTGTCTGTTTCCACCAGGGTCCTGCGGTGTAGCCCTTTGCTGCAACAAGCGATATCCACACATACAATTATCTCTCAGTCCTGAGTCATTCTAGTGACTCATTGAACATGTGGCTGGCCCTGGGTTTCTTCAAGTATACATGAAACACAAAGAATCCAATAAACTAGAAATAAGTAGAAAAGTCGAAGTAAAGAAAAATGTAGAGATTGGCGACCTGTGACTCGCGGCCAGCTCAGCATCCGCCGGCTGGTGGCATTCCAGCTTAGCTTCATTCATCAACTGGTCCTCCCGCCTACTGGTCCTCTGCCAGGCCTTCAACTGCCATCCCACTGGCCGGCCCAATTGACTGGCTCACCCCTGCCCAACCACCTCGACCACTGTCCATGTCCCTTGGGTCATGGGCTAGAGCCAGACTAAACAGAAGTCACCTCTCAAGAGGAAGTTGAAGGGCATCTGGACACCAAGCTCACCTGACCCTTCTGTAAGAAAACAAACAAACAAACAAACAAACAAATCAAGTAAAATGTAGACACCCAGCGCACTCATCTTATGGTAAATGCTTGTGCCAGACCAAGCATTCAACTTGACTCTGGTTCCTAGCAATAAAAGCGATAAAATAAATTTGACTGTAAAGCTCATATTTTTCAGAAAGGATAAGGAGACTGATGTCTTAACAATATAATTCCAAATAGCATTTTCAATAGAAATGTTAGATCTCTCAGGGGGAGAGATATACCTCGGTCCTTGGCTCCGCACAAGAAATAATTCACTCCAAAGCCTGGTTTGTGATCCAAGTGAGTTTTATGAGAGTTAGAAGTTTCAGGTTTACACAGGTACCCCCAGCACTCCTCACGAACATGCAGCCTGCCTGGAAAATACTCACAAAGTCACACGGTGGACTCCGGGCTCCTGCCTTTTCAATTATTCCATGGGGAGGCATGGTGGATGACCCCTGGTCGACCCCATTGGCTGAATTGAATTCACCTGGCCTAGGTGGGCCAATCCAGGTGCAGTACCCACCCACGCATACCTGGTGGGAAACCTGAACCTCTGAGCATGTGTAGTGTGCCACTCCTTTGTTTCCTTAGCTCGGGCCTCTGGGCATGCGTAATGGATGCTCCAGCCCTTATGCTAGACTACCTAACATAAATTCTTATAAGAATATCTTAACAGGCACACACACACACACACACATGAGTCTTTGAGCTCATCTTTGTTCTTGAATGCAACACAAATTTTTGATGACTTTTGATAGAAATTAGATGAAAGTGTGCCAGTACAGCTCTACGTAGGAGAGGGTAAAAGGTGCTTGTTGGGTTGCGTGGGAAATATAATACTATCAGCGAATTTCTTTTTAACCATTACTATGTGAAGCGTTACTCTTAGATTTTTGAAAGCTATATAATTAAATGGAAGTAGAATAGACACTTCTCCAGTTTAAATTTTCACTGGTATTTTCATTGACGTTGACTCACTGCTGAAATGGACAAGACTGCAAATACTGATCTTCTAACTACGTTTATTAGTGTCAATTCCCCTCCTTCTCTTCCTCAAAGAACACACATGTGCTTCCAGGTTTGCCATACTCATGACAAATCGACATACATCTCACATACATCTCTACATCTATATCCAACTACCGTGTACGTTTTTCTGACT
Source organism: Echinops telfairi (assembly GCF_000313985.2). Classification (NCBI taxonomy): domain Eukaryota; kingdom Metazoa; phylum Chordata; class Mammalia; order Afrosoricida; family Tenrecidae; genus Echinops; species Echinops telfairi. The sequence goes on along the minus strand of NW_022111300.1, from coordinate 28,265,834 downwards.
GGCTGAGAGATTATCTACGAAGGTCAAGGATAAGGTAGGCTTTGTCTGATTTCTCTTCCCATTCTTAAATATCCATATTTTTGTATGTCTTTTTACTCTTCCTCCCTTCTCTTTTCAATGAAGTTCAATCAGTTTTTCCCTCCACCACTAAATCCTTTGTATTGTGTGACTAGCCAGTAGTGACTTTCTGAGCTGGCTACGTACCTTATTGATCTGTTTGCTCCTGTCGACATTTTGGAGCATGGCTATCTCTTGGTTTGCCTCCTAACTCGCTGCCTGTTGCTTTCCAATTGTCTTTGGTAAGATTCCTTCCTTGACTCAACCATGTAGTTATTGCACACCGCGGTGTCTGGAACCATGCCAGTAGCGAGGCACCGTAATCAGAAACAAATACACAGACAAAAAATTCAGTTACCATTGGAAAACCACATTTAGTTAAAATGATTGCCCAAAACAAACTCACTGCCATTGAGTCAATGCTGATGCACAGCAATCCACTGTGGGTTTCTAAGACTGTAACTATTTATGGGAGTAGAAAGTTCAGTTTTTCTCCAGCAACATTATTACCACGTGGGAAATGCTACCCTCTAGATTCTTAGTAGGATCTCAAAATAAGAAACTTTAGGGAGAAGCACTTTTGGATCTTTGAATATATGATTTTGGAGATGGATTGCAAAGGGAACCGGTTAGGATGAAGCAGAAAATATGACACGGTTCCTTACGGTCACTGGACACAGAATGGTGAGGGTCTTGAAATGAACCCTGGGAAGCTGTTTAGTTGGTTTATAGGCTTATTTTCCAAAAGCAAAGATATTTAAGCTTTTTTGTGTGTTTGTTTATGTGCTGGATTCCAAAATCATTCAATACACGAAAATATGCCTTGTTCCAGTATGGCTTAACACAAGAAACGTAAATGAAG
>NW_022111300.1:28262470-28264681 GCF_000313985.2 Echinops telfairi | reverse complement strand
AGAATAGCAACAATCAAACTTTTCTCAAAGTTGTGAAGATTGTGATTGCAAAAAATAGATACATGACCAACTGTATAAAGTCTCTCATCGAATGTGACAGATCATCATTAAAACAGTACTTGTAACATTCTAGTATATTACCTAATATAAAGAGAAAAGCTATATTCTTAGAAATATGCTCACGTTTTACATTAATAATGTTGAAAATTTTATATGAAAGTTTTATACGGATTTAATACTTTTTATATATTCCCTAATGCTATCTATTTAATTTGTCCCATTTCAGTTGATGTATTTTTTTTTCACATCATTGATCACTTCTGAGGTTCCTGCTGTTAGGCATACTTCCAACTGATGGCATCCAGCTGAGTCCCTCCATTAAAAATCGTCCTTTCTTAAGGAAGCTTCTTTATGCAAGGTGACATCATCTTCCCAGAAAACAAGTTGTATCCCAAAACTAGTTGTAGCTTAGGCATGGGACTGCTAACCCAAGGTCGGCAGTTCAAACCTACCAGCTGTACTAGAGGAGAAGGATGAATCTGTCTGCTTCCATCAAGATCTACAGTCTCAGAAACTCTCTATTGGATTGCTAGCAGTCAGAATGGACTTAATGGCCGTGGGTTTGGGACGCGTTGATAGTGCGTATAAAGTTCTGAACATCCAGCTGAAATTTGCCATACCTTCAAAGGGCAATTCCAGCACTCAAGCTCCCTGTTGATGGCTCTTGTCACACTGCATTTCGTTCAGCTACTCCACCGGTCAAGTCTACTTCCCTATGTCGTGATCTCAAGAGCAGGCCCCAATATACTTCTAACTGCAAATATTTACTTCAAAATCTGTTTCCCAGAGAATCCTCTGTAGGATTCTTACCATAACTGTATAATAGAAAGCTAAAGATATACGCTTATTTTTTCTTAAGTTCTATATGCCTCAGTTTACCCAAGCTTACCATAATATGCTACTTAGATTATATCATTTTTATGGGTGTCATTTTAATAAAAATTAATTTTTCAAGGAAGCAACATTTTATGAAATGGTGGCTCAATGGACTCTTTCCCATTTCTATGATACGGAATCATTTTTTGTTCTATTTACTATTCTATTTATACAGCCATTACTTCTCTGTCTGTTTGTCTTACTGTGGTGGCTTGGGAGTTTCTGTGATGCTGAAAGCTAGTCATTGGTACTTCAAATACCAGTAGGGTCCCCCAAAGTGAACATGTTTCAGCAGAGCTTCCAGACTAAGAACAGACTATGAAGAAGGAATAGGCTGTCCACTTCAGAGGAAACTGCCACTGAAAACCCTATGGATAGCATCAGAATATTGTCAGTTACTGAGAATCTAATGAATAGAAGCAGAACACTGTCATAAATAGTGCTAGAAAATGAGCCCTTCAGGTCAGAAAGTGCTCAAACTCTGACTGAGGAGCAGCTGCTCTCTCAAAGTCGATTCGGCCACAGTGACTCTGATGGAGGAAAGGCTGCCAGAAGTAAGCTTCTGTGACCTTGGTTTGCCGATGAGAAGAAACAGCTGCAAACATCAATTAATAACTGGGACCTGGACTGTACAAAGTATGAATAGAGGAAAATTGTAAGCGATTAAAAATGAAATGGAATGTATAAAGATCAATGTTCTAGGCATAAAGTGAGTCAAAACTGATTGGAACTGGACAATGAATCAGAAAATCGTATGGCTTACTCTGCCCAGAATCACATAATCGCAAGAGGAATGGCATTGCATTCTTGTCCAAAAAGGACATTTTAAGATGTTTTTTGAAGTATAATACTTTCTGTAATTGGATGATGTCTGTTGGTGTACAAGAAAATCCAGTCAACACACCTATTCTTCAAGTTTAAGCCTCAACCACTGAAGTTAGTGAATGCTGCAGGAATTGAAGGATTCCACCAACATCTTCCTTCTGTCAGAAGATGCGTCACACATGTATGAACTCGCATTCATGATTATTGAGAACTGGAAAACAAAGGTTGGAAACAAAGAGGAAGGAACAATGTGGTTGAAAACTTGGTCTTGATGATAAAGCTCTAGGGCACATAATAGAATTTTGCAGGCACATTTTTCAATAGCACAAAAGATGGACATGTGGACTGTAAGTCAAAAGGAAATCGATAGTGCTAACATCAACAATACGGAACACAGTCTAGATTTGCCTAACAACCTTTTGGTAGCTCACTGAATACATACCTTTACAC
>NW_022111300.1:28250438-28260462 GCF_000313985.2 Echinops telfairi | reverse complement strand
AAAAAAAAAAAAAAAAAAGCCTGTAAAGAGTTCAAGGTCTGTTTGTTGATCTTTAGGAGTATATTCCAATCCAGTATGATGGGGTGCCACACCCTGGCCCAAAAGTCTATTTTTCATACTCCGTTGGACTTCCTCACTCTGCTCCCCTTGCTGTTCTGTTGCCTACTCTTAGTGTTTTGTCTTGGTGTGGTGGGGTCAGATCGGGTGAAATTCCCACACTGTGTCTCCAATGTTGTCCCCTGTAGGGCTATGGGTGAGTGAGGGATGTTGTGTCTCATTGTGGGGCCTGCCAAATGATCCTCTTTGTACTTTGGCTGCTCTGAGCAGCAATATTATTCTCAAAGCTTGGTGGGCCAAGATATGCTCCAATCTCCCTTCCTCCTCCTTCATTTGCTCCTAGGTGCTCTGATCAGACATGACCCTCTCCCTGAGCTGTAGCTTCAGTGCTGTCCTCTGAAGTTAATTCTTCTGTGGGGAAGGGCAGCTATCCACGTCATTGGGATTGGGCCCGGCCCCTCAGACCTCTCTACTGGTTCCCTGCTTCATATCAGTGTGTTGCATTCACATCTTGGGGCACCAGGTTGAAGTCTGGTCCCTCTTTTCCTATGGAGATATAAACAATACCCTCCCATTGGATGGGTTAGTGCCCTGTTCCCCTGCTACCCATTTCTTTTTCCTTTTTTCCCCTGCCCCACCTCCTTTTTAGTTGGCTACCTGGATTTGGTCTGGCCCCTGCCATACTACCTGGACCTCACTCCAGGAATGTTTGTATACAGTAGCTTTTTTTCCCTATGCCCCATTTGCATTTTTTGTAAGTGTACCTCAGCAGACTCCTGTTGAACTTGTCCTTTTGTGCTTGGCTTACTTCGCTGAGGGCCTTCCTTTTCACCACTGCCCCTTTACCAAACATGATATCTTTCTCCTGGGGCTGGACTCTCCTGATAATCTATCCAAGGTAGGTGAGAAATCTTGACATTCTTGGTTCAAAATGTTAACAATATCTTGAAGATCTGCAAAATATTTAAAAATACATTTTGACAGCTTTAGGATGAAGTTAAAATCTACACAATCTGTTGTCTACCTGTCTTTTCCATTCAGTTCCTGCTGTTCCATGGTTCTTTCCTCCACTGGTCTTCTCATGTTTCTGCGAATTAGATCAGCTCATATCCTTAACCTAAAGCCTTCACGTGGGCTTTTCTTTGTGTTTTATGGGCTTTCTTCTCTACCTGAAAAATAGTCATACTTAGTATATGATTGGCATAATCCCTTAGGCTTTAGATTTCTTATCACCCTTTATGTGGTCTACTTGAAACATTATCTCTGAATGTATCACCTCATCATTCTCCTCTCTATTTTTGACATTTCTTTGTTTCCTTGATACTTTTTAATCACAATGTGAAATAATATGTTTGGCTGTTTATTGCCTATCTGACATAATGTTACGTTAACGAGGAGCAGAACTTAATCTTGTCTATTTAGCGCCCTATCACTAACACACTGAACAGGCCTTGAAACATAATTATTGTTCAATAAGTTTTTTTAATTAATAAATGATTAATGAAGTGAATAAGGCAACTCATGCCTATAGGAGACATTTACTCTTTAGGTCCCCGACTAAACTGACCTGACTAGTAAACTAATCAAGGACTCTCAAGCCATAAACAGCATTTCTCACTTCTCATGTAAAGTCACACTAATTTAAAACCTTCTTTTAGCAAGAGGCACAAACCTTTAGAGAAAAATATGTTGCAAAATATAGAATCTAATAGTACTTCTGAGGAATCGACTGAGTATAATATTTTCTTATCATTTAAACTATGGTTGGGACTACAGTTTACAGAAGATATTTCAGTAAATAACAGATGTCATCCAGTCAAGGAAAAATATAGAATACACCAGTTTAAAAAAAAAAGAAAGAAAGAAATTATGAGCTACAGTTATAAAGTCTGAGTTGGCAATGTCTTTTGACTATGATCATCAATTAAGTCATTGAAGTATGGTCATTGGTTTGATCCACATTATCTATGGATAACTACCATCTGCAAATCATTATGTAAGCAGATACTATTATTGCTGCTGTTGTTGTAAATACTAATATTAAATACAAAGGATTCTGTTCTCCCAGATATAAAATTTAAATTGATTATACATTGTGAAATTTTGCCCTGGTAATTTAGAAGATTACTCATTCAATCCACGCAATGTTGTCAACCCGATATTGTTGCTGTTGTTAACTATGTGAAAGTCGACCTCTGACTCATGCCAGTCACATGCACAATGGGAGTGGGTTGTTGCCATGTACAAGAATATTACTAACTGCATTTTGGAAGTAGAACCCTCTGTCTTTCATCCTTGTCCATCTCGGTGTAGGGGCTCTGATGGAACCTAGTCAGCATCCTAGCAACCTGCAAGCTCCCCTGACACCTGAGTGGTGGCTTGGAATCACATTCATTTCTTTCATGGAGAGGTACGATTTCTACTGCTGAACTATCATTGTCCTCTTCACTTTAATATTAAACCATTGTTAATCCTTTCCACATGTCAAGCATGATTTCCAAGGGCATCCTGTGCACCTAGGCTTGATTTAGGTGATAAGATTATGGTCACTTACCAGATGCTAGAATTCACTAAGACCCTTGGGGAATTTCAAAATCAAATTGCCTTCAAGTCAGTTCTGACATATAGTGACCCTATATGGGGTTTCTGAGACTGTATATCTTCAAGGGAACAGACAGCGTCATCTTTCTTAAGCTGTGGATGATGAGTTTGAATCATCAGATGTATGGTTACCATCCAAGGCCTAATTCACAGCACCTCAGGTTAGAAGGAACTCAAATATAATTTGGGAAGAGCTGCCTCCTCATAGTAAAGTTGACTTTAATGACATGGATGGAGTAAATAAGTCATGGATACATTAGAACTCATTGTTCGTATGAATGAAATATAGAACAGTCACTTTAGGAAAAAAAGTGACATTAAACCTAAGGGTCATTGTATGATTTAGGAGTTCTACTTCTAGGTATATACATGAGAAATGAAAGTATGTCCAGTCAGTAGCATATATAAAAATATTCAAAGCCACATAGTTTATGGTAACCCAAAAGGGAAAACAGCCTAAATGTTCATAAGTTGATTGAAAAATAAATGAAAAATGAAATATATCCATTGAATGGAATATTATCAAGCCATAAAATAATAAATTACAATCTCATACTACAGCATGATGAAAATTGAAAACAAGTCAAATGAAAGAAGTTAGACACAAAGAAATAAAATATATTTTATTATTACACTTACATAATGCCCAAGCAAAGCAAATCTGCAGAGAGAGTTTGCTTCTCAGAATCTGGAAGTAGAAGCAATGATAAGAGACAATAAATGAGTGGTTTTACTTTGGAGATTATAAAAATATTCTAAAATAAGTAATAGTTATCATTGCCCAACTCTGGGAAAATATTAAAAATCACTCAGCCATGAACTTAAAAATGGGCACATTTCATGCTACATGGACTCATTTTCAATAAATTTATTAAATAAAATCAAGGTGCTATCCATTTGAAAATCTCAATTTTTTTTACAGAAAAATATATCTAAAAGTTGCAATGACGACCACTCTAAAAATTTCCAGGGAGTCATAAAACTATATGTGAAATAAAGAAATAAAATGTCTCCTTGCGGAATCTCAATAAGTCTTGTAGAAGACTGCTTCTCCTAGTGCCCTGGCTCTTGGGAATGGTGCTGTTTCTTGCAATGGAAAGGACAGTCATATTTGTAAGACCTAGAGAACCTGATTATGAAGGACTTCATAGGAAACTCAGAAAATTTTTTTGACAAGAATTGTCTGTGTTTTCAATGTCCATGTTTCTATAATACTCTATACTTAAAATTATTTTATTAATGCAAATTTGAGATGAATGTGTTAAAAAATACAGTTCTGAAAAAAAGAGTTCATTTATGCTTCAGAATTGAATATCATTCTGTTTTGTACATTTTAGCACTATTTAATTAATCTGTAAGCTAGAAATCATAAGAGGACTCTAGTTCAGTAATAGGTTTTACTTGTGGTGACTTTCACATGATTGTGATGCTGAATGACCATGGTGAACAGGTTCAGCAGAGCTTCCAGACTAAGACACTAGGAAGAAGTATTTGGTGATCTATTTTTGGTGTGTGTGTGTGTGTGTGTGTGCGTGTGTGTCTGTGTGTGTGCGTGAATGGACAGCAAACCCCTTGTAAATAATGATCAAACATTGTCAAATATATTTCTGAAAATATGAATCACTTAATTTGGAAAACACTCAAAATATGACCAAGGAGAGCCTCCAATGTGTCAATATTAATGAGATGGATGAAATAAAGCTGCAAATGATCTTCATTTGTTGATGTGACAAGATAAAACAAACAATTTCAAATATCCCTTTATAATCAGAATGTATAAAATATGAAATATGAGTTTAGGATAATTGGAAGTCATAAAAAATGAAATAGAATGAACGAAGATAATATTCTAGGAATTAGTGACTTGAAATTGACTGGTATTTATCATTTTAAATCAGGTAAACATATGGCCAACTATGTCAAGAATGACAAAATATTCATGATCTATTCTGAAACACAATACTGTCATGACACAATAATATTTATGTACCTAATAAGAAGACCAGTGTGTTACTCCGGATAGACTAGAGAAACAAATTCATAGACCCTTATATGTGTACAAGAAAGAATTTTATATACAAGAGCAATTGAATATTGAGAAAACATCCTAGCCTAGTTCAGAACAAGTCCATAAGTCCGACACTAGCCCATGTTTGACACCAATCTATAAATTCCTCTTCTGACTCACAAAGCACATGCAATGATGCCAAAACACAGGCCCGTTAGTGGTAAGCTTTGTGGGTCCAGTGGCGGTAGAGGCATCTTAGCACTGGCAGGGGTCTCCATGTGACTTCTTCAGCTCCAGGGCTCTAACATACATCCATGTGTCTTGTCAGCAAGCATTCTCACAGGGAGTGAGTGTGTGTCCCACCTCCAGGGAGCTATTGATCTCCTTAGCGACTCCAAATGAGGTCTTCAAGGTGTAAACTCCACCCTTTCACTCTTAAGTCTCAAATTGACAACAGATTATGTAACTACAAACAACCAGCTAATATGATTATTATTCATAGTTACACTAACCTACTAATGGCAAAGATGAAGAATTGAAACATTTCTATCAACTTCTACAGTATGAAATTGACCAAGCCTGCAGTCAAGATATATGATAATTACTGATGTTTTGGATGCCAAATTGGAAACAAAGAAGAAAGACTTAATGGAAAAGCATGGCCTTGGTGATGGAAAACATGCTGTTGAACATGTGATAGAATTTTGTGAGAATAGTTAGAGATTATTTCATAAAAAGAGTTGACATTTTGTACACTAATGATCAAAGACCAGTTAATTTTTAGAATGACATTAAGGAAACCATACATAGGTAACAAAGAAAAGGTCATTGAAAAGACAGAATATCTAGAAAAGACCGAAAGAAATGTCAGAAGAGGCTCTGAGACTTGTTCTTGTTCAGAAAATACCTAAAGTAAATGAATGAAATGATGAAGTATAAAAGCATAAGAGAAAATTTCAAAGGGAGGTTTGAGAAGACTGAGTAACGTAATATGAAATGTACTTAGATTTGGAGTTTGAAAAGAAAAGGAAAAAATAATAGTCCATATTTCTCAAGCTGAAAGAACTGAAGAAAAATGTCAAGGCTAGAGTTAAAATAGGAGGGCTGGTGGCATAGTGACTTATGGGTTGTATAGCTAACTACAAAGTCAGCAGTTTAAAACCAGCAGTTGCTCCTCTGGAGAAGGACAAGGTTCTCTACTCCCACACAAAGTTACAGTCTCAGAAAGACAAATGGGCAGTTCCACCCTCGAATGGTCTCTATGGGTTTGGAATCAATTCGATGGCAGTTAGTTTGGCTTGGAGAGTTGAAGTATTGAAGGAATCTTTGAATTGGAGAAGACTTTATGGCAGTGTGTGGTTGGTGAAGTACAAAAAACTTGACTGAAACAGGAGCATTAGAAGAAGATGGAAATAATAATACATGGAGTCACTGTACCAAAAAGAATTGACAGACATTCTACCATTTCAGGAGAGAGCATATGATTAATAATCAATGATATTGGAGGAAAACGTCAAAGATGCACAGAAGGTATTGGTATAAAAGAAGGTTTCAACCCTTGGTGGAGTATTAATTGAAATGTTTCAGCAAATGAATGCAATTCAGAGACAGCTACTAGGCCAATAGACTGGAAAAGATGCATACATATGCCCATTTCCAAGAAAAGTGATCTAGTTGAATGAGTAGATTTTCAAATCATATTGTTATCATTTAAAAGTATTATTTTGCTGAAGATAATTTTAAAATGTTTGCAGCAGTTCCTTGGGAGGGAAGATCCATTCATTCAAACTGGATTCAGAAGAGGATATACAAAGAGGAAAATTGTTGCTGGTATCAGATGGATCTTGGCCTAAAGTAGATAATACAAATGATGTGTACCCATACTATATTATATGAAGCTCTTAATGATGACCAAACAATACAGTTACAGGGTGGATTATACCTCAACATGAAGGAAACCAAAATATGTTCAACTGGACCCATAGTCAACAACATGATACATGGAGAAAAGATTTAAATTGTAAATTATTTCATTTTACTTGCATACGGAATCAGTGCCCTTGGAAGCAGTAGTCAATAAATCAAAGGGCATATTTCATTGAGCAAATATGCTACCAAAAACTCTTTACACTGTTAAAAAGCAAAGATGTCGACATGAGGATATGAGTTCCTGACCTTGCAAGCTATGTTATTTTCAATTAGCGCATAGGCATATGAAAGCTAGACAAATAAAACAAGGTAGTCCAGAGATGGACTGATAAACTTGAATTGCATTGTACTGGTGAAGAATATTAAATGCATGACAGACTGCTAGAAGACTACACAAATATGTTTGGAATAAGTGTAGCCATTATGCTTCTTAGAAGTGAGGATGCTAAGCTTTTATCTCACCCACGTTCAACGTATTACCAGGAGAGACCATTCCTTAGTGAAGGACACCACGCTAGATTAGAGTGTCAACAAAAAAGAAGAAGACCCTTAATGAGGTGGATTAGCATAATGCCCACAACAGTGATATAGCAAGTTGTCTGGTTGAATATGGGTTGTTAAGAATTGGATCCAACTTGGCAATCCTAGCAACAAACAAGAGTAATTTATTGTTAAGGAATAAAATAGAATTAGGACACAGGAATGCAAATCTGAAACTCTAATTTGGGCTCTCCCACTGGCTTTTCAGTATCTCACTGGAACGCATTAATTTAGGTTGTTCTGTCATTCACATAGCTCTTGATGGTCAGAATCCAGAGTTAGGGCTTTGAAGGAATATAACTCGACCAAGTTTTTCACATGGAAGAGTAACTAGTTTGCTAAACTGTAGCCATAAGAATCCAAAAAGAGAAAAAGGCATTTTCTAAACTCCCAGAGAGAACTTCAGATAAATCTTTGATCTTCTAGGATACTTACGTTGTTCCGCAGGCTACCCCAGTGCTGGTCTAATACTGCCACTAAAACAAGTGTGCACCTTGTTGAGTCACCCAGAGAACAACCTTCAGCTGGCATCCTCTACTACAGAGCAATGTCATCATCAATCTCTTCCTCCCCATTCATGTCTTTTATCTAAATATATAAAGCATTTTATATCTCATTAATGTTGTTCATTAAGTAAAAAATACTGAATGTATTTATATTAAAACCACTGTAACACTAAATCCAGTGACAAACTGTGCTATACACGTAGCATACATTTTTATCAGTGTACCCTAATCATAGTGAGGCAAGATTAGAGGCAGTTATAATGATACAAGGTGAAATCTATCTTGAATCAATCTCGGGAATCATAGAAGATATTAAACAAATGAGCCTGGAAAGAGGGACTTACTGTCCTTTACACTTAGACTCTCTGCTTTGAGTACTTCTTAGATGAAAAAGAAAATTGATATAAAGACGCATGAAGATCTCCAAGGAGCACAGGCCCTGCAGTGTTTTGAAAGGAGACAAGGACCTTTTCTGAGTCAAAAGAGAGAGGAAGCCTCTCCTAGAGTTGAAGTGAATGCAAGCTTCTGGCCTCCTATATTGTGAGAGAATGCTAGGGACATCATCCCCTCCTAGCATTTCTGTGATAGCAGCAGAAGATGAACCACGTAACTGTATCTTGGTGATGCTGTCATGTATCTTAGTCTTGAGTTGTTATCTGATGTAATTATTTCTTTGTTCAAATAATTTCCAGTGATATTTGTAAGTTTGGTTTTTACTAATTCCCTTTGTTTTTGTGTATCTGAGACTCCTCTAGTTTCATCATCATATTTGAAAATCACTGTTTCTATAAATATTATTCCCGTTTGATATTTTTCTTCTTTCAGCACTTATGTATGTCATCCCATCACCTTTTTGCCATTAAAGTTTTGGTAAAATAGAACTTACAATCATCACTGGTTTCCCTTTGTTCCTTTTTTCCCCTGAGCGGCTCTCAAAGACTTCTTTGTCTTTGTCTTTTATGGTTTGATTACAATATGCCTTTGTGAATTTCGCTTGGGTGTTATTCTTTTTTTTAATTTTATGTGTAAGCAAGAGCTTTATATTAAAGAGCAATTATAGATTGAGAAAACATCCAAGCCAGTCCAGATCAAGTCCATAAGGCCGATCTTAGTCCATATGTCTGATACTAGTTCATAAATTCCTCTTCAAACTATCGTTGCCACTCGCAATGATGCCAAATGAAGGAAGATCACAGGCCAATGGGTGGAAGGTGAGTTTCTTGGAGTGTTATCTTCTCATCTTTTATGATATTAGAGTTATTTTTTTTGGAAACAGATCTTCAAAAAATGTTTCTGTTATTTGTTTTGTCTTCTGTTCTGTGATTCCTATTAACCATAGGTTACTTCTTTTAGTAGTATCCCACATGACCTCCAGATGCTGTTCATTTTTTTCTCCATCTTTTTTTGCTCTGATTGTTCCACAAACAAATTAATATCAAGGGAAGTGTTCTCATTTCACTAACCTGTCTTCCATTAATTCAATCACACTCCTTTTTGGTTCTATTCTCTTCTATTTCTGAAAATTTATTGCTAATCTTTTTGATTTCTAAATTTTTTGCCTGGTTTTTAATTTCTATTCATTTTGATCTTGTGTTGTTTCACTGGAATGTTTAAGGATTTTGTCTGATTTTTTTGAAGTGTCTTAAGTGTAAGTTTTTAAAATTCTTTCTTAGGTAGTTCCATTGTCATCTCTTTCTCAGATAGGTTTTCCGGCTCTTTAATTTAGTAATTTGCTTGAGCTATCTTTTCCTGGTTCTTTGTGCAATTTCATGTTGTTTTTTGGTGGTGCCACTGGTCAAAATAATAAGCTTTTATGTGGAATTTAAGTGGTTCAAACACCACCTCTGTGATAAGACCGTCTGCTCTCATAAAGATTAGTATCTTTAAAACTTCATGGAGCCATTCCACTCTGTGTTATAGAATTTCTGTAAATGAGGATTGACTTGATATCAAGTTTTCTTGTTTTTCTTTTTGTAAGTGGTCTCTGAGTTATTTATGTGTTCTTTTATATTTTTTATCATATGTTTATTTTTCTCAATGATTTTATGTTTTGCTTATTTAGATATATTCATGCAGACAAGTCAGGAGTGCCAATCTGACTAGTTTTGAACACCAGTGTGTTCATTACTTGTCTTCAGGTGGGTGAAGTAATGGCTTAAAGTGTGGGTTCTATTCCTGGTCATTGACAGCAGATTCAGTTGGACTTGGCAAGTGTGTGTTGACATTTGTCTTTGCCAATTTTTATAAGTGTAATGATGCAAGAGTAGGTATTGCCACTTATGGAGTGAGTGATGTGGTGGGATGGTGGGAAAGTAAGGGAATCAATTGATGCCACTTATCTGTTATGGTAGCTAGAAGGTAGCAGGAGAGTAGAAATTGGGTG
>NW_022111300.1:28225006-28250178 GCF_000313985.2 Echinops telfairi | reverse complement strand
ATGCAACATGAACCATAGAGGTTAATGGTAGGTTAATGGCACGTGACCTGTGGGAAAATGTGCTTCAGCCATTGAGGAAGTGAAGTGTCAGAGGTACAAGCATCAATTTCCAATTACCCTTTTGGAGAATGACAGTTACATGACTTGTGATATGCAAAAAGATATAACACCGGGCCCCCCAAGTGGCAAGCTTCACAGGATAGGGGGACTTGCTGAGCATGAACACCACATGCTCGCTGGCTGACAACACGTGAACTAATTCCATAGATCATCAGGTAGGACAACAGTTGGCTGACATTGAGGCCCCCATGTCTCTGGTCACCAGAAAAGCACCGGTGGGAAAAAGGAGAGCATCTTTCTCTCATCACGGGTCTCTTGTGTGGATTCTAGTACATTCCTAAATGGTTCATCCCTGCAACCAGATCCCTAATCAAGCACAGTGTAAAGAAGGTAAGATTGTTTCCTGGCTAGTGTCTTCAGATGCCTCTCCAGAGACTGCTGCCCCCATTTGGTTCTTCAAACCCAAACTACTTCAATCAAAACATGCTTCTTTCTCTCCTTTTCTTTATGATTTTGAATCAGTTGAACCAGGATTTGTTTTAAATGCTTCCAGGACAGCAGGAGACCAACAAGAATTTGTGTACAGAAAGTAAAAGTAAATGTGATGTCCCTGGAGGTGTATCTATGGCATTTAATGTCACCATGCACTGATGCCAATTTTGTTAGAATAACCGGAATTCTGGTAAAGAATTCACACTCTCTGGGGACTTAGTTTCATTATTTGGCTTCCTCTTGATAGGTTTTATCAATCCCAGCTTGATATGTACCCAAAATAGGACAATGGGCCAATTTTTATAGACTTATTTTGCTGTCTTTAATGGGTGTTTTGATTTAACAGCATTACAACTTTTCAGAACAGTTTTCTTTCCTTTACTTAAAAAATTTTTATCCTTAGAATTGAAAATCCTGCTGCATTTCAGACCTTCTTATAGCTGCATTGATTAGTCTTCTAGGAAGCGCAGCTGTGGCAATAATCCCGTCTCTGCATCTTTGCAAGCAGGAGGGAAGGCAGGAGATAAGAGTTGCCACAGGGAGTCTATATTTAATCTACAACTGGCTTATCCAAATGTCTTATTGCTCCCTGAGGGTCTCACCACATGCACTATTGTGAGAAAAAAATGATAGAGAAGGAGAGAAAGAAAAGTTCACCCAAGATTGGTCTTCAACTAATTAATTCATTTCAGAATTGGCACAGAAGTTTCTGCTTTGTTAGGAATGCAGACTCAGAAAACCAGACCCTCCGGATGCCAGCACAGCTCGCCATGCAGGCCTCACCTTCTGGCTGCTGTGGAGGGGAAGGCTGAACCTTTCCTTGATAGCGATTCTTAAGGCTGCTGGGAAGCATGTATACATGGTAATTTTATCCATGAAGTCCCACCTATCTACACTGTAGATTTTCTTTTTTTAATTTTTCTTCTTTTAAAAATCATTTTATTGGGGGCTCGTACAACTCGTATCACAATCCATCCATCCATCCATTGTGACAAGCACACCTCTACATTTGTTGCCAGCATAATTCTCAAAGCATTTGCTTTCCACTTGAACCCTTAGTATCAGCTATTCATTTCCCCCCTCCCGCTCCACCCTCCCTCCCTCATGAACTCTTGATCATTTATAAATTATTATTATTTGGTCATGTCTTACACTGTCTGATGTCTCCCTTCACCCACTTTTCTGTTGTCTGTCCCCAAGGGGGGGAGGATTATATGCAGATCCTTGTGATCCATTCCCCCTTTCTACCCTCTTTCTTCCCTCCACCCTCCCAGTATCACCACTCTCACCGCTGGTGCTGAGGGGTTCATCTGTCCTGGATTCCCTACACTGTAAATTTTCATAGGTATTAACACAGAACAAAATAATATTTGGGAGAACTCTAGCACCAATTACAAAGGAATCCATAACCAATTGAAACAAGACAAACAGAAAAACAAAGTAAATTTGCAGACTCAAAGAGGAAACGGGACAGCTACTCATCTTTAAACATAATATTTTATGACCAGCCCATTGCTTATAAGATAGATTATCTACTTTATTTGACATCAACACTGAAATATGGCTGAAGTAAATGGCATCTATTACTTGGACTCATTCTTAGTCATCAGATTATTTTAAAACAAAACTTCCACGTGATGCCATTGTCATGAAATTACATCACCTTTGTAGTCTTTGAGCTTCACCTAGAAGTACCTGATTCTCAGTTTGTCTTTCTTCAATTTTCAAAAAGGTATTCAAACACCCCCTTTCCTTGAAATTCACACTGATTTTTCCCTTTGGTCTCTGAATGTGTTTAGCATACAAGAGAGGGATTCAAAAAGTCGATGGGAAAATTAGAATGTAAAAATAATGAATTATTTCCATGAATACTTTGAATCCCACATGTATTATTGTTTTATTTTAACATGTAATTGGTAATTAATGAAGGACTAGGGTCAGTTAAATATAAAACTAAACATACCACTGGTGAGTCTATTTTGACTCCTAGTGATCCTATAGGATAGTGTAGATCTGCCCTACAGAATTTCCAAGGCCATAAATCTTTAAAGAAGCATGCAGTTACATTTTCCCCCAAAGCGGAACAACAACATATTTGCACCCCTATTTAAAAGAAACAGAAAAAAAGAATTAAATTTATTAAGGGGCAGGACTAGGTATGGACAAAGGTGTGGTGTGACCCACCCTACAGAAGCTGGGAAGGAGCATTGACAGGCCCTTGGGAAGAAAGGGTGCACAAATAAAAAGATTTCCTCAGATGGCTGGTGGGATTGATGTAGAAAAATGAACGGATAATTACTGCTTAGAACAAATGACAAAGGAGTTAGCATTTTGAAAAGTGTAAAATGATTCTGGAAAAACCTTTTGGTTCAAATCAATGACTTAAAAAAAATGTGTCCCATTGCTTTAATCAAGGCACCACTAAGGTAGTCATTAGGTAAGGCCAGTTAGTGGTGGCTAACTGATAGGTTTTGCTTTGATGTACAGAGCCTGCTCTACCAGATGCTTTCTGAGTATGAAAGAAAGATTAAATGGAGAGATCTCGAGGTCTTTTAGTTCATGGGACAGCCACCAGCCTGTTTTGGGGGCTATATTGACCAACCCGTTTTGGGGGCTATATTGATATTTTTTTCACATGAAACACTTATTTGGAGATATGAATAAAACTTATCATAGGGACTAAACCTTGTCCCCATCCCTCATTAATCCTAGCATAAACATTAGGACAAGAAATAGCAAGACTCTTTTTTGAAGCTAAGAAAAACTAAACAAAAAGAAAAGTTGTTACCTGCAGGTATAGCATTTACAAGGTACAGAAAAAGATGAAAAAATCAGGCCCCTTCTTATGTCATATGAACTCTTTCTACCTGGGTTACTTTGTAAGAAGGAAGGATACATTCCCGGAAGGGAAGATAAGCGCACTGGATGAAGCGAAACTTGGAACACTGCAATGAAAGATTGCTCAGAAGTGAAGGATAAGAGAGGAAGAATGAAGGTGTGACTTTGCCCTAAAGTTCAAATAGCTAGACTTTGCCCTAGAGTTCACAGGCGCAGACGAGAGTTTTAATATCTACTATCTCTCATATCCCACTCAGAAAAGTCTTTGGACAGTTACTTGAAACTGCTTGCTGTGGAAAGTATTGAATGGAGGACTTTTCCTTCAGAAGATCACTCAGTGGAACACCAGCAAATCGGAGCCACTGTCTTTCTTTCCCGTGTGTGGGAGGGAAGTTTCATTATTGGGCATACAAGGATAGACTATGCCAGCGCTCTGAATATTAAGCAGCAAGTGTAGTATGGTGTTTGATCAGTCTTTCATGTCCAACTATAATGACTGAAACTGAACTTCCATTCATGCTTTATAAACTAGACTCACATTATCCCTATCAAATTCAACATGAACTGGTGTTGTTAAGTTTTCAGAAGAAATAAGTCAACATATAATTTTTTTCCCATTTCAAACTTTCTCCCATATATCTAACTAAATATTGGATGTTTTATAGCCCATGTTCTAGTAAGGAAAAAATGAACAAGTGGAAAACATATTAAAATAGACAATCACCCTTAGATCGTTAAAATTTAACAACAGTTGTCCATGTTACACAGAAGTAACTACTGTAAGTAGTTTGGTTTCTAGCTTAAATGATGGGACTGACTCATGAAAATGTGCTCTGTAGATTTTATAGATAATCAAATTTAAAAATTCATTCCTAGTATTTTATAAGTAAATATGATTTATGTTATTTAAAAGAAGAAACCGAAATAGAAGATAAGATATGAGGTAATGGTATTACTTCTATTAGCAGTACTGATGAAAAAGACCTTCATAAAAAATCGTCAACATCTCTTACCAAAACAATAAGTTATGAGGGCATACACTAGGTGCTTGATACACACTCTTGGCTGAGGATACATGACCTGAAACTTCTATTATGCTTTTGCTACGACTGTCTCTGATGGTGTTTCCTATACGCGAATCATCTGTAGATGTGTTTATTTTGTAGTCATTTATTTTTAGTAATTAGCCTTATATAAAGAAAATATGAATTTTTTTCTTTTACATTTTTCCTTAAAATCTGGTATTTCTGATACACAAATGTCAGTACCCGTTGCTGTCAAGTCGACTCTTAAGTCCTGGAGGTCCCATGGGTGCCAGAGTCGAATTGTGCTCCACGGGTTTTGAAAGACTCATTGTCCAGAGGTTGACATTGGGACCTTTCTGAGGTGCCTGTGCCTGAATTTACACCTCCCGCCTTTTGGTTCCCAACCAGGGAACTGTTTGTCATCCTGAAGGGCTCTGACTGCAAAACAAAGACTGCAAAAAGTTCGAGGCAATGGAGACAAAGTTTAGTGCTGGGTATGTGCCATCATTCTAAATATGCTCATTGTGCTTGCATAATTGGCAGCTCCTTTCATCTCCCTGGGGTTACATTTACTTGTTTACTTATACCTTTCTGGATGTACTGTACTTATTTCTGTGATTGTTCTCCTCTACACATATACACCTATAATTCCTTGCTTCTTCCTTTGTTTCCTTCCCCTTTAATTACACACTCTCCTTTTTGATTATAAAATATGTTTTCTTGTCCTGTGTGACTATTTATTGTTAATGACATAATTTATTCTCTATCCATACAGCTTGAACCTGTGTATTTCACAGTCAAACCTTGATTCTAACATCTCAATGTATCTGAGAACAAGATCATAATCATTTCATTCAAGTTCCTGAACCAGTTTTCTTTTTCTTTTTTACCCTGACTTATTCAACCAATGTAACACTTTGAATGAAAACCTGACTACTCCTTTTCCTTTATCCCCACATGCAATCCTACCCTAAGTTCTGCACTCACTAGATTGATCAGGTTTCTCACGCAATCTGCCATCCCCACACCACTCCCTGAGGGCAGAGAGGCGAGCTGCCGGGCTGTGTGGGTGCGGACAGGGTTTGCCAGGGGAGGTGTGACCTGACTGGCTGTAGGTGAGGATCCGTGGGGAAGGCAGACATTGAAGAATTCCACTGGGACATCAGGGAGCTGCCTGAGCTGTGTTCCTGCGAGGTCCACAGTTGCCAGGGAGCTGGTTTGAAGTGAAGAGAGGCCTTGGGAGTCAGGGTGATGTGCATCATATACAAAATAAAAGTAGAATTCAAAAGCCTAGAAACGAAGCAAACATAGACCTGTGGATTTTGTGGGGACCAACTCACAGGTGCATTGGGTGTGGTTGTTGCTCTGTAGCCAGGGGGAGTGAACATGGGCAGTCCTGGGTCCTCAGGTGACTGGCTTGGCTTGTTCTATGATGGAGTCTGTGCCAGCCTTTCCCTGGAATCTGCTTTCCTTCAGGGTTTCCAGGGGCTGGGCTGTGTGTGTTGGGATAGCCCTGTGCTCTCGAGGGAAGGTGTGTGCTCTGGGCAGCCAGGCAGTGGGCGAGGGGGGAGCTGGAGGTGAGTTCTGAAAGGAAGGACTCTGGCCTGGGTGGGTGCAGTCGGCCTCCCCTCTGTGCGAGGTTGGCACATAGGCAGTTGGTGGTGCCCCCCACCCTCCGCCCTGAAGAGAGGTCCTGGGAACCAAAAAGGGATATCTGCCTATTTACAATAAAATAAAAGCAGAGAGTAAAAGCTAAGGGGCAAGCAAGCATGTCCCTTCTTGGCTTGTCTGGCACAGAAACTTAGTCGCGAGGTGTCAGTGGGTAGGAGCTGAGGGTGGAGGGGTCAAGGGAGACTGTGGATCTAACACAGCGGCACATTTTGGTAGTTGGACTGTCAGGAAGCCCACACCAGGCTTTCCACACAGCCCGTCCTCCACTTTGGGGTCCTAGGGCCCACCAAGCGAGGTACTGGTCTAGGCTGGGTGGGCTGGGACAGGACTTGTGATCAGGCAGTGCCCTGGGGTGAGGGCAGGTCACCAAGCAGCGCAGCCAAGGCTGATGGTGGCAGGATTCTGAGTTGCTGAACTCCTGACTTGCCTCCCGAAGGAAAATAATTCTAAAAACAAGCAAGCAAGTAAACACACAGCGGGGCTCAAGAAACATGGACCCTCTGTGTCCCTATCTGGTGGCCTTTATAGAAACTCCTACTTTTCAACGCTTAAATAGGTCATTGGCAGCCACTTTTTTCAAGACAATATGTCATTTAATTTCTTGATAATTACTTCAGAGCCATTGATTGTGCATTCAAAAAAAAAAAGAAATCCTTGAAGATTGCAATCATTCTCCTTTTATCATCATATTGCTTATTTTTGTTTTCTCCATATGGAAGCTGTAGTCTTCAAAACTGACCAAAGCTCCCAATTAGAATTCCAATCCCAAACTCACTGCCACAGAGTGGGTCTCTAATTCACAGTAATCCGATGGGAAGAAGCAGAAATGCTCTGTTGGATTTCTGAGACTTTGAAACCTTTAAGAACTAGAAAGCTTCATCCTCCTCCCTTTCAGCAGTCAATGTGTAACACACTATGCCACTGGGGCTCAGACACCTTATTTGTTCAGTCCAGGCCCAAGTTAACCATTTTCTTAGTGAGTCACAAGCCCCACCCCTCCCTTTGCATCATCCCACCCAGGCACTTGATGGGGTTCCATGCCCTGTGATGTAGAAAACTACTCACTGAGCTGCTAATAACAGTCAGAGGTTCAAAGACACCACTCCCTCTGTGTATGCTCCGTAAAGATTTAAAGTCTCAGAAGTAAAGAGGCCGTTGTACTCTCCCTGTTGGGTCACTATGTGTCATAAATTACTCCAAGACTAGGAGGTATTATTATTAGTTGTAGTATTTTGGTACAAAGACTATAGCTCAAAGGGACATATAAAGTAATTCAGTCACTGTATTAAATAAATCATGAACCCAAAACACCACAAAGCAATTCTGCTCATGGACATGAAAGATGAAGAGGTATATTCGTCTCTCTACCTATGCAGAAGCTTAGACACACTCCATGAAATAACAGCTTCCAGACACTAGACACAGTCAGTAAGTGCAGCACTTTCCTTTTTGAGAAGAAGGAAAGAAAAAAAACCAACGTGTTCTCTATGATTAACCTGATTGCCTGCTTGGAGACACATCTTAGATTCGAGTGCACTAGCGATAACCGCATGAAGAATAATGGAAGTCCCAATGAATTGGGTATATAAAAATCAGAGTTCAGGAATTTAGAGTGGTCTTGAATTTGTGGGATAGAATATTGCCAAGGAAGGAGGTAAACAGTGAACATTTTAGTAAATCTGGATAAGCGTTTCTTTGAGATATTTACAGGAGTCCCTGCATTTTGCAAATGTACAAAGAGAGTGTGTGGAAGCTGAGAGCTTGGAGGTGTGAGTCCACTTTGAGAGAAAGCGCTGGCGATCTCGATTTGAAAAGTCGGACACTGAAAAGCCCTGTGAATCACAGTTCTACTCTGACAATCAGGGGGTTGCTCTGAGCTTTGGGTTCTGAAAAGCAGGAAGGAAACAGTCTCAGTCTGCAGATGATTTAATTACATATGTAAACATTTTTAAATACTGCAAAGCCACTAGTAGAACTTGTCAGAGTTTAGCAAAGGTAAAAAAATACTATAGTATTAAAATATATATAATGAAAGAACTCAATTTCATTTTTATATATGACCATCAGACGATTGGAAAATGACATCTAATGATAATAGCATCATCATAAAAAATATTTGTAAAAAAGAATGTGTCAGATTTATGGATGGGAAATTAGAAAATGTTTCTGTACTTAACGAAGTTGTAAATAGAGAAATCATGTATTTGAATGACAAAATGTGGTTGTGATGTCCTTTCAAACCAAATTTCCTATAATGTGCCAGAAATTCAATATGACAATTAAAGTATTGTCAGATTTTCTTTGTAGAATGCTGCTTTTTGTGGAAATGCAAAGGATCTAGAACAATCAGAAAAGTTTGAAAAAAAATTAGCCAGATGACTTAGCAAATATTTCAAGGTTTACTCTACAGTTACTATAAACAAGACAGGATGGTTCTCTCAAGAAAGATAAAAATAAACATCAGTGTAGCAGAATAGTAAGTTTAGAAAGGAACCCACAAATATATGTCCTATTAATACTTGACAAATATAACAAAGCAGTTAAAATATGAAAAGGATAATTTTTTTTAAATAACAATTATAGGAACAGTTTTGGAGACCCGGTGATGTAGTGGTTACACATTGGGCTGTGATCTGGAAGATTGACAGTTTGAAACCACCAGAGGCTCTGAGGGAAAAATGCAGGGATTTTTACTTCTGTCAAGAGCTACAATCTCAGAAATTAACGGGCGCAGTTCTGCTCTGTCCTATAGGGTCTCTATGAATCAGCATGCACTCAATGGCAGTGAGTTTTGCTTTTGTTTTTATAAGAATCATTTGATTTCTTAAGGAACAACACTTAGATCATTTCTTTACATCTTGCACTAATATAAAATGGAAACTGGAAATATATCATGTTGTTGTTAGGTGGCATGGACTTGATTCAGAAGCATAGTGTCCTGATGTACAACACCACTGGTCCTGAATTATCCCCACAATTGTTCTTAGGCATGAGCCCACTTTTGCAGCCATTCTGTCAACCCGCCTTGTCCAGGGCCTTGCTCTTTTTAGCTGGCCCTCCACATTACCAAACAATATTCTTCTCCAGTCATGAGTCTCTCTTTACAGCATGACCAAATTACATGAGACAAAGCCTTGTTCCCCTTGCCTCAAAGGATTATTCTGTCTATTCTTCTTCCAAGGCAGATTTGTTTGTTCTTTGGACAGTGTTTTCCATGCGGTGTTTTCATGATACTTTGCTAACAACGTATTCCAAATGCATCAATCCTTCCTCAGTTTCCTTTATTGCATGTCTAAATTTCACACGCAGATGAGGCAGTTGAAAATACCACAACTTGGGCCAGGTTCTCAAAGAAACACCCTTGCTTTTCAACACTTTAGAGAGGTGTAGTGCAGCAGATTTACCTAATGCAATGAGTCCTTTGATCTTGACTGCTGCTTCCATGAGCATTGCTTGTAGATTCATGAAGGAGGAAATCCTCTACACCTTGACAACGTGAAACCTCTTCTCCTGGGTTGACCCTCCTGGCATTCAAAAC
Source organism: Echinops telfairi (assembly GCF_000313985.2). Taxonomy (NCBI): domain Eukaryota; kingdom Metazoa; phylum Chordata; class Mammalia; order Afrosoricida; family Tenrecidae; genus Echinops; species Echinops telfairi. The sequence goes on along the minus strand of NW_022111300.1, from coordinate 28,240,554 downwards.
GTCAGTGACATCGCTTTCAGCATCACAGCAACACACAGTAGGACGAGCTGACAATACATATAAACATCTAAGCTATATAAGTTCTAGGAAAAATACAGAAATTATGTACACAATTATTGCGTAGGGGAAGATTTTTAGAGACAATAGCACAATAATCAAAAGGGTTAATAGAAAATATATTTCTTTTAATAAATAAAGCATGTCATTTGGAAAAAGTCAAATTATAGATTGTGCAGATTCAACACCTTGAGCAAATATCTTAAAATTAGTGAATCAATTTATGATAGTACCTAAATATAATAAATCTTAAATTATGGAATTTGTGTTTCATAATATCATTTTTCTATTTTAATCATAATGAAAAATTTTAATTTTATCATCTGAATTGGAAAATGAAATTGCTATATTACCACTCCCTGCTCCATAACATGTTCATATTTTAATTGTGCAAATGAAATCCATGCTGATACTGTATAGGCTAAAGCTAGGGACTATATCTCTATCTCCAGCAGAACCACTTAGAGCATCAGGAAGTCACCCTTGAAAGAGTGATGAGAGAATAGGGTTAGTGTGATATTGTTGAAATTATATTATCAAAAGGAGAAAACTTACAAATAAGTGCTGTATTTTGAATTAGGTTACTGTAATTAGTTTAATTAGTCTACAACAGCACAACAGAGGCAGGAAGAACAGATTTGCTTTTCTTACCCTTCCTGTCTATAACACCATACTGCCTCAATTCTAAACACCCTCAAGAAGCAAGCTTCTAGAGTTTATTCTACTTTGATTATTACAAGGTTAGATGTAAAAATAGCACACCTGTATGTGACTTCGTACGGTCTGAATTTCATCAGTGTGTCTATTGTTGTTAGTTGATTCCCACGCAGTGTGATCCCAAGTATACAGGGTACAGCTACACTCCACAGGGCTTTCAAGGCTCTGTCTTTCAGAAGAAGATCACCGGAGGTTATTTCTCAGGACATCTGTGTGGGTTTGGGTTGTCCTGTATTTAGACAGTTGAGCCACCCTTCTCTCCACACGGGCTCCGTGAGTGGTGCAAATGGTTAACACGTTCCGCCGCAATGCTGGAGGTTCAAGGTAGTGTGGAAGAAAGATCTGACCCACTGCTGAGAAATCAGCCATTGAAAACCCTGTGGGTCACAACTGTACTGTGCCACAGGATTCTACTAGGACTCCGCCGATCAAGGCTGGTCAGCTCAGCAGATGATGACTACTGGTTTGGGTGACAACCTTCATTTATTTTCACCAGGGCATAGGTCAATCACAGGGGCTTACTAGAAAGAAAGATTAAAGAAAATTTAAAAGTGCACTATAAGGAAAATATCAGGAAAAGGGTGTCAAGGGATTTTGTTCCATCGTTGTAAGACACCTGCTTATTAGTTTTTGTGTGTTTGTTTTGAGGGGTAGCAAGTACTGTCCTATGAGAATTTCTAATGTCGTGATCTTGACCATTCAGGATCCCCCAAATTCAAGGGTATTGAAAAGGAACACGGTTAGAGCCCCTTTAGGACACCCAAACTGAGGTCTTTGAAGTGGCATAGATCAGAGAGTGCAGAATTCTTCAGGGAAGGATTGGAAAGTTGGAAAAACACTTTCCTCAGAAGTGCACAGAGTTTCCCAAAGGACAGGTTGACAAACAATAGCTTCACATTTTGATATTTTTAATTAATTAAGTTTCTATGATTTCGTTGCAACTTTTTAAACTTAGTCTCCTATATAACATGCTGGCATATAAATAAGGATTCAATTAATGTTGGCGACATAGAGCACCCCCCTGCACCCCCCCCAAAGATTTATCATCTAGCATGAGAGCTACAAGATATGTCTAAATAATTCTCACAAATCTAAGGTGGTATACTTTGTAAGTGGTACAATAACCTTGTAATCATAGTTTGAGAAAAATGATAGAATATTTCCCCAATTTTATCACAAGCACATAAGGAAAAAAACATCCATCAATACACAAACTATTTCTATTTTTCTCAATTATTGCCTTATAGAGCCAAAACGCGGCTAATCACCTGTCCTATCCCTATGCCCAGACAGCATACGGATGCAACACAGATCCATAGGTGAACTGACACTCACTGTCATGTCCTCCATATAACTGCGATGGATAACCTGTCAATGGGACTTGTATGTCCTTCATATTTTGATGTTTATATCCCAGAATAAAAAAGAGGGGGATAAAGGAAATGAAGTTGAGTTTGGGTGACTTTCCACAAATGCAGGCAAAATGCGGAAATTTCGGCTCTCCAAAACGTCATAGCCCCTACTCCTCCATGCGGGGGAGCGGGCTGTTTTTTCTTTATTTTATGATGATGACGATGATTGTTTGGTTATATCCTTGCAATCGCCAAGGCATCATTCTAACGCTCCTCTGGCCACAATGCCCTGGACGCCCTCCTCCGGCATCTGCCTTTAATCACAGACAATATGGTTTGTGTTTAGAATCGAATGACTGTCATCATCGAGCACTAATGTTCTCTGTCACAGGGACTTAACAACCCATTTGGGGAACACTCTCAGTGACTTTCAAATTCAATAATCTCTACAAACTCCTGGCTTTTCATTAACTGTGCCATGTGGGTTTCCAAGGCCTGATGCCCAATGGCATTATTTTTCCAAAGAGGTCATAGGAGAGAAGTATGTGCGTGTGCGTGTGCATGTCTGTGTGCTTCCAAGTGTATATTTTTACACATCTAAACATGAAAATCTACCATAGTCCTTACACAGAAGTTTGTGTTCACTGATAGACTACATTCAGCGCTCAACCTGCTTTACAACAGAATAGGCACGTGCTTTTGGATTGTATAATATGCAATTACCCAGCACATGATTGAACTGAATTACAAACTGTTGTTGATTTTCTGCATGGGGCTTACTTGGCTCTTTGATATATATTTTCTCATTAGCTTTTCCCTGATTTATTTATGACATTGTTATGCATATAAAGGGCAGATTGCTGAAGTTCACATTGCAATGACCGAATTAGCAGTTGGAAAATTCACGGTTATAATGTGCGAACATTTTCCTATGTGCTCTGAAAGTGTGTTCCAGTCCCCCCTGTAAATGGAAACCTGTCAGTTCTATCTTTACACCACATCTCACATCCTCACTCTTTTTACCCTTCTCTTGTAGTCGCTTTTAGATATGTGTTACCTCTTGCCTGAAAAGTTCTTTCGAATCATTTTCAATGCATGCAGAGTAATTCCCTGGAAGTTCATGTTTCTTAGTACTTCAACACTGAGTATTCCAAAGCACAGTCCTGCTTATTGCTCCTCTCAGCTCCAATAGGAGAGGGAGAAAGAAGATAAAGGAGAAAAAGAGACATGAGACGGAGGAGGAGGAAACAGAGAAAGGGTGGAAAGACTAGAGGCCAGCAAGCAGATTTGTATTAACAGCATATTTGCGATGACAAAAGGAAGAGAAAGGGTAGGAAAAAAGAGAAAGGTTGAACGAAGATAACTGCATGTGTAATAGCAGAAGAGTTGCAAAATTCTGTGTTGTTGATTTCCATCTGATATCACCCCTTCTTTCACAGGACTCATTTTTATGCAATTGGAATATAGGCCGATGATGGTTTCTGCAGTTACACCCTTCAGTGGAACCTTTCTATTTAATCTGCCTAACTAGGTACTTCTCCACCTGTGGATCTCTCTGCTTGTCTAAATGGGAGGCTATTGTCACTGCATCCAAGCCCAGGACAATTTAATTAGGCCAATTTCAAATATTTATGTGAAAGGAAAAGGCATCCTTCTCTTTGCCCCTCGCAGAGGGATGATTATTGATTGGATGGTGATGAATCAGTGAGATGCACCGGGAGGAGTGATAGGAGTGCCGAGGACATGCATTGTTAGCACCGATTATGCCACATGCATTGACATCTATGGCAGAGAATGTGAAAAGAAAGTTGTGTAGCAGCTTTATTTTTACCTCAGGACACATAGTCTTCTGAGTTACCATATGGGTGAAAATCAAGAGGTCACCACGCATTGCGGGTAGGACTAATGTTTCTCTTTTTCTAAAGTGACTTGGAAAGCCAACTTACAAAAAAGAGTCATCAATGCTGCTTTCAAGATTCTGAATTATAAAGATAAAGACTCTTTGTCTCATCAAACCAATTTTGGAACGGAAAAATCATAATCACTACTTCTCTTAAAAAGAAGAAGAAAAGAAGGAACTTGACAATGTTACTAGAAATCTGCAATCATTGTTCTGAAATATATAAAACAATGAAGTGTCTGAAAGGAGATCAGCAAACTGTTCATTTTTCTTTTTTACGAAACTGATAGACCAACAAGTTTGATCATGTGGTTTTGCAAATAATTCCATCAAACACTTCAAATAATATAAACAGAAACCAGAAAATTACAATAGCATGTTGAATATAAAGGAACATACTTTCTTAATTAAAATAAATGTTACTTTTCTCTCATCTCGACTTTACCAGCACAAATTCCTTAATGGGAGAATTGAAAACATATTTATTATTCACCAATATATATTAATGCTTAGCTCAGAGACAAGAATGTAACAATTACTTAATTATTATTGGTTGTCTGAATCAATGATAGAATCATATTTGTGAGATTCACTGTGTCTCACCATTCTTAGGCCAACACAAGTTAGGGCTAGAACATTTTAATAATTTACATAGTCATTAGTTTAACACTATTGTTAAAATGTATATTGATGTCAATAGCACATTTAAAAGCTGAACAAAGAAAATATGTGCAGTCTTCGCAGTATTTTAGCTCCAGAAATCAGTAGATATTAAAAGACAAATGCTCTATTGATTGTAACTTAAGAAGAAACAGTAAGGTCCCAGCGTAGCGATGGCATAATGACAGTTAAAACTCTCCCTGACTGAGCGTCCTCTGAAAATGAGATGCTAGAGCAGAGGTCGATGAATGATACCAATGGAAATAGAGAGGAACAATCATAACAGCACCGCTGTTGCTGTCCATTCCCACTCATCTTGACCATGGAGCGCAGAGTAGAACGGGACCATGGGGTTTCTGAGATGGTTCATCTTCAGTAGAGCCAACAACCCCATCTAGCTCCAATGGAGCAGCTAGTGGATTTGAACTGCTTGGTGGCCTTTCAAATAGCAACTCAACACTGAACCAATAGCATCACCAGCACACTTTGGAAACAACAACTCAACCAACTAACTCACTGCCATCAGGTCAACTCTGACTCAGAACAATCCAATAGGGCAGAGTAAAACCTCCCTTTTGGATTTCCAAACATAACACTTCATGAGAGTAGACAGTCTCATCTTTCTTCCTCAGAGAGGCTGAGGGACTCGAACTACTGACCTTATGGTTAACAACTCAATGCATAGTCCACTATACCACTAGGGCCCCTTTTGGAAATAACAAAGAACTACCCAAATAAAACCTAAGATTGAAGTTTAAGAGAAGTTTCAAAGTTGATTTTAAGTAAGCTGTAGAGATCAGTAGGGAATCATGCCCTAAATAGAGATTATGCTGTCCCATCATCAGGATAAACTACTCACTCATTTGCTCATTCAGAATATCAATTAAGACTTTCCCATCACCTGCAGTGGTGTGCTGAGCACCAGGAATATAGTGGTGAAGAGAGCTGACGGTGCCATCCAGATTCCAGAAGTTGTGTCATGTGCATGTGCGCCTGAGCCTCATCAGCCCACTTGGAGGTGCACCCATGTAGGTCTAGTCCAGAAGGAAGTCTGCAGGGAATGTCGGACTGCAATAGAAAGACAGATATTTTATGTCTTCTCTTATGAAGTGCTCTACCCTTTTTGTTCCCTCTGCCTAGCAAGTTCCCATGATCTGCGTCTCTCAGTACTGACCTATTCACTATGGTGGTATTTGAAAGCTTATTTATTTACAGTGATCATTTATTTGGCAACTAGCATGTGCAAAGCTATTCATCCATATTGCCTTAATCTCTAAGAAGTCATAATTATTTTTAAGTAATGGGGAAATTGAGGCTCAGACAGCTCTCCTGCATCATTTGAGGTGTCATGCCTAAAGAGTGTCAGAGTCAAAGACTGAAGTCAGAGCTCTCTGATGCCCAGATCCTAAGGCTGCATCAATGCACTCAATATGACTTTTATAGGCTGGACTTCTCCTGCATAATCTGCTGCCACCTGAGCACTCACTATCAAGTACATTGTCACTTTCATCTGGCGAATTTTTCCAGAAAAAATATTTTATTGTTGATATTCAAGACACACCATATTCCAAAATGTAGCATAGAAACTTTGTAACTCATCTGGAATATAGTCACACCAAAGTCCACATCATAACTTTGTCAGTATTGTCCAAGACCAGCAGGTGCCCAAGCAATGCTTTTATTTTGGATGGTAATAATATTTAAAATTCCAGTTTTCATCGAGTTTGCACTAAGTCCTAATCACATAAATTGTACTTACTACATACAAGCCTTAAGAAAACGCCCAGCTAATTGTGAAAGATACATTACATAAGAATAGGAGAGAGTCGGTTCACTTTATCAGGACCTTACATTTCCTCCATTTTGAAAGGAAGTACCACTTGAACTGGTCAACAAATAAGTCGTGGTTGTGGTTTATGAAAAAGGATGAGGTGGAACTTTATTAGAAAACTCACTCTCTAAGAAAAGGTTTTTTTCTTACAATAAAAATTTAGCAGGTTATCATAAATGTAGTTGCTCACTGTTAAAATGTAAAAGAAACGCAAGAATCTTATCCACAATTCCAAACTTTTCCGATCATTTGACCAAGTATCATTTTCACGGCCTATAAATATATCTGAACTCACAGCATCCTCCAGAACAGAGGAGAAAGGCCTCACAGGGCTTCCAGGACAGACATCTCGAGGACAGCAGGCTGCCTCTGTTCTTTCTCCTGGAGCGGGTGGTGGGCTCCGACCGCCCACCTGTCAGTGAACAGCTCTACCACTAGGGCTCCTTGAACCAAGTGCCTGTCTCAAATTTATTGAACAATAGAATGTTTACTAAATGTTTATATCTTCATGTTAATGCTAGAGAACATAACTACAAAAATATACATACGTATGTGTATGTTCATATGTAAGGGGATGCATTTCTAAATTTTCTATATGTTATAACTGGGGAAAATGAAAATGCACAGGTAATATTCCATAACAAAAGATACAACCACTTGCTCAATGACAGATGTTAGTATTGCAGGTAAATGACCCATAGAAACTAACCTCTGTAGTAGTAGATTTCAAGCTGTGGTCAACCAAATTGGAAGACATTTCTGGAGGATTCTCTCAGATACCAGATGGAGCCAAAGGAACAGAATCAGAGCCCACGACATTCATTTTAACCAAAGCAGCTCCATTTTAATTGTTCTGTGGGGTAGATTCAGGCATATGATTTTGTACAAATGGTTTCTTAGCTAAGAAAAAAGAAATAAATAAGAAAAATGATTAGCGCAGAGATTACACTTTGAAAATTCAAATTAATATAATAATGGCATATGTCACAAAATCAACATTGTGAAAAATTGAAAAGAACAGTGTATGCTAACCTTAACAAAAGAGAGTAAAGCAGAAAATGCTTATTAGATTTCACAATGGTATATTGCAGAAAAATAGGTCTTCTAATATATGAGACCAGTCATGAAGAGAAATAATTTTTAAATTATTGAGGTATTAAACTCTCTTAAATCAATTTAATAATAACACGAGGGAAAGTTAAATTTACTCATTTGGAAGGAACACAAAAACAGCATTTAGAGAATGTCATTATGTACTTGTGGAACTTTAAACTTGTATAGTTCATATGGCATTGTTTTAGGTAAAGAACACAATTTTATTTATTTTTTAAAGAATCTCTTTAATATATAGATTGATTAAAGAGGTTAAGGAAACTAAAGGATATATCCAGGGAAATTATTTTTAAAAAAGAAAAATAAAGTTTGAAACATGTAGAGTCAAAATTGCAATAGGTATTAAATACAAGATGTGTCCCAAAATTATTTGTCTCAAAAGGTAAGGTGGGGCAGTGATGAATACATTCCCCAATACATTAGAATTATCTTAAAAATTCCAAACCTCATAGTTGTTGCTTTCCATATACTTATGCAACCTTCACACCTCACTGTTACTCCAGTTTTGTGCTGCTGAGCAGATTTCCACTTATGGTGACCTTTCATGACAAAGTAAGCCCGGGCAGGTTTTAATAGCCAGCCTTTCCGTAATAGCCGCGGACATAACTATTGGGCTACAAAAGCTTTTTTCTCTTACTCTTCCACCCAGCCACTGTCGTCAAGTTGATTCTAACTTACAGTGACCCTAAAGGGGTTTCCAAGCCTCAAAATCTTTATAGGAGAGTATCGCCTCATCTTTATCCACTGGAGCTGCTAGTGGGTTTGAAATGCCAACCTTGAAATAAGCAGTCCAGAGCTTATCTGACCAGGGGATGCTTATTAAATATTCACTATATAAAGGGCCATGCACAGAATGATATCTGTGCTCTCTTCAACTTTTTGCTTATATTATTCCATGATCAACATTTCCAAGAATATTTTCTTAAAAGTTTACATGTTTAAGTAGTTTCTTACAACTACTTTCCCATCTGTGGTTTGAGCTGTTATCCTAAGAACTCCAGAGGAAGGATAAGTCAAGGAATATTCTTTCCACATAGTGTCTGGTGAAAGTGAGGTTGCTGCAGTAGGGCTGAGTAGTGTCTCACCAGTACCTACCTATTGCGATGTAGAAATACCTACATATTGGGATTTCTAGTCCCATTATTTTAAGACATTTAAGAGGATTAGGTTTATAGTGTAGAAAACATATCAACTTTCTTGCAAATACGGCAAACATTTGCCTTCTGCTTTCTCTTCTAATCTATCCTGAACTCTTTTTTTGTTTCCTCAAATGAAAATGGTCAGAAAAATATATCCCAAGAATTCGCATATAGCAAGGTTTGAAGCACAGTGAGAAAAGGTTTCTGACTGTCCAGTGTGGAACACCCTAGCTTCCCAATGACGGCGCTGGTTTAATGGCCAATATTTCTCCAGATTTTTTATGCCGGTCTTCCTATGCAACTTTTCTTCTTTGATGGAGGTTGAACTTCTTAATGAGAGGGGACAAGTCACATACACTTGTGTCCCTAGCTACTTCTAGTCCAGTGCCATCATCGTGGTAGGTCCTCTGTAGAAGTCTGTCAAAAACATACACCAGCATGCACACCGATCTCTTTTTAGAATTACACATTATAGATGTTAGGTCCCTTCCTCCCATTTCTAACCCATGATAGTGTTTCTAATCTATTCTAATACTGTGTGTATATATATGACATATGCCTATGTCAGTAAATAAAGTAATGAATGAATGAAACAATAGCTGACTATCTCTTTACGCTTGAAATTCTACTTTGCTTGCTTTGCAGTGAGGTAAAAGCACTGACTGAGGATCCAAGATCCACTTTATTCTTCCAACACAGATACGCTGGAAAACAATCAAGGCCTAAACACTGTGCTAGGTGGTGGAAATACTCAGATGGAAAATAAAGATAAGGTTCATGTATATATATGGAGTTCTCAATCTGGTGCGTAGCAATGATCTGGAAAATAGGTTAGTAATTAAGTCAAATTTGAAGTGCAGTCTACAAAAGAAACAAAGGTTGGAAGGAGAGAATGACAGGAGAGAAGTGGTTTAGATGCAGCAGATGTGTGAATTCTTTCTGAGGCCGCCATGATGGGATGAAGGAGATCTCTCAGGAGGTGCTGACTTCAAGAAACGTGAAGAGGAGCACATTCTTCAGTGAGTATTATTATTGTTATTGTTGGATGCCAGCAAGTTGTTTCTGACTCATTGCAAGCCTATTGATGATGGAAAGAAACTCTGTCAGATCCAGCATTGTCCTCATCATTGTTTGAGCCCTTTGTTGTAATTACTGTGTCAATCCATGCAGACAAGGCTCTTACTCTTTGTCTTTGCCCTTCTACTTTACCAGGCATGAGTTTCTTTTCCATGGACAATGTGTAGTGAGGTAAAAGTACATAGGATATAAAACCCAAGAAAGACCCAGGTGATGGGCTAGGTGGTAGGGCAGGGTGTGTGTGTGTGCACACATGCGCACACGTGAGGAGCAGCAAGTTAGCATGAGATGAGGCAGAGAAACCCATAGAAATTTGTAGGTTTGGGGAAATGAGTCAGTTTCATTCTAAAGGTCATGGAAAGCCTCAAAAAGGATTGAACCAAGAGTGATCTGATCTGGTTCTGGTGTCTGATTTTCAAAGAACATTCTGGCTGCTGTGGGCAGCAATGATAAAATGAAGAAGACAAGTGTTGGTGTCCTGGGCACCCTTCTCTGATCTCTGATAACATCTGGTTTGTTGATCGTCTCAACCTGCCTTTTACTTGTGTTTCTGGATGCCTTGTTCTGGCTGCCTAGCCATTTGTTGGTTTGTTTACCTCCTCTCTCTTTCTCCAGGCTTCATCCCTTGAAAATTCACCTTATGTCATGGTTTTAACAAACACTAGGAGCATAATGGTATCTAAATCTTCCAGACAAGACAGCCTCCTAGCCTCAAACACATACATCTGCTCAGCAGATGAACAAATTCACTTGAACATCTCATAAAGGGGCTAAAATTCAAATGTCCAAAGAGGAATATTCAATTCCTGCACTTTCCATAGGTTGACACTTCCTAATTATTTTTTATCTGCTTCGTTATCAACATTTCAGGTAACTGAAACAGGATTTATCAGTCCAAACCCGAATCACAAAATTCATTTGGAGCTCATTTCCTCACCATGTCTAGTAACTCATGGATTGGAATATTTCTTTGAAATTCTTGAATCAATCCACTTTTCTTCAACACTATGAAACTATCTGTACTTCAAGCACTTAGGCTGTTTGTTCTCCGATTCATTCATACTTGAATCTTCGTCATGACATCTCTTTTCATCCGTCCCAATCATATTCTCCACAAGGCTCTGAGCTTTCAAGATTCAACTTTGAAGTCACAGATCAGCTGAAAGGAATAAAAAAGCAGAATAGGATGTTATCAGAGACAAAGAGGAATATCAAGAGAAGATAGATCACCTGCTGATCTCCTGAACATTTTCAATGAGCTCCCTATTTCTACTTTCTTGTATTTCGGCCTTTGTATTGGCTTTGATCTTACACCCCGGTCTCTTTGTAGAGCCATACAGGGTATGGGTTGGATCTGTTCCTTTATTTCCAATCCATTTTTATGGTAGTCATTCAATATATCAAATCAGTTACATTAACGCTTAATTTAAATTTGTGCTTAATTAGGTGCCATCAAGTTGACGCTGACTATAACGATCTTATGTACCACGAACAGAAGGAACCACTCCCTGGTCCAGTCCTCTCCTCACAATTGCTATGATTGAGACTATTGTTGTAGCCACTGTGTCCCTCCATCTTCTTTACAATCATCCTTTTTCAAGACCCTTCCGCACACCTTAGCTTCTCTTTTGAATTAGCCTTACTTTATCCTTCCTCTTCTACTTTCATTCTTTCTTTGACTATTTCACTCAAACCACTTCAGTTTCCTAAATTCCATGACCCGTCAAAGCTTCTCCGCATTGTCCTCTGTGCTTTCATCGAGCAAGACTGTGAACCAGTTCAAACTGAGGTAACCCTTGAGAGTTCTCTTTTCCATTCCAGATGTTCTGAATCAGAATGTTATCCATATGCAAGAATCACCTAGGATCTTTATTCAACTGGTTTTTTTTTAGTCGTTCAAAATATCTGAGGTGGAGGTTCAAATTGATTTGAAGCCCTAAATGTATCAAACAAGAATTTTGATAGAGTGCAATTATGCTAATAGCACTGGTGGCATAGTGGCTACTTGTTGAGTTGCTAGCCACAGGGTGGGCAGTTTGAACCTCTGCTGCTCTGTGGGAGAAAGATGAGGTTCTTTACTCCGGTCAAATCGGTTTACAGTCTCAGAAACATCCCCCATGAGGGATGTTTTCCTCTGTCCTATGGGTCACTAGGGCTTGGAATCGACTTGATGGCAGTGGCTCTGGTGATACCGACTTGGAGCTCTCATCTGATAGGGAGTTGAGATGAAGTGCTAACTGTCAGGTTGACATTTTGAGTCCGTCATTCACCCTGCAGAAGAAAGGTGAGGCTTTCCGCTCCTGTGAACATCTACAGCTTTAGAAACACAGAGGAGGATTCTGCTCTATCCTATCGGTTTGATATTAGTCAGAATCCTCTTAAGGACAGCGGGTGGGATTAGCTAAGAAAAGTCCTGGTGATACTGTCAGAAAGTATTGGACTGCCAACTGCAGGGTCAGTGGTTTAAAACCAACAGCTACCAGTTGGGAGTAAGATGAGACTATTGTTCTCATAAAGGTTTACAGTTTTGGATCACAAAAAACCGTTAGGATCACAAAAGAAAATGATCTCGTGTAGTGCTAGAAGATAAATCCCCTTGGTGGGAAGCCATGACACAAAAAGCCTGAATAAGGGACTGTTTGAATAATCATGAGAATTGTGCCAAGACTGGGCAATGTTTTCCTGTTACACACAAAGTCACTGAGCATTGCAGGGGTGAGTGCAGGAACCAGGCTATAACAAGCTCTCCAGGTGGTTCTGATGGGCACTGGAGTTGGAGAATCACTGGAATAATGAATTTTAATTCTGACTGCAAATAAGAAATCACCCATGTGAGCTTTGCAAAACGACAAATGAGTACATCTCATCCCCAAAGATTCTCAGTACCATCTAGTTGATTCTGACTCATAGAGACTCTATAGGACAGGGTAGAACTACGCTGTGAAGAGCTGAGACTGAAACGGTTTACAGGAGTAGAAAGCACAAGCTTTCTCCCGGGGAGAGGCTGGTAGCTTCTAACTATTGTTTTTGTGGATTGAAGCTCAACACATAGCCACTATGTCACCAGGGCTCCTAGTCTCCAACTATTATGCATACATTAATCTGAGAAAAAGGACTGGGGCATTTGTTAACTAAAATGAGATTAATGTGCATCTGGGGTTTAAAACCATGAGTGTCGGTACCATGTAAGGCAGTGGTTCTCAAACATGGTTGCACATTATAAGCCAAACTCACACAAGTTCCTGTTGAGTTGATACTTCCTCATGGAAACTCCACGGGTTATGGATTCGAATTGAGTAGTATAGGTTTTAATTTTTTTAATTTTGTATTTATCTATTAATTTTTGATATAATGATCTTTACAGGAGCAAATTTCCAGATATTTCTTACATGGTACCACTGGTTAGCAACCAAGCACAAATCCTTGGTCCTGAGCAGGGTCCATTCTAGTCACATGGAAAGATGTGCAGAGTGATGGGTTGGTCTCACGCACAAAGATTCTCACTTGATTGATCTAGAATGCAGTAGGAAAATGATTCTTGAATATTACAATTACCTAGAAGTTGCTCTTAATTTTTTTACTACTGGTTTACTAATTAAATCAGGATGTCTAAAAGTAAGACTTACATTCCGTACTGTATCCAATTACCCAATAAGCATGGTAAACATGGGGTTATTGGTGCTTACTTGCTAATCTGTAGTGAAAAGTTTTGCAGTTTTTTACCACATCCAAGTTTCTGGAACCTGGAAAGTAGAGCTGGTATGTCTCTCCCTGCTGACAGCACAGCCCTTTCAGAGCATTTTTTCGTGCCTAATCCCTGACAGGGTAAGCTAACAAGCATGGGCTTACTTATCAATCTGTAACAAATGATTCACATGATTTTGCCACATCTTATGGTGAAATCATTCATGACCAGTTAGTAAACATGTGCTGACCTTTCTTATTAGGCCTCTCTTATAATGGAATAAAAGCTATCTCTCATTGAAGGCATAATGCATGCTATCATGGTACTAAGGATCTTGTGTTTAAATATGATTAGCATAATAACCCACTGGGATCGAAAGTATTTTTCAGAACAAAATTGATCATGACTTGAATCGCAGAACCAGTAAATGGGAAAAACATTCATTTGAATTTATCTTTTATGTTGCCAGAAGATTAACTTTTAGTAATTACCTGCCATTTTTTCTCACTTCTTATGAAAGAAGTTTACCCCATGTGGGTCCATTTATTTCATTTTAACAAATGGAACTTTATTAAAATATGTAAAGGTTATGCATCAAATTGCCCCCCCTCCAAAAAAAAGTTAGGTTAAATCCTGAACTCCTGGAGGAGACCTGATTGGCATAGTGGTTACATGTTACACATCAGGCTGCTAACAGCAACTCTGGCAGTTGAAAGCTACCAGCCACTCACAGTGAATTTGGTTTTATTTTCATTGAGCACCTATCGCTGTGACCTCACTTGAAAACAGTGTCTTGGAAGACGGTATTTTTGTTGCTGATGTTGCTGGTAGGTGCCCTCAACTCCTCATGACCACCTGAACAACAAAATTCTCTCAGTTACCATGCAGGAAGTCTTCCACGAGTACCCAAGAGCCTGTTAGAAATGCAGAGGCTCTGGTTATCCAGCCAACAACATCTCTAGGTATTTTGTATGCACAATAGAGGTAAATAAAAAAGAAATAGGTAGTGGGGGCACAGGGCACTAACCCATCCAAAGGGAGGGTATTGTTTATATCTCCATAGGGAAAGAGAGACCAGACTTCAGCCCCGTGCTCCAAGATGTGAATGCAGCATGCCGGCATGGAGTAGGGAACCAGTGGAGAGGACTGAGGGGCCAGCCCCAATCCCAACTACGTGGACACCTGCACCTCCCCCACAAAATAATTTATTTCAGAGGACAGCACTAAAGCTGCAGCTCAGGGAGAGGGGCATGCCTGATCAGAGCACACGGGAGCAAATGAAGGGGGAGGAAGAGAGAGTGGAGCACATCCGGGCTCACCAAGCTTTGAGGACAATATTCCCTCTCAGAGCAGCCAATCCACAAAGAAGACCATATGGCTGGCCCCACTATGAGACATGACATCCCTCACTGACCCACAGGAGACAACACTGGAGACACAATGTGGGGATTTCGCCTGATCTGTTCCCACCACACCAAAGCAAAACACTAAGGGTGTGCAACAGAAAATCAAGGGGAACAGAGCAATAAAGCCCTCTGGAAATACCAAAAATGGACTTTGGGTTGAGAGCTTGACACCCCATCAGACTGGACCATAAAACACTTGTAAAGGCCAACAAACAGTCCTTTAACTAACTACAGGCCTTTCTTCTTTGTTTTTTCTTTATCTTTTTTTGTCATTGGCTTTTTGTTGTTGTTTTGTATTCTTTTGTTGCTTTGTTTTGCTCTGTCTTGTTATTGTGCATGTTATTATCTCCACAGGTCTGTCTAAATAAGATAGGCTGGAGTAACATTCTGGAGGAGAAAATAACAGGACTGGCAGTTCTGGGGGATGTGGAAGACGGGGAGGTGGGGGGAAAGGAAGTGGTGTTAACAAACCCAGGGACAAGGGAAAAACAAGTGATCCAAATCTGTGGTGAGGAGGGTGTACTTGTAGGGTGTGATCAAGGGTAATGTAACCAAGAGGAATTACTGAAACCCAAATGAAGGTTGAGCATGATAGTGGGACAAGAGTAAAG
>NW_022111300.1:28213353-28224086 GCF_000313985.2 Echinops telfairi | reverse complement strand
GGGGGATCAGGGAGGGAGGGGAAAAATGAGGAGCTGATGCCAAGGGCTTAAGTGAAGAGGAAATGTTTTGAGAATGATGAGGGCAACAAGTGTGCAAATGTGCTTGACACATTGGATGTATGTATGGATTGTAATAAGAGTTGTGTGAGCCCCCCAATAAAATGATTTTTAAAAATACAGTTTGAGCCAAGTACTCACAGTTCCGATAGAAAGAAACATATTTTGACATGGAAAGGCTGCTAGTTGAAGTTAGAAAGCAGGGTAGAGAAGCTTAAAAGAATCTCAGAATATACAATTTAAGCTTCAATTACACAAAATTGTTTAAGCCAATCCTAAACTACCATATTCTTCAAACTATTGAAAGAATCTGACCACAGCTTTTATTTTCTCATTACTATTATGCTAATAAAGTTTCAGGTCAATTTTTTCTCTGATTAGCTAATGAATCATGTCAACTTACTGCTGAAGGGTTCACTCACACACTTTTGAATTTACTTCATGTTTATATTCTGGCTGATGTTTTGATCTTTCCAAGAAGAAGTTGAGTTGTGTGGGGAAATGAATGAATCAGGTATTTGTGTCTTTCAAAAGGTGGAGCTAGTTCAATGGCAGAATGTATACACTGTAGAAGGGGTTGTGTACCATTTTGAGGTCAAGTGATTGTGGTAGAAATTAGAATGAGAACAGAAAATATCATCTATTCTCATGAAAATGAAAGTTAAAAATAAGGAAAGTGGAGTGGCAGGAAAAATTAGCCCAGATTCTTTTCATAATGTTAAGTGGCCCTTCTTTTTTTAAAGTTGCCGTGTGTCTATAGGTAATCCTGTACACTTTAAAAATGTAATCGACAGCATTTGTAATTATGAAATTCCTGGCTTTGTGCATGGAGCTACTCAGAATTTTGATTGCTCTTGTTCCGATTACATTCATTGCATTATGCATATTTTTTCCCCAAAATGGTGTTAAAGGTTACTTTTCATAGAGTATTTGTGAAGGTGCACACACACACACACACACACACACACACACACACACACACACACGCAGTGGTGGAAAAAGACAAAATGTCATCAGAGAAGAACAGCAAACTAACACCATGAAAAGGATAGCATATTGTAAGAGGCGTTGATATGGTAGATGGTCCTTATTCAATGAAGAGTGAATCTAGGCCTAACGACCAGATGGCAGAGCTGAACACAGAAATTCCATATGTGTGATAGCAGCGAGGGACGGCCATTGACATACTTGCTTTTTCAGCCAAATGCCTCGGCAGATGCAGAGTTTTACACTTTAACATTGCAATATGGCACTAAAGCCCAGGAGAAGAGTTGGATGCAGGATTCAAAGCTGATTTAAAGTGGCAGGGTTTAAAATCTGATTCCACCCAATCTAGGGGAAAGCTACGGACACAAGAGTGTCAAGGGAGAGCAGGCCTCTCAAGGGCTGTGTTTTGGGTCCGACTGTCTTGTCATATAATTTAAAGAGAAAATAAACCTGGCCATATTCGTTATAGCTCCATCCTCCTATCCTGAAACCTTTCTAAAAAATAAGAATAAAATAAAATTCAAGCTTTAGAAATGCATTATTAAAGGGAAAAAAACATTCACAGTGTGCAGCCTGGAGTCAAAAAGCTCATAACAGGAATTATTTTCCACTTTGAATAAACTGCAAGACATACTTGAAAATTAGATTTTCTTTTAATTGCATTCTTTTTTTTTTTCCCTGCATGAGGCACTGGAGTCAACCATCTTGGGGGAAAATGAATCACGTTTGTGTGGCACTACCTAGAAAGCCCTATGGAAGTTTAGTAAAAATTTTAAAAAGCTATCAACACCCAAGGGCATGTAGTGCAGTGGAGAGCCTATTAATGGAGGTGCTTTGAAATACCAAGGTGCTATTGAACAATGAGCCAGACTGAAAGTCATTAGTAGTATCTTTCCTTTGGCCTCCATTGTTAAAGTCCACAACAGTAAATTCATTTCCCCAAATATACTCTCAGTTGAGTGGCTTAGTCTGGTTCTCTAGTGGAACAAAACCAGTTAATATATATTGCTAAACACTCTCTTTATAAAAGGGAGACACACACACACACATAGAAATGCAAACAGAGAGATTTACATCAAGAAAGTATCTTATGTAATTGTGGGGGCTGGCAAATCCCACTTCTAGAAATCAGGTGTCAGGTTGGAGATGCTTGCTGGCTCTCAGGATTATGAGAGTTCTTGAATCCAAATTCTACAAGTCAGGTGGCAAGTCAGAGATGTTACCTGACTTAAGTCACAGGAGTTGGAGGTCAGATGACAGAGAATGTACTACATAAAGGTCATAAGAGATAGAGAGAAGACAAAGCTCCAACCAGAAAATCCATTTTAATACTGGAGGCAGGCCACGCTCAGAAGAAACACCCTTTTCAAGTGATTGGCTATTTACATCACAGAAGGTGATATTATGTATTATGAAAGAACTAGTCTAAGGTCTGCCAACCCACTGTGAATCATACAGTCTGGTCATGTTGACAGAGCATATTAATCAACACAGGCTGGGAGAGAATTCCTTTTACACTTTCATGGGAGCATTGGGCAAGCACTCAGTGTATTATATTCCAGATTTCTTGAAAAAGATAGTGTGAGTCCTTTTTTGTCCTATCTGATGCCATTCTGAAATGAGTCTTTATGTTCTACAGAGTAAGTAATTTCCTATGGATACCGTCTTCCCTTTACTATTAGTATTGCTCTGGATTTTAAGAAGCACTCGCAGAAAACGGTTACCCATTCACTGTTAGTTATTTTCCATATTTGTTCATTACTGTGCCTCTCGTCCTAGTGCTCTGTCTCCTGCACACTAGAATGCCACCCCTGGAGAAGAACAGATGCCTTTGAATTATGGTGTTGGCAAGTAACATGGTATGTATTATGAACTACCAGAAGAACAAACAAGTCTGTCTTGGCAGTAAGATCGCCAGAATGCGGCGAAGAATCAAGGACAGAGACACGTCTTCTCATTGAGAACTGTCACAGGTACGGCCATCTTTGGAGAAAGATAGTTTACTCAGTAAGATAATGAAAAGAACCAGAGCCTCACGGAGATGGATTGACACAGTGACCACAAAAATCATCTCAAAGACAACAACTAATGTGCGGATGATCCTGGAGTGGGCAGTATCTCATTGTGTTTTTCACAGGGTTGCTAAGACATAGAACCAACTAAAAGGAACGTTAACAAGAACAAGCCACTCTTATGTATTTTCTGGGTTTCCAGTTTTTTCCTTTTTGAAAGCAATAAATGCAACCATGGAGTGTGACAGAAATTAAGACTTTGGTTCTTACCTCCTTATCTGCCGAGATACTGGATTATTGATGCTTGAAAAAATTAATTAATGATTTTCATAATTTTGTATCCACTTGGTACTCTGAGAAAACTTGGGGGAGGCAGCAACATGGCGAGAAAGAAAATGGGGACATTAGAGATCCCATGACACAGAGGGTGGGCAGTTAGGTCATCTTCTGCTGTCTGCAGTAGGCTTGATCTTCAGCTCCAAGATAGTAATATCACCACCATGCTCATCCTGGTAAATCCTATGCAAGCACCATTTTCAATAAAAGTGATCTCATATGACACTCATTTGCTATTAGCTCCGCTTCTTCTAACCTCCTAAATTATTTATGATGATAAACAATTAATAGGGTGGCAGATGTGCTCATGGTAGCAATAGTAGTAAGTAGCATTGATGAGCATGCATTGAATGCCAGATATTATATTAAGTGTAAGTTGTATCATTAAGAGTACACATTATTTTCTTTGTTTTCAAAAGGGAAGAATCAATTTTGTTTTTTGAAATTCTGATGATCACCATTTGTTTCAGTTTTCACAGGTTCATCCTTCACTGTGGAGGAATATTGTTGCTGGATTTGGTGGTCTAGATTAAAAAGTAACCTATTCTAGTGCTTTAACAATCTTCTGGCTTCTTGTGCTTTTGGACTGAAGTTGCCAATTTCATTGGTGGTGTTTTGACGATCATTTTTTTCCCTTGGTCAATTTTTTACTGTCCTATTTGTTTTTAAATTTCAGAAATTCAAATATGATGATGTTAGGTATGAATTAAAAATGTGTGTATATGTAACTTTAAATATTTAATCAGTTTAGAAATTCTTCACCATTTCTGTTGATATATTGGATTTGTCCCACTCTTCCTCCCCTCTGCTTGGACTTGAAGGACCCTCCTATAAGACTTTCTTATTACATTTTCTATCAATTTTACACTGTGTCTTCATCATGATTCTTCATTTTATATGTTATCTTTTAGTTCACTAACAATTTATTTATCTATGTCTAATCTGTGCCTATACCCTACTTGAATTCCTTTTTTTCCGTATTGTCTTTTTAATTCTGAGCTTTTTTGAGTGATTTTGTTTAGTTTTATTTATTTTCCCTGAGGTTCTCGTTTAATCTTTCCAAATTGCTGTTATCAGCTGGATACCATGTAGATGGTTCTTCAAAGGGAACAATGCTTAAGATACACATCTTTTACCACTTAAACTAAACTATTGCTTGGGTTTAAGATGACTTCAAGGGATATATTTGGGTCATGGTTTAAAGATTATCTCGAGACAACAGTTTGAGGAATCCAGTTGCCCTCCATGGTTCTGGACAGGCTAGCATCCAGACTATAGAGCAGACATAACCTTTTAAAAAACATTTTATTGGGAGCTCTTACAGATATTATTCCAATCAATAGTTCCATTAGATCCAACATAATTGTACAATTGCTGCCATCATCATTTTCAATTCATTATCTTTTCTTCTTAAACTCCTTGATAGCAGCTACCCTTTATCCTCTCCCTGCCCCACCCTACCACCCCCCTGATCCCTCAATATAATACAGATTATCATTAAAGTTGTTGTTTTGCCATACCTTCCAAGATCCCATTTATCCAATCACCTAAATTTCTAATGTTTGTTCCAATCAAACCGGGCTATACAGTCATCATTAATATCAGTTCTCCCCCCACCCCACCTCTCTTACTGTATCCTTAGGGAGTCATTACTCCCCTTACAGTTTCTGAGGAGTTTATCTATCTTGAGTTTTATGCATTGAAAGATTTTGATCATACCAATGTATAAATGCAGGTCTAGCAAGATTCATGACATAAAACCATGGCCATAATAGTGGGAGGAGGAAATTTTAAAGAACAAGAGGATAACATTCTCAGACATAACTTTTATACACACTGAGAAACCAGTGCTTTGAACCAAACCTTATCTACACATGGAATATCTCTGAGAGGGTAAGTATGAAATCATATGCAGCCCTGGTGCGTAGTGAGTAGACATTGGGCTGCTAACTTCAAGGTCAGTTGTTTGAAACCACCAGCCACTAGGAGGGAGAAATGTAAGGTTTGCCACTCCCATAAAGAGCTACAATGAATCCATGCATAACGTTTTCTATGGGTATTTCCTTTCCAGTCCTTCTTCATTGTCTTGCCTTAATTTGGAATCTTTGCTGCAATTTGTTTACTTTGGGTGACCCTGTTGGCATTTGAAATACCAGTGACATAGCTTCCAGCATCACAGTAACACACAACCCACCACAGTGAGACTAACTAACAAACTGATCTATCTTGGAAGAAGTAGGGCCGGAGTGCTCTTTAGAGGAAAGAATGGTAAGACCTCCTCTTACATACTTTGGACATATTGTCAGAAGAGACCAGTCACTGGAAAAGGCCGCTATGCTTGGTAAAGTGGAGGGGCAGCAAAAAAGAGGAAGTCCCTCCATGGGATGGATAGACTCCATGGCTGCAATAATGGGCTCAGACATATTATCAATGGTAAGGGCGGCACAGGACTGTGCAGTGATTCATTCACAGGCTCGCTATAGGTCTGAACCTGCTTGTTGGCACCTAACCCCAATAGTTACAGTCCCAGAAAACCACAGCAGCAGTTTCACCCTGCCCTATGGGGCCGCCATGACTCAGAGTTGACCTCAGTGGCAGTGAGTGATAAAAATATTGCTATTAGGGTTTCAAATCATATGTGCATTGATTTATTCCAAACAAACAGGCATAAACAGCTTTCTGTTATCATTGGTTGACTACAGACAAGTTCTCTCACTAATATACTTGTCTTGGTCTCATTGAACTGCACAAAAACAGTTCCATCAAAACAATGCCTTCCCAAGGGATCAACTGGGTCAGTTGAATTTGAGATCCGTCAGCTCAGAAAATTATAGTGACTGTTTTTTGGAAATAAAAAGCAGCAATTTGGTAAAATTCACAGAAAAACCAAGGACAATCACAGGGACTAAAGAAGAGTTTCAAGAAATTTGGGGACAACAGTGGGAAGAAAAAGGGCAGGGAAGTTGCTCCGATGATTTTTCTTTTTTTTGCTTTTGCTTTATTTTTTTTCCCAATGATTTTTTTTTTCTATCATAGCAACGTAGCTACTGATTCTGGAGGTTAGCAATGACTTTACTATGAGGGATTTATTGGAAACCATACCTCATTCACCCTGACTTTCTGATTTCCCCCCTGTGCTCCTTTTTGTTCCCCAAACTCAAAGGACAAGGAATAAAACCTTAAGTTGAATCCCTTGAGGATACTAATACTGCCATTTTGATGTAAATTAAACTGAAGATTGCATATTTCTTTTGGGGAAGAGTTAGGGAGATGAAAAAAATCACCTTCAGAGATGCATAGATCTACATGGAGGATATATTGGGGAACAAAACAAAACTTTTTAATATTTTTAGTAAAGGTTTTTTATAATTTATAGCAATGCTTTTTGACTTACCCTTGTATACATATCCTAGAATGCTAATGTTTGCCCCACCCCCACCCCAAACCCCAACCCCACCCCTGCCAAGGATGGTTAGTTTTGCTGCTACAGATCATCCGTAGACATCAGCAATCCAAAACATCTTTGGCCATTTGTGGGAAATGAGGTATGTAAAGCCAAACTACAGTCTCTGAAAGGGCCTTTTTAACTTTCAGTGGTCCTTCATATTTCTTTGAGTATCTTGGCTTACTTTTTCCAGTATCCCAGTTCAAGATAGGTATCATTGATTTTACATAGGTCTCATCTGACAGTGCCTCTGGGCTACCAGAAGGGCTTCTCAATTTTTACCACCAGATTTGGCAAACTCCTGTAAGAGAAAACAAGCCAAATACACAAAAATGAAATTTGTAGGCTGGCTCTACTCTTTCTTGAAATGAGATTAGGAATGTCTCATGATTGACTTAACTGTCAGATGCCTTGACCATGCTGAGTCCGTGAACGAACAAGCATCTCAGCACTAGCAGGGGTCTCCACCTGGCTGCTCCAGCACCCAGGGCTGCATCGGGGTAGGTCCATGTAGCTTCTCCTTGGGGATGTCTTATAGGAAGTCAATCTTGCAAGCTGAAGCAGGGAAGTGATAGGCAGGTGCACCCGGTACAACCATCACAAAACAAGAGACCCGAGAAATAGAAAGGCGAGGCTTCACCACCCATTTATCCCTCCGCCTTTCAACCAGACCCACATGTGATGATCGGCCAGGCTGGCACAATTAACTAACTCAACTCTCATTGGAAAAAATGACCCCTTTGTTCAATTTTCCTTATGTCATATATATGATATGTTAAATTCTATAAAATAAGAAACCCAATACTAAAGTTTGGAATCATTGAAAATAAATATCACATAGCACACACATGCATCTATTCATTCCTAGTAAATGTACTCCTCATTTATTAAACTATCTCATTATTTGACATTTCACATTTGCAATGACATTAAAATTCATATTATTTGACTATTTTATGCATTAAGGACATATAACCAGCAGAAATGGGCACCAAGTCATGAAGTATGATTAATACCGGCGGTGGTGGTTGCAGTTATGTATTTACTTGGTTGGGCCTTGAGTCTCAGTAGCTTGGCCGTGAATTTGGGCAGGCATATCATTATGTACTTTGGCGGTTATGCACTTATGTAGTCATATTTGATTCAAGATCTGATCTGGTAACCCTCCATTTTCCCATGACACTAAGTTTTGTATAAAGACCTGGTTTTCTAAATCTTACCATGTCGCTAAGTGAGTCACGTGTGTAGATGGCTCTAAACACCTGATTCAAAATTGTTCATTCTTATTTTAAACAAATACATTTAAAAAATGTTCACTCATGTTTTCTAGTTGATGGACTATTGCTCGTGCAACAAAATAGGGGTAGGAATAAGAAGTAGGTTGACTTTGCTAAGGAGCATTACGAAGAGTTGTTTAAAATTCAAAATAATTGACAACTTACAAATAACATAGTAGCTTAAGGAAAAACCTTTTTTCTACCATGATATCCCTTATAAACACTGATGTGCGGTGATGAGCATCTGTAAAACTGATTCCAAATAGAGCACAGAAATATTGCTTAGTAAACACTCTTTTAAAAAGATGGTAAGACTTGATATGTTCTAATATGATGATCATTATTTCTAATTTATATTGACTAATTTCAAGTATATTCACTTACTTGAGCAACTACTGTTATGACTAATTTTCAGAGAAAATTTACTGTTTCTACAATTATCTTTTTGCATGGCTAACAGTAAAACATTTTTAAAATTTTTATGTGTATTGATTGTAATACAATTTTATTTATCATATTCCTTATGAATATAGTTTGAATCACTCACTATTATTGAACTTGAAATCCATTTTGCAGGTCCATTTTGTTTTGGTTTTCTACTTTGTGTCAGATGGCACTGAGATGTTTTCAGTACATCAATAGGAAACTAAGTATTGCTGGTCCAGCAACTCCAGGTTTGCTGAGTCTCTTATCCACTTTGACCAGTGGCACATATTGGAGTCTCTGCATTATAACTTTTCTGTTCATCTAACCAGGATGTATAGCAATTTGGGGAACAAGCAGAATGGATGTACTTTCTTTCTTTATAGTTTTGATCACTAAAGTAACCAATCTAGAACCTTATCTGACCTTCACTGAACTCTCAGAGAACTGGACGTATTTCTAAACAGATGGGAATTTGTCCAAGAACACTTTTGGGTCTGCTTTCCCAAGCAAGTTATATACATTTACAGACAGAAATGTAAAAAAAAAAAAAGGAAGAATTATATTTGCAAGCAAAGCATATTTTGCTAGCATAGACCACCAGTCATCCATGCTTCAAGAAGTTCACATTAGCAATGGTGTGTCACCTTTTCTTCCTATTAAGAAAGGTCATTTCATACTTGGGATGATATAGAAACTGTAGCACAAATGCTGGAAATATTATTGTGCAATGCAATTGCAGATATCTTGTGAAAGACTACTGATATTTTTTTCCCCCCTTCCTATTTTATTTTTTGGAACTACTAATACTTTGGGAATCTTAGGTACCCTGTTTTTCTTATTTAAAAAAATGGATATGCATTTAAAAATGTCTAATTAAATATATGTATAACCATGACCTTACTGTCTAAATACCTTATACTATCTTAAAAACACAAACATATTTAGAGTTAAATGGGCAGACAATTTAAAAGTATGTTCTCTTTCATGAATATCTGGGTTGCCCCATAATCAAGTATAAGGGAAAAAAATCAAACTGAGATTTTAAATAAAGTAACATGGCTATTGTAAGAAAGCATTCAGGTAGAAGAAACTCCTAGGAGTTACTAACCATTGAATCTATGTGGAATAAGTGTGTTCACTGCAAGATCATAGACACAAGAGACAGAACAAGGGCCCAGTGTACCCAGCCATTTAAAGATAAAGCAAAACGTATGGGAATAAGAAATCTAAAATTTAAGAATATCAAAGACAAACAATTTTGCTAGTTAGGATTCTTGGAATTTGTATAGATATTGAGTATTTAGAATTCGCAAGCTCTTTCTGCTTAAAAATATAATTAAGTGAGGTAGTGCATGAACTGTAGCATTATGACCTTCTGACTCTGGAAGTGAAATTCTAATTATTGATAAACTCTTGAATGTACTTCTGCCTATAGATAATTAGAAGTTATCTCATAGTGTCACTAATTCATTTTTCCCAAGTGGGCCTGATGTTCCCACTGCCATTGATTTCCTTCTGATTCAGAAGGACATTATAAGACAAAGTAGAACTGTCCCTTTGGATTTTCAAGTCGCAAATCTGTACAGGAGCAGGGAGCCCCATTCCCCCACCCCCACCCCCACCCCCCAGAGAGTAGCTGAGCTTCAGAATTCTGTGAGCTTTCAAAGGCTTAGAAAACATCATACGAAAAATCTGTACTTCGAACATTAGTAGGCTATGTTGTTTTGGAAAAGATTTCTGCTGAGAAGGACTAGAGATTTTGAACTAATATTAACATTCAATTTGATAGCATTAAAGAATTTCCACATTGATGAGCCAATATCTGGAAAAAATGAAGCCACAAAAGGTGACCTCAGCTTGAAGCATTGCTTTTTTCCATCAGTATCAGCCATTTTCTTAATCCTAAAGTTACCACATATGCCCAAGAAGCTGAACAGGACTTCTGCAGAATAGGACGCCTGGACACAAACATGTTGTTCAAGGGCTTCCTGCAAGGATGGTCCTGGTGAACCCTAGTAGTTAACTAAATTCACAAAGAATCAAAGGCTAGATTCAATTGTTCATTATAATTTTCCAATACACAATAACTGAATCAAACACCAAACACACTGCCATTAAATTAATGCATAATCTCATAGAGACCCTCTAGAATGGCAGTTCTCAACCTGTGGGTCACGACCCCTTTGGAGGGGC
>NW_022111300.1:28200774-28212961 GCF_000313985.2 Echinops telfairi | reverse complement strand
GGGGTCACCACAACATGAGGAACTGTATTAAAGGGTCACGACATTAGGAAGGTTGAGAACCACTGCTCTAGAACTATCATTGTGAGTTTCCGGGAGTGTAACTCTTTACTGGAGCAGATAGCCCAGAAGTGGCTGGTGTGTTAGAAATGTTGACTCAATATGTAACCATTACAGCACCAGTGTGCCTGTACATAATAATTGTCCTCATCAAAGATAAAATAAGCCGTGGGAGCACACTGGTTAATGGTGAGCCATTAAAGTTTATTGGTTTGTACTCACCAGTTGCTCTATGGGAGAAAGTGACAGTCAATTTCGGAAAAGATTAGAGCCTTAGAAACATATGGAACCGTTGAACGTTGCCCTAAAGACTCACTATCATGTAAATCCAAGTGACAGAAATGGTTGGGATTTTTGATTAGTCATGTGACAAATCAAGATTTAATAAAATAAATCAAGAAAAATAAAATTACAGAAACAGGCCTACAGGTGATCAAGATTGTCAGTCATGGACTCTAAAACCACTATGGTAACAGAAATCGAAATCATGGTTATCACTGGAAAAGATAGCAGAATTTTTATTTTAAAAATGAGTACTGTATCATCTTTATGTAGGTAACAAATAATTTATGATAGATGATTACCTATTATACCAACTCCAATTAACGATTGCACCTAGGATTAATGATTACCTATTACACATAGGATACAAAGAACGGGACATTGTGTGAAAATTACTATTATCCAAAAATGGAGAATAGCTACATAAGATCAGAAAATGAAAGACGATTACATCTCAGCATGCCTGCTATGTTATATCACTATATAACTGCCAAACCATTAGTATTATGGCTCAAAAATTTGTAAACTTAACCAGTACAATAAGTATTACTCTCACCTCACACATAAGTATTTTACTGTGATGCATGTTGCTGACAAACATATATCATTAATGCCCCAAACAGTCAGATAATGAATTTTTCCTATTATTACAAATATGAAATATTACACAATGAGTTAGCCAAAAAGTGAAGAGAAGGTGCATGAGCTTAGTGATCTCAACAATATCAATAAAGCTACTCTGGCAGTCTGATGACAGAGTACACCAGCCTCTAACAACCAAGAAGCCCATAGGATCAATTGTACAGTTATAAAATATAAAGATCATAGTAAAGTCATAGAGGAGAGGAGTCAGGCACACTTCATGGTAGCAGGCTCATCTCCGGCATGACCATGATCTCAGCAGTCAGGTCCACACAGAGAGAGGGAGGAGGAGGGAATATATTTCTAATCAAGTCTTATATATACATAGGGGGCATGCAAGCACCCCTGATTCCAGGTAACCACATACATAACAGGAAGGGCTTGTCTAATAGAAATAGCATACATGGAACAGGAAGGGGATGAGCTAGGGTTACACAAGTGACAAGATGGACAGATCCTAGATTCAAGATGGCAGCCTAACACCAATCCTCCTTGAGTTTGCTTGACATTGTCTTTGAGCTCTGTTTCAGTGATGCGATGCGATGCAATCCACTATCCTTATCAGCAGGGAGAAGTCTCACCTACAGTGGGACAGACAATAGGGTCTGATTGATCCCACAGTCTTCTCATTATGTCTTACTTGGTGCCTGAAAACAATAATTACCATATATACTCGTGCATAAGCTGAGTTTTTCAGCACAAGTTTAATGCTGACAAAGCCCCCATGGCTTATATCTGTTCTCCAGTGCAGTGTGGGTGTTCTCTGGTCTCTCCTGCTTATTGGCAGGCACCTGTAGCCTCTGTGGGTGGTCCGATGACTGCTAATATCACTGCTCTTCTTTTCTTCTGCATGCTGGCAGCCTCTGTGTTGTCCAGGCCATACTGGGCAAGAACCTGCCTGCTTCTGTGTGCTGGTACCTGGGGGGCACCGCATCCTTGGCAGATGAATGCTCTTCTCCAGGGCTGTGACCAATGACGTAGCCTTTGCAGTCTTACCCATGCTTGGTCACAGCCGTTGCTCCACCCAAGCATCGCTGAAGACAAGTACTGGTATAGCTCTGGTCTTGGATATACAGTACATTTATTTACAGTACTTAGTCTGCTATATTTTATTTTTTATTTTCTAATTAATCCCTATCTGGACCCACTGTTGACTATGCTTGCATAGAGCAGTCTGTGTTAGGGCTCATAAAATACACGCTGCGTTATGTATGCACTGTGTTACTGCATATGTTGCGTTAGCACTTCCTACACATATGCGGTAACCTTATGTATGCAGTGTATACATTTGCAGCATGTATATTATGAGCCCTAACACAGGCTGCTCTATGCAGACAGGCATGTCATCACATTCTGGAATATCATCAGCCTGTGTTAGGCCTCAAACTATACAAATTACATTGTGTCCATGCGGTAATGCAGCGGATGTAGTAATGCAGCACATGCAGTAAAACAGCATGTATAGTTATTGTTGATACCATATTGTTTTTGTTGACCCTCTTTTCCACTTACAGAGCTAGTTTACTGTTTTTCTTTGAAATACATACTCAAAAACATTTAACCTACTGATGCCTCAATTAATGTAATTTTATTGGTATCTACTTTTATTTTGAAATTTACCTGTAGCTGCTGCATTTCTTACCCTAGGCTTATACTCGAGTCAATAAGGTTTCTCAGGTTTTAGTGGTAAAATTAGGTGTCTCAACTGATATTCGGTTCGGCTGATACTCGAGTATAAACGGTAGTAATTTTTTCCCCTAAGAGATAAGAATATCTGGGCAAGGGTCCTACTGGACGGCTCATCTTTGTCGCTGGAAGTATTAGCCATGAGAGAGGATCTTTTTCCATGATGACTCCTTCACAAGTCTTAAAAATATGTACTAACTGCATGATCAGTGAAATAAGCATACCAAAGGATGCCCTGTGACCCACTTTACCTTAAAGAATGGTGACTGATTTCTAAGATTGAATATTCCAAAAGAGGCTTAAATAGAATTTGTTTTACCTTTTGCGACCCATCAAAACTTAGAAATCAAATGTCCTACTCTTTAGATGAGGCAATCATAATGGCCTTTCTAGTTTCAAGGGCAAGGCCATTAAAGCCATCTTTTGTGGGTATGGGTATCAAAATTCTGGCAGAACATGTAAGACAAAAAGTATCATTGTCAACATTTTGAAAAAGTATTACTTGCTATACTTCTTGATAATTACTCCTTTATCCTGTCAGTTGGATTGAAAGTATGTGAAATAGAATTTCAGATTTTTATAATTGAGTATATTTTTAGTGAATTTCTAGTTTTAAGAGAAAAAACACATACCACATCCTTTGTATGTTCTGTGCATATAGGGAATAAGTCAAAAAGTATTGCTGCTATGGTTCCAGTTTGTACACAAATGAGTTTATTCCAAGAAAAACATGTTTAAAACATGTCCTGGGATCAATAATTGGCTGCAGACAACATGCCTCAGTATTACACTTGCCTTAGTCTCCTTAGGCTGTCTTCTAAAAAAAAGAAGTTGTGATCAAAACAGTGGTTTACAAGGAGCTCTGCTGGGCCAGCTCAATTCCAGGCAAAGTGATCGGCTGAGAAGACTATGGGGACTGCTTTGGGGGATTGCTAATGGAGAATCCGGATAGATTTTCTCAAAGGACACAGGACGATCATGATGTTCTACTAAGAAGAAGTTTATTTTCATTTATTTTTTAATACATCGTTTTATTGGAGACTCTTACAGCTCTTAGAACAAGCCGTACATCACTTTTATCAAGCCCATTTGTACTTATGTTGCCATCATTTTCAAAACATTTTTTTTTCTTCTTGAGACCTTGGTATCAGCTCTTTTTCCTCTCCCTCTCCGATCCTCCCATCCTCGTGAACCTTTGATAAATTTTAAAATATTATATTTTTATGTCTTACACTATCCAGTGTCTCCCTCACCCAAGTTCCTGTTGTTTGTCCCCCTAGGTTTGGAGGAGTTAATTTTTGATCCTGGTGAGCCGTTCCCCCTTTCTCCGTGCTCCCCCGCTGCTTTCCCTCTACCCTCATGTATCACTACTCCTATTGTTTCTGGGGGTTTATGTGTCCTTGATTCCAAGTGTCAAGAGCTCTTCTCTGTACCAGTGTACATGCTCCAGTCTAGCCAGTTTTGTAAGGTAGAATTGGGGTCATGATAGTGGAGGGGGATGGGGGCCTATTAAAGAACTAGAGGAATGTTGTGAGTTTCACCAGTGCTATACTGCCCTCTGGCTGACTAGTCCCTTCCTTGTGACCCTTCTATGAGGGGAAGTCCAATTGTCCACAGATGGGCTTTCGGTCTCCACACCAGCCCCACAGGTTCAAATCAGTATGATTATTTTGGGTCTTCTGATGCTGATCCTGTCAACACCTCGTGATCACACAGGCTGGTGTGCTTCTTTCATGTGGGCTCTGTTGCATACCTGCTAAATGGATGCTTGTTTAACTCCAACCTTTTAAGACCCCACACGCTATATCTTTTAATAGCCATGTACCATCAGCTTTCTTCACATTTGCTTATGCACCAATTTTGTCTTCAGCAATTATGTCGAGAAGGTGAGCATCACATAATGCCACGTTATTAGAACACAGTGTTCTTGAGTTGAGGGAGTACTTGCATAGAGACCCCATGTCTGTCTGCTTCCTTAATACTTAACTTCTAAATATATGTACATTGGTCTATATCCCTATTGTTATATGTTAATAAATTTATGTATGTACATGCCTATATTTATACCTCTATAAATGTCGTTTGGTTCCTAATTATTTCCTCTAATTAGGAAACAGTTCTAAGGACATTCAAAACAGTGTTATTGAGAAAAATAAGTCTAGCACACTTTTGTCCAGGGATGGTTTTTCCATCATGTCAATAAAACTGCTCTTTTTTGGGGGGAGGGAGGGGGACTCGGGGGGATAGTAGGTGCTGTCCTATGGGAGTTTCAATGGGAAACCCTACTCTATCTACTCTCTTGCCCTGAAAAGTTCTTTTTGTTTCCTGGTCTCAAAGAACATTGAAGAATAACATGATTTGAGTCCCTGGAAGGTGCCCAAACAACCATTTTGCTGTAGTATAATCAAAGAGTGCAGAATTTGTCAGGGAAGGATTCCAATATCAAATCAATCTCCACTCATAGCAATCCTATAGGACAAGGTATTTATTTTGCCTATCGCCATTCCTTACTATATTTAATCTCTTGAAAGTCCTGAAGTGGTTTGCACTCTCTGGGGCCAATGATTTTGCATCTACTTCTTTGAAGGAACCCTTTGTCTTTACCTTAATTCCACCCCTAATCCCTTTTCTCCATTAATTGATCATCACTCAAAACTTAGACTACACTTAGGATTGTTTCCTTGACTTGCATACTCTTGCATTTCTGTTGGGTTGTAAAATATGAATGTGAGCATGGTAGAAGATCAATTTAGAATAATGAGATGAAACTATGTTATGAATGACATAAACCAATTTAGTAACTGTGAACTCCACATTGTGGGCACTGGAAAGACACTGAATAATTTTAAGGAAAGTGCACACTCTAGTTGTCTCCTACCTTTATCACTATTGAGTTCAAATTCATATTTTGCTAAATGCCAGTGAACTTATTTTGAAGTTTGGATTGAAGTCTTATTAAATCAAGCTCATATCTCATATTCCTATTCCCAATCTCTCTCCAGAGTTTTAGCTTATCATGTCTATCTGCTTATTGGAAATTTCTACTTAAAGTCTTCCAAATCAACTCATTATTGATGTCCTTGTACAGCTCTATTTCATTTGAAAGTAATTCTATATTCTTACTTACCCATGATTAATTTTTGTTTTTGTTGTTACTATTATGGAAGGTTAGAAAAACATGAAATGACAAGTAAAAAAAATTGTTGGCTCACTACTCAGGCAAATTATTAGACTTTCTTGCTGCTTCCTATAAATTGTTGTCCTTCCCATTGTTTACGGCACAACTAGTTTCTTTCTCTTCTTTGAGTAATATCTTACTTATATCAGTCAATGTGAAATTTTACTCAGAATATTAAGTTTCCATTTAATCATTTCTACACAAATTATTCACTGATATTTGCCCCCCAACGTGTCATCCGTCATTTATTTAATTGGGTATTATTCTTTATAGCACTCTAGTTTTGTGTTCTCTTATGTTTTCATTTGATCTTCTATGGACATTTTTTAAGGTGCTCTTAACTAATGGGTGCCATTCTTTATTTTATGTGCCAAACTTATTTAAGTACAAGGTGATCTCAAGGAATTCTTTTAACATTAAGGTTCAGTGTTCATTTCAGTTCAGTAATCTTGGGAAGTCTTTTAGTTTCAACCAAATCTATAACTCTCAATTTTTCAATTATGTTCCTCACTAACCCCAAGCCTTGGTTCATGTAGATTATTAGTCCTGAAGACTACTTCATCCTTTGATTTTCTTCTTCCTCTTTTATTCCAGATGACAAACTACCAATAGCTATATCTTAAATGGGCACTCACAGCCTTTAAGACTCCTAATACTAATCATATTGAAATGTAGAACATAACACACCATGAACCATAGTATACAGGTTTTAGTTATGTCTAAAAATGATTCATACTTGCTCTCTATGTGTTTTATTATCTATAAAGCTATAGATGTATGCACCTATATACCTGTATTCACACTTGTCTATAGATTCTTCTACCTATATACAATATGTATGCATATTCATTCTCATGTATTTATATGCCTATATACATATTGCACAGCCACATACATATTATTGGTTATTGGCTGTACTGCAATTTATTTCTGTCTTATCATTAAGAAACACCGTCTTTTCCCTGAGATTTTCTTTGCGACTTCACTTAGATTGGTCCGAACAATGTGCATGCGGCTCTCTATAGATGTAGCTATTTTTGTCTTCATAAAAAAGAAGAATCATAATATTTGCCATTATATGTTTGACTTATTTTACTCTACATAATATCCTTCAGATTAATACATTTTATCAGAGAGATTGTGGACACATTATTCTTCTTTATGGCTGTATACTGTTCCACTACACCACCATTTATTTGTCCATTCTTCTTTCAAAAGATACTTAGGCTGCTTAAGTCCTTTTTTTTTTTTTGCAATTGTGAGTACTTCTGTGCTGTGCACAGGTGTGCATGTGTCTCTTTGGGTCACTGCTAGGAGAACTCCTGGGTTTATACCTAGAAGTGGATTTATAGATCATAAAGTTTTCACATTTCTAGTTTTTTTGGGAAAGTACCATTTTACTTTCTATAATATTAGCACCATTTATAATCCCCACAACAATGAATAATGGTTCGAATCCCTCCCAATCTAATTATCATTTGATGTTCCCTGTTAAATTGTTTTATCGGTGCCATTTTAGCAGAGATGACATGGCATTTTATTGCAGTTTTGATTTACATATCTCTAATGGTTAATTATAGTGATACTCTTCTCATGTTTGTTGTGCATGTGAACGTTCTTTTCAGCTAAACGTATGCTCATGTATTTTGGAGATTAAATGCCTATGCCATTCTGAAAGACTTTGTCCCATTCTGCATGTTCCTTTTGATCTTTTCATAAAATCTTACCATGAAGAGAGTATTTAATTTTTTATGAGGCACCAGGTATCTAATTGTCTTCTGCTGTTCACACACTTGTATTTGATAATCAATGTCTGAAGCAGAATAAGTCCTGCAATTTTTGATTTAGCTGTCTTCTGGAATCTTCACAGTTTTCACTGTAATGTTCAGCTCTTTGTTCCATTTTGATTCATTTTTTATATGGTGTGCAGATCTTGTTTCAGTTTTTTACAAATGACTATCCAATTGTGTCAGCAGCACTCATGAAAAGCTTTGTTTTTTCCATTCCAATGAATTGACTTAGAATTCTTGCTGATAATCAGTTGCTGATAGATGCATAGATTTATTGATGAGCTATCAGCTTTATTAAACTGGTCTCTGTGTCTTTAATTGAACAAATGCATGTTGTTTTAATTACTGTGACTGACTGTATGGTGTGTTTTGAGAATGGAAGTGTGAGGCCTCTTATTTTGATTTTCAATTTTTTTTTTTTTTGTAATTTGGGGCCTCTGCTTTCCATCTACAGTTGATGTCTAGTCTTCCATCTCAATAATCAATGTTGTTGAATTTGGACTTGTTGAGTCCTAAACTGGGAAAAGCACATCTCTGTTCGTTAAAGTCATCCAACCGTGAGGTTTATTACAACAGCAGTAGATCACTAAGACAGATTTTTTTTTTTTGTCTGTGTACCAATCATATATCTTGCCATGTGGATGGACCTTCTATGGAAAGGTTCAATACCTGTCTTGTGAAATCTCTGAGGTTTTCAATGTAAACAATTGTGTATCTGTAAACAAAGAAATATCTGCTTCTCTGTTCCCATTTGGACTCTCTTTATTTCCCTTTCTGGCTTATTTCTCTGTCTAGGTACAATGGTTCTCAACCTGTGGGTCACGACCCCTTTGGGGGGTTGAACAGCCCTTTCACAGGGGTCACCTGATTCATAATGGTAGCCAAATTACAGTTTATGAAGTAGAAATGAAAATAATCTGATGGTTGGGGGTTGGGGGGTCACCACAACATGTATTAAAGAGCCAGGATTTTAGGAAGGCTAAATATACACATACACTATATATATATTATATATATAAATTCTTTCAGAGTACACATTTTCCCCACTAGGCAGTCATCAAGCAACTCACTCTGTTAGTGCACCCCGTGGGTCACCTGGGAAGGTTCTCTCCGGTCCTAGTGAATTTTTTTGCAAAAGCAGTTTCACTTGAACCTCATTTATTTGTTAAGGCAATTTAGCAGAACAGCATGTGGCTGTGAAAATGTCTTTGCTGCTCAGGTAAAGTGCTGCAGAAACTGTTGTGATGTTGAACACAGCTTACAAGGACAGTGCTATGGCAAAAACTCAAGTTTCTGAGTGGTTTCCTCATTTCAAAAAAAAGGCAAAATGTCAATTAATGGAAAACCTCATTCTGGTCCGTTAACTTATGGAACAGATGAAAATGTCACCTCATAGTGTATTTGGAATTTGTTTCACCAGGTCTGACTGCTAATCAAGTTTTCTGTTTAGTGTAACAATGTGTGACAAAAAAAGGCATGATTTGTGGCAGACAAGGAACCGCTTCTGCTACCATGACAACTAGTATATCTCAGTGACCCAGTTTTTGGCAATAGCAGCATTCCTCTCTTGTCCCATGCACCTTACTCATCTAACCTTGTTCTGTGCAACTTCCTTTTGTTTCTGTGAATGAAGAGTGACATGAAATATATCTATATGCATATATTTATAGGTTTAGTATTAAGGTAGTAGATAGATATTGGGCCTCCACTCAAGTACTCCCTCAATACAAGAACACTTTTTTTCTATTAAACTGACATTCATGATGCTTACCTTTTCCAACATGATCGCTGAAGACAAATGTGTGCAAAAGTAAGTGTGGTGAAGAAAGCTGATGGTGCCCAGTTATCAATGCATAGCATCTGGGAGTCTCAAAGGCTTGATGGTAAACAAGCAGCCAACTAGTTCAGAAGCAACAAAGCCCACATGGAAGAAGCACACCAGCCTGTACGATCACGAGGTGTTGAAGGGATCAGGTATCAGACATCAAAGAACAAAAAATCATTGTGTGCTCACCTTCCCCATACAAACGCTGAAGACAAATGTGTGCACAAGCACGTGTGGTGAAGAACACTGATGGTGCTCAGCAATTGAGAGCTATAGCATCTGGGGTCTTAAAAGCTTGAAGGTACACAAGCGACCATCTAGCCCAGAAGCAACAAAACCCACATAGAAGAAGCACACCTGCCTGTGTGATTATGAGGTGTTTAAGGGATCAGGTATTGAGCACCAAAGGGAAAAAATCATATCATTTTGAATGAGGAGGAGTGCGGTGTGGGGACCCAAGACCCATCTGTAGGCAATTGGATATCCCTTTGCAGAGGGGTTGCGGGGAGGTGAGCCAATCAGGATGCAGTGTAGCATTGATGCAACACACAACTTTCCTCTAGTTCTTATAGTCTTCCTATTCTCCATTATCATGATCCGAATTCTACCTTACAAACATGGCTAGGCCAGAGGATGAACAGTGGTGCAGATATAAACTGGAAACACAGGAAATCCAGGACAGATTAACCCCTCAGGACCAGTGGTGAGAGTGGTGATATCAGACGGATGGAGGGAAGGTGGGATAGATAGGGGAACCGACTACAAGGATCTACCTATAACCTCCTCCCTGGGGGGTGGGTAACAGAAAAGTGGGTGAAGGGAGACATCAGGCAGTGTAAGACATGATAAAATAATAATAATTTATAAATTATCAAAGGTTCATGAGGGAGGGGGAATGGGGAGGGAGGGAAAAAATGAGAGCTGATACCAAAGGCTCAAGTGGAGAGCAAATGCTTAGAGAATGATGAGGGCAACAAACGTACAAATGGCATGACACAATGGGTTTATATGGATTGTGATAAGAGTTGCAAGAGCTCCCGATAAAATGATTAAAAAGAAAAAGAAGAAGAGTGACATGAAAGGCCAGCAATTTGATGACTTAGACGAGGTCAAGAAAAAAAAAAGGGAGGTGCTGTGAGTCATCCAAAGATATTAGTTTGAAAATTGTTTCCAAGAATGGAATCGCAGATTTGACAAATGTATTAAGTGTGATGGAGATACTTTGAGCGTGATAAAGTTTGTTTGTAAAATAATGTAAATGCATAGATTTGAGAGAGAGAGAGAGAATGGAAGACAACATTGAGATCAGGCACAATGGTTTGATTATATACTCCCCAGACACTATCATAGTATTTGGCAAACATTTCCATTGTCTCTCTATTAGGTCATGTTTCTCATCTTGTGCCACTTCTTCCCTGAACCACATTGCTTTTCCTTAGATGCCCAGGGTGGCAATACAGAGCTCTGGATGTATTTGTTTCTCATTACTTTCTCCATATTCAGTATATTTCACAAACGTGGCTTTAATTTTGGTGGCATTAATATTAACTACTTGGGGTAGTGTTAGGGTTAGGGTTATCATAAACAAGGTGAATTCGTTTGGAGGAATGTAAAACAGGTGTTCAGTTGATCATCTCTAGCGGGAGGGCGTGGTCTCTTTTCAACATCTGGAGTGCCCCTCTCCCTTGGAGATCTCCAAGAGTCTTGTCATCGACTTTCCAGAATCCAGAAGGTTCCCAAGGCAGAGAGGGAAGTTGCGTTCCCCAAACAGGCTTTGCTCTGCCTGTCCCTTCGTGTGGGCACTCAGATCCTGTCTCTCTGCTGGCCTCTCTGTTCATGTCTTTACAAGAGAGATGTGAAGTCAGCAGGGGTGGACTGGGCTGAAGCCGCTGATATCAGATACTTCCTGTGCTCTTCACCTCCAGATGTCCACATTATTATAGCAAAGACCACGTCATGCTCATGAAGCTAGTCCCAACCGATCCCATATGCATCAGAAACATGAACGTTTGACAAATGGACTAGAAACCCAGAATCAGAGGTGAGGATTGAGAGCACACAGTAAGGAAAGTGAGCTGTCTATGTGTATGATGATTGCATCCCAATCTCTATCAGGACTGCTGCTGGCAAAGCTTACAGAGAGAGGCTCTCAGGCTTGCAGGGTCACTCTGAGCACCTGCATTACCTCTACAAGGGTATCCCGGCACAGAGAGACTTGGGAATCCTCATAGCAATCCTGAGGGACAGGCAGCTCCAGAAGGGAGAACTTGCACAGTGGCCAAATGTGAAGAAGGCCCTGCAGGACAGCCATGGAGACAGGGTTTCCACCTAACACCAAGGTGCCGAGCAGGGAACAGTGGCCCAGAACAGTCTGCAAGGTGCTGACCTCAGAGTCATAGATCTCACAGTCAGCTAAGTTCAGGTGGGTCAGGGTGGCTGACGCCTGCACTGAGCGGACCACTCAGATCTAGGGACCTTCGGTGGCTGATGCAGGGACACGAGCACAGACTTCTCATGTCAGCGTCCAAAGGCACGCAGTACGATAAGGTGAGGGACTCCAAGGGGGCTGGCAGACCACTAAGCAGCTGGTCGAGTTGTTCATCCTTGAAGAAGACCGATTCCAGGATGAGGTACTGGAGCTGATGCAGACTGAGGAGGTGAGAAGTCAGTTTTTCAAGTAGCTCCTCCACCTTATCAATGCTATCTGCTCCCAGGGATCCAATTATT
>NW_022111300.1:28188262-28199990 GCF_000313985.2 Echinops telfairi | reverse complement strand
CACATGTTGGTGTGCTGCTTCCATGTGGGCTTTGTTGCTTCTGGGCTAGATGGCCGCTTGTTTACTTTCAAGCCTTTAAGTCCCCAGATGCTATAGGTCTCGATAGCCGGGCACCATCAGCCTTCTTCACCACACTTACTTACTTACTTATTAGAAACAATTTTATGACTTGACGGGACCAATTTTTCATAAGAGTGATACTAGTTTGGCAAATAGACTGGCAGATATATTTTTAGTTAGAAGTTCTTTAAGACACCGTCTAGTTTATGCCTGTTTAGCTTCAGTCTCGTCAGAATTTCAGTGCTAGGTTTGTCTTCTCTGCTTTCTAATAATCTTCTTCATGTTGTACAAAATGATAAAGTAGTTGACATTTTAGACGCTTACAGAAAGAAATAGGCTATATTCTAAAATGGTTCAGAAACACAAAGTAAGTCATTGCTAACCCTGTAAGTAACTACATCTTCAGAAAGAAAAGCATATTTTTATTCCTGCTCAACTCACCTACTAAAGGAACATATTAATTTTGCTTTACTTAAAGATTTTCTCTTACAATGCATAGCTGCTTAGTGATGGTCCTAGGTGTATTTACAGGACAATGAAATGTAAGCAGAGAGTGTCTACACCTTTAATTGTATACACACGTCACGGCATCTGCCAATCTAACAGATACGGGGATGAGTTTCCTAGATATTTTTGTTAGAAAAATATTTGATGAAAACGTCCCTGGAATAGGCCCAAAAAAGGTGACTTGATGGGGGCAGGGCAAAGGATTTAGGTGGGATGGGAAATGTGAGAATGGCAGAGTATTTGCTTTAGCCTTGAGCTGGCAAAACATCACCATTGATAATACAAAATGGTACCATGAAATCAAGAGGGTGACCCAGACAAATCTTCTTGTCAAATGGTATGCTTTTCCTGTTCAATATATCATCTCTGGTTCTTTATTTTCTCTCAAATAAATTCTCTCAGAGAAAACACACATTCTAGAAAATAAAATGCTCAAGCTACAAAATGACATCTCAATTACTTGCACATTCAATCATTCTTACAAGTAAAACAAAATTGATCAGTAATGTTTGCTGTAGTGTGCCCCATTAAGCAGCTTTTCTTCCTACTATATCTCCATAAAGCTTTCTATTACTAGAAGGACAAGGATTGAAAGAATAACAACAAATATATATCAGGGAGAAGGAAAGTATATGGTGTGTTGGATCTGTTTATGCTAATCCTAATTTATCCCAAGCAAAGGGAATAAAATCAAATTCTGAAAGCATGTACCTCCATTCACAAACCTCTTTTCCACTCTACAAGTTTCTCTCCTGAGCTTCATTTGAAAGAAACCGCAGTTTTGACGAGATGTCAGATGTTCAATTTACTGTTGGCTCTCATGGCCGTTATTATATTAATTTGACTAGTCAGTTTTATTGTTCCTTAATCCGTGTAATTTAAGGTTTCTTCAATTTTCATTTTTGTTTTTTTCTCTCTCACCATAATATGTACATATTTCTACCATTTGGGCTTGTGATTTTGCTTACATCGGAATCTAAACTTAGCATGTGATTAAAAATGATTTTTAATTTTCCTTCCATTTTCAGCTCAGACATTTGCATAAAAACAAAAGAATGATATTTTGATAATAAAACTATCTTTATAAATGTAATGAGTGAAATGCTATAATTATACTTTTTACTAATCTTACTACAGTTTTATATGCTTTCTCTCTCCTAATATATATATATTTTTTTTTTTTTTTCTTTTTAGGCTATAAAATCCTAAAGATTATTAGTTCTAGTCACTAGCACATAACATGCCCCCCAAAACTGATTCTTGAATTAGGGTT
Source organism: Echinops telfairi (assembly GCF_000313985.2). Taxonomy (NCBI): domain Eukaryota; kingdom Metazoa; phylum Chordata; class Mammalia; order Afrosoricida; family Tenrecidae; genus Echinops; species Echinops telfairi. The sequence goes on along the minus strand of NW_022111300.1, from coordinate 28,198,150 downwards.
TATAACACTTATTAACTTCCTCTTACTCCTTGTGATTTTAAGACTGTGTGAAAGCATTCGTGTCAATGTGATTCCTATGGCTTGGATACTTACATTGTGCCAGGTACTGAGGATGGAGCAATTAGGAAAACAATTAAGAATCTTTGCCATCATGACACTCTCATCCCAGTGAGAAAAGACAGAAAATAAACAAGATTAACAGCTAGAATATGAACCGGATATAAACTTAAAGGAAAAAAAGGTAAGCAAGAGAGGACAAGCAGTGCGGAACGAGGTTACATTTTAAATTAGTTAATGATGTCCTAAGAAGAAGACGTCATTTGCAGAAAAGTCTGAAGCAGCTGATGGACTGGGTCATGCAGGAGTTTGGGGTATGCGGGAAACCCAAAGACCCATTGGCCTGGCACGTGCACCAAGGTTGTCAGAAAACAAAACAAGCAAACAAAAATGGGGTCAATGCGGATGGAGTGTAGTGAGCACTGGAGAGATTAGTAGATGAGACAATTATACTTTTATGACCTGTATCAGTTACCGTTGAGTTGATTCCAACTCATGACACTTCTATATTAACTTAACTAAACAGTTTTATTGTTCCTTAATCTGTGTAATTTATGGTTTATTCAATTTTTGTTTTTGTTTTTTCTCTCTTGCCATAATAGATACAATTTCCTACATTTGGGCTTGTGATTTTGATTACTCTATGAGTATCAGAATATACTTGTGTTCAATAGAGTTTTCAATGTTTGATGTTTTGGATGCTTCCAGATCTTTCTTTTAGGTACTTCTAGGAAAACTTGAACCTACAATCTTACAGTTAGGAAGAGTGTGCTAACTATTTCCACCATCCAGGGTCTCTTTGTAGGGTCTAATTTCAGAAGAGCATTGCAAGACCCTGTTGAGAGATCTGGGATCACTAGACCCTTGGATTTGGTTGCACTCTTGAAAAAGAGATACTGAATGACTCCTGTTACCTTTTATAAGCCATGCTGGAAGAGTAATTTGTGTCTGCTCTGAGTGACAATTTGTCAGAAGGTTTTAGTGCACATACATCCTTACATTTTAAAGCACCTTCAATGCCCTACAAGCCTAAGCCCACATGGTATGAGTCATCTGTCAACAGGGAAGTCATTAAGAATGATCTTTTCTTTTCTTTTTTAAAAATCATTTTACTGGGGATTTGTACAGCTCTTATCACAATCCATACATACATCAATTGTGTCGAGCACATTTGTACATAGGTTGCTATCATCATTTTCTTTTGTTTTTAATCATTTTATTGGGGGTTTTCACAACTCTTGTTACAAACCATACATCAATTTTATCTGACATATTCATACATATAATCCATCATTATTTCCTAGACATTTATTTTCCATTGAGCCCTTGGGATCAGCTCCTCTTTTTTTCCCCTCCCTCCTCCTGCCACCAACCCTCGTGGCCCCTAGATAGATTGTAGATTTTTAATTATTTTCAAATTTCACATCAACCGTTGTCTCCCTTCCCCTCTCTTTTGTCCTTTCTTTTTCATGACAACTCAGTGTTCAGACCAGGATGGAGAAAGTCCATAGACTTCTTTATAGGAATACTACATATTTTTATTTGCTGTTAGGAAAGCTGTAGTATTATGAAAGGTTCATAAACTGTAATCAGAGCTCTAAATGTGTTTTGAATCCCATATATGCATATGCATGTGTGTATGTGTGTGTACGTATAACCTAACAGCAGCTATGACAGAAGCAAATGCATATAAGGATGATCATTTTGCAGATGAAGATATTCTCATCAATATTCCAAAACTGTGGTTTTCCAAGGATAAGTTTGGATACATAAAAATGCTCCATGAATATTCAGCTGTGCTTTTGGATTGAGATTTCTACTGTTCTGAATAAATTCCAAGAGCATTTTCACATATAAGTTTCTATTAAATCTCAAAAGGCCAGATCACTGGAGAAGAGTTGGATTTGCTGATTCCTTATGGCAAGTTTTTACATTAAGGTACAGATATCAGCTGAAAAACAGATATGTTGTAGGCATGATTTATGCTTTTGAGAATTTTTGCAGTACTAAATCCTTTCACCTTTGAAACATGGGGAATCATTTTTAGCATGCATATTTTCTAACAATCAAGAAGATCTGACATGAGTACAAAATATATTTTACAATTTATATATCACACACCATTTATCCAGCTGGAAAACATGAACTATTTCTTTGAAAACCCAGTATTTGAAATTAGCTAATGGGTTTCCACAAGAAAATTATAACAAATATTTTAATGTAAGCTATGTTTCTTCAGGTCCTTTGACCTGAATGCAGGAATATATATTTGTGTTCTACCTGTATGTCAATCCATTTGCAAGTCATGTGCAAGTCATTTCTCTATTTTCTTAAAATGCTCTGTGTTTAATTAAACTTAAAATGATATTTAGTAAATTATATTCTTGGCAAAAGTCAATTGCAATGGGTAAAGTAAGAAGAAACTGAAAAAAATCAAATGTAATTAAAGCCACTTAAAGTATGAATGTCACCTTTACTTTCTTTAAACAAGTCCATTTTTTTTAACTCTTGGAGATAAACAAAATTCACATTCATGTTTAAATTCAGATCTTGAAAATGAAAGTTTGCTTACATAGACTACAGAGGCTACACTGTGCTTTTTTCCCTTTTGAATTTGATGACTGGTAGAAAAAGTCAGCTTGCTTTGAAAAATTCCACCGAAACCTTCCATTTTTAATTTCTGAGCCTCCCTTGGGTTGTAGAAACAGAACAGGACAGACATCTGGAATCAACCATTATCCTGGCAATGATTTGGCTCCTCCCAGGATGGTCCATATTAACATATCCCTGGATGGCAGAAGTTATCATATGCCTTGATAAGATAACTTGCATATTTTGGAAGGCATTTCTGAGAACAGATTTTTTCGACAATGAACATGCCAACGGCTTGACATGAAAAGTACTTATGCCTAATGTCTGTCATTCTCTCGCTGCCAGTTCATCTTTCCTGGGCTGGCTCTATGCCACACTGGCACCTGAAATGCAGCAAATAATGTTGCTGGATGCTGAAGGTGTGACTTTACATTGTGGTTATCTTCCAAGCAATTTCCATATGTTGTGCATTCCAGCATCTCATCTCTTTGTTTGATGAGAGAATAATAATAACAGTAATACCCTTTAATAATGGGCTGATTCTTTATGGACCATTTCTTTCTCATATTTCTGTTCCTTTTAATAAATTGATTCAGGAAGAACATAGGCAAGCATTAAAGTTTAGCCACCTCCTCAGAGCAAGGGGCTATTGTATATAAAACAACTCTAATGCAAGATGATAGGAAATCAAGGGAGATTTGCATATTGAAACCAGATTACGGAGACATTTAAGAAAAATACATTGCCATGTAAAGCATGCCTTTCTACAGAGCAAGTTCTATGCCTGCTTGGGGTTTTCACTGTCATCCTGAGAAATATCCTATAAACTTTCCGCAGAACAAAAACTGGGAACAGTATACCTTCTGGAAGTAAAATGAAAACAACAACAACAAACCAAATCATCTGCCAATGAATTGATTCCAACATACAATGACTCTGGACAACAGGGTCAAACTGCTCCCTAGGGTTTCAGGGACTTTCATCATTTTCCCAGGCTTTAGCCTTCTCCCCCGGACCTTGAACTGGCGACCTTCCACTTAGCAGTACAATTCTTTCTTTCTTCAGTCTAATTAACACAACTGCTTAGCTTGGGCTGTTTTCTGGTGATAAAGTGAAGCATAAATACTTGCTCGTTTCTCTACCAGGCCTCAGTCACAAAAGTTGCCACTCTGGAAAACATGAAACTGGACCAAATGTTTCATACATTTGGTAAGTAACGGATTACTGTATTCAGTATTTTAAGTGTTTGGGTAAACATATAGTATTCCAGATTTATTCAGTCAGTAAACATTTATTGAACACCAACGTTTTAAAGATGCTGGTGATATACCAGCTTTAGTAACTGCTCTCAAGTACTTTGAATCAAAAATTAAAACTAGTCTTAGTATCCAGATGGTGTAGAGCATCACAAGTACGTTTAAAAGAATGCAGGGATTTTTTGAGTCTTCCCAACAGGGATGATAACTGTGTTGCAATTCAGAAGTAATATGAGAGTTAACTATATGGGAGGGGAGAATGACTTTTGAAGAAGCAAATAGTGCATCGTCATAGGTATAGTCTTGACCTGCATTACTGGCTTGTTAGTGTAGTTAGTTAGGTCTAGTTAGGTAAATCTGAGTCAATTCCGATTCATATTGATCCTAGGTACAACGTAATAAAATATTACTTACTTTGGGAAGTAAAATTGGTTGGAATATGACACATTATTGTTATTCAAATAGTCCTATCAAATAGCAAGCATTACCAGACCAAAAAGTCCACGGAAATAAAATTGATTCTGACTCATAGTAATGTCAGCACCATCAGAGTGTTTCGTGCAAAGGATTAGGACCTCTTTTTCCACGTTTTGGTAGGAACTTAGACATTTTAAGAGACTGAATTGCCTGCCCACCTGAAACTGTGAAGTAGAGGATTCTGAGGACAAACTATTGAACAATGAAGGGAGCATCAAAAGAAGATGTAAAGAATGCACTGCCATTGTAGCCAAAAAGCTAGTGAACATGCTACCACTTCAAGAAGTAGCATGTTAGCAAAGACCAATGATGCTGAAGGAAGAAGTCAAGCTCCCACTGAAGGCATTAGCCAAAACATGGCTCCAGGAATTGATGGAATACCAATGACAGTGTTTGAACAGGCTGATGTAGCACTGGAAGCACTCCTTTGTCCATGCCAGACATTTTGGAAGACAGCTACTTGGCCAACTGACCCAAAGCGATTCATATCTGTATCCATTAAAAAGGTGACCCAAATAGAATGTTCACATTATAAAACACTATCATTAATATTACATGCAAGAAACATTTTCTGAAGATTATTCAACAATGCTTGCAGAGGTATATGGACAGGGAGCTGCCTAGAGGGTGAGTCCTGATTCAGACGTGAAACAAAGTATGTATATTTAATGTCAGATAGATCTTAGCTGACAGTGGAGAATACCATAAAAATGTTTATTTACATTATATTGACTATGCAAAGGCATTTGACTCCGTGGACTCATCAGAACACCTAATTGTGCTAATATGGAATCAGTACAGGGATCAGGGGACAATTGTTCAAACAGAACAAGGGAATACTGTACAGTTTAAAATCACGACAGGTGTGAGTGGGAATTGTATCCTCTCACTGTACAATCTATATGCTGAACAAGTAATCAGAGAAACTGGATTATAGAAGAAGAATGCAGTATCAGGAACGGGATAAAGTTTATTAACCACCCGTGATATGCAGATGACACAACCCTGCTTGCGGAAAGTGAGGAGGACTTGAAGTACTGCTGATATAGCTCAAGTACTGCAGCCTTCTGTAGGGATTACAGCTCAGTGGAAAGATAACCCAAATCCTCACTCGACCAATAGGTAAGATTGTGGTAATTGGAGAAATGGTTGAGTTGTCAAGGATTTCATCTTGCTTGGATTCACAATCAATGCTTATGAAAGCAGCAGTAAGAAATCAAAGGATCATTGCATTGGGTAAATCTGCTGTGTAAGACCTCTTTAGAGTGTTGAACAGCTAAAATGTTCCTTTGAGGACTAAGATCTACCTGGCTCAAGTCATGGTATTCTCAATAGCTTCATATGCATGTAAAAATCAAACATTGAAAAAGGGAGACAAAAAAAAAGACTAGATATATTGAATTATGGAGCTGACAAAGAATATTGAAAGTACCAAAAGAACTAATAAGTCAGTCTTGAAAGAGGCTCAATCAGAATGTTCCTTAGAGACAAGGAGGACAAGACTTTTCCTCACATTCTTTGGACATGTTATCCGTAAAGACTAGTCCCTGGAGCAAGACATCATGCTTAGCAAACAGGAGGGGCAGTGGAAGGATCTCAACCTGATGGATTGTCACAATGGCTGCAACAATAGTCTCAAACATAAGAACAGGTGCAGGACCAGGCAGTGTTTCACTCTCCTGTACCTAGTGTCGCCTTGAATTTGAATTGACTCGAGGACATTTCGCAATGATAACAGCAAGGTAAAAATGATGTGGACACCACAGTGAAACTTCTCCTTTGTATCAGGAAGATGACGTGAATAAGGGTGTTGCATCTCACCTTAATGTCATAACACCTGAATGGCTTATCACATAATTGAGTGCCTCATTATGTAACCACCAGATTATTCCATAATATCCAAATACTGAGAAACATGGCCAAGGGGATCTGACACATGTTTTGAGAGAGCACATTCAGTTCATAATATGCCAAAATTCATGCCTTTGCTGTATGCAAACCATTTTCACTCCATCATAACCAAAAGCCTTGAATCAACTCCGTCCAATTCCCAACTGAGGGTGACATTTATCTATTTTATGTGTATATATCTAGAATACAAATGATTTGATTCTAAAATACAGAGATGGAGAAGGCATAATGTGAATATTTTCAATACAAATGGGAGGAATTGAAGAGTAAGAAGGGATAAAGAAGAAAGCAAGTCCAAAACTCAGCAGAATAATTTACATTACTTTCAAAGGTGTGAAAGTGTTCTTTTGTTCTGAGACCATCTAGGCCAGTGGTTGTCAACCTGTGTGTCGCTACCCCTGTGTGGGTAGAACGACCCTTTCACAGGGGTCGCCTGATTCATAACAGCAGCAACATTACAGTTATGAAATAGCAACAGAAATAATGTTATGGTTGGGGAACTACATTAAAGAGTCGTGGCATTAGGCAGGTTGAGAACCACTGATAGGCAATAGTCTACCCAACTCAGTTCCCTTGGCTTTGAGTGACCCTCTATTAGTCCAATCAGATGTTGACTCCTTCCCACAGCTCCTGTTGGGCCCTTTTTTCTTCCCCTTGATCATGGAAGCCCCACCCCCTCAGCTTTGTGTAGCAGCTCCATCCTCAGCCTCCTGGAACTCAGGAAACAGGTTGATAAATATCTACCTCTGTGGAACCTAGGAACCTCATAGCTGTGCTTTCTGAGATCCCAGAGATTGTGGCCTATCTGAATGAACTGAAGCGGTTCTTCTTGTGCTTTTTCTCCTCAGCTTCTGCTTCCTGGTTCCTTGAAAACCCACCGTCTGAGCATCTGGCCACTTCCCTTTTTGAGCAAGTGTTACAAAGTTTCTTATGTGTATCACTGAGTGCTTGGAGGGACCCTTCCCTCAGAAATTCTCCTACCACATAGCATTCAGCCCCTTCGTTTCATGGGACATCCATGATGCCATAGTGGGGCAATCTTTTGGTTCTAGTATCACTGTTTTTCTGCTACTTCTTGACATCTTTGCTATTCTTACAGCGGTATTCACTTTTTCTCCCCCAAGATGTCACCAGAAATGTCTTTGGCATCCTTAATTCTACCAACAATATTTTCAAAAAAGCCTACTGTTTTATTATTATATACCATCACATTCTTCTAGCCTCTACTCATTTCCTAATTTCAAAAATTCCATATTACAGGTATCTTTCAGAGCATCACCCCACTCTAATATTGGTACAAATTCTGTCTTAGGTATCTAGTGCTGCTAAAATAGAAATATTACAATTACTTAACAACACATTTATTCTCTAGAAGTTGAGGTGGCTAGAAATACAAATTCACAGCATGAACTCTATTTCCCAGGCAGTCTTTTTCTTGCGGCAGGCACTGTTTGTGGGGTCAAGCTGCCTGCAGTGTGGACTGCAGCCCAAAGAGTGACCACTACACCCCTGGGGGCCCATCATTATGCCAATAGTCTCTGTTTAAGTATCTTTTCAATAGAATTAAATTAATCTCACTGAAAATTTTCATCTTTTAATCATTAACACATGACACTATAGCCTTCTTTATCATCATCTAAATTATATATGTATATGCATATATATATAATTTCACAATGTATTACTGAGCAGCTTCTATATGCATAACATATTTTGGAGTTGATATGGAATAAACGGGGGAGGCATCAAGCACGAGCATGGGATCTTTTCTCATAGTCTTTGCCAACTTAGTGAAGAATACCGTATCACAAATTGCTCTAAGTAAAAGAGGACAGGTACAAAATGTATAAATATCATCATATTAATTTCATTCGTGAAAATATGTGGGACATTCTTGGCTGAGGAAGAAATTGACCTAAAATTTGAAATATTGCAATGACTTTAATAGAAGCTATGGGGTCAACGTGGTTTAGAGAGCAGGCATAATAGAAGAAAAGGATCAAAAAGTCTTCTCCCTGCCTCAGCGCGATTTGTTGCTCATTGTTTTCTGTGGGATCTCCCAGCTGTGAAGCACTGGAGGAGTGAATGTACACTGATCATAATTGATCTGAAGTTTTAGAGGGAATGCAGGGGTGAGAGATGGGCAAAAAGGAAGGAAAGGGGATTTCAGATGTCAATAATGAATTGGCGGGGCCGAGTGGGGGGAGCACTAGAACTGATTGTGATTGCACAACTCAGTATAAAGGAGATTTAACCATGGCGGGGTGGAGTGGGCAACTAACCACAACATTTTTGTGTCTATACATGCACACCCCCCACATAACAACATTTCTGTGTAAATGTATGAACACACACGCACACACTCACATATACCAATAACATTAAACTAGTTGAAATTGAGTCCAATTTGACTCAGAGGGGGGAACCAACTGACAAAGTTTTAACCACTCAGATTGGGTGTATCATTTTTAATCTCCTATATTCATCTCTCCATTCTCTTTGCTTAGTAAAGAGTTTGTTTTTCCCATTCCTCTCTTATGGATCGAGGGAAATCGTGGGAGTCTTAAGATAAATGTAACACCTTTCCTCTTTAATGTGTCCTTCCTGTCTGCGAAAGTGAGGTGTTTTCTGTCAGCTGGACGAGGTTAGGCTTCTCCATGATTTGGCGGCTAGTTAATACCCAGTCATCCCCAGGATTTTATGTAGCAATCAACTTTATACTGGGATCGACTGTGTGGAGCCAAAACATGGTAAGAACATTAGTTGTAAGAAATTTGGAAGAACATTCAACCACCTTATTCAGGTCACAGCCCTGATACAATTGAAAGGAGATTTCCTTGGGAAAAAGGTTGTCTGGATTTCTATATAAAGGAATGCTGTGAGAAAGCTTGCTTGGGTTTTTCGGCCGGTTCTGGATCCTACATCTGGTTCATTCACATCTAGTACTTTGGACCTGAGGGGACAGTCTGCCTTATTGCCAGCCCATTCTAGGAGCTATTAGTGGCCTAACCTCTGACCTACTGACCTTGTATTAATCTGACTCTTCAGTCACACACCTATTCAACTTGGCTAAGAGCTCATTAATGCCTAGAATATCAATCTTTACACTTTTTAAACAATCAGTTTTTCTGGATTCATGCATTGAAATATTAATATATTATATTTTCAGATGTTTCTTATAATGTTGAGTCATGGCACATCAGCTAAGTGGCATGTCCACGTATGTCGTTAGCTCCACTTTGAGGTGGTAGTTTGTTCCCAGTTGGGTTTTCAGTGCCTTTCAACTGCAGGGGCTTATCTTCTAGCACTACATCAAAGAGGTTCTATCACTATTCATTAGGTTTCTGGTTGCCATCCGTTCAGAAGTGGTCTGCCAGTTGTTTCTTCCTGGCCTCTCTTACTTGCTGTAGAGCCCCCACTTATACCTGTTCCCTATGGATAAACCAGATCTTATTTGAAATGCCATTTGCACAGCCCCTCACATCACAGCGAACATGCACGGTGCCACAGTTTGACAAACAGACAAGTCAGTCCTGTTTTTTGTGTACTTGTGTGCACTTACATAACCTTTGAAAACCATCTTGGTGTTTTAATC
>NW_022111300.1:28179315-28187630 GCF_000313985.2 Echinops telfairi | reverse complement strand
TCAGGACTGACCCTAACTGTATGGCTGGGTTTGGGATGAAGTGGACAAATCTTGATACAAGTAGTATCTGGATACATGAGATTTATTTATGCATTTATAAATTATAACCTGCTTACTTCAATAAAGAAGTTGAACAAGCTAGCTAAAAGTTAAAATATTTGGAAAAGAAATCCTATTTTGAAGTTCTTTGATGTGAAAATTCTACTGCATGAGTTGGCACACTGTGAGTTTCCCCTCTGATTTCTGCCTCCATGTCGGATCCATTTCAGCAGTGCAATTGCTTGATGATATTTTTTTTTTCAGCAAGTTTAACTGAACAACTCAGACTCTCAAAAATGCTTTGATTTTCCTTTGGTTTGTGCTCAGGGCAAGTATTTTGACTTGGCTTTCCCATCCACAGTGGTGAATTCACTTTAAATAAAATGCAAGAGGAAATCAATGCCCAGTCTCTTGGCTGAAAATTAAATGAAAGCAAACATTCAAGAAGCACTGAACACCCATGTACCTGTAACTAAACTTGATCAGAGGACCAAATGTGAGGAGCACAGGGTATCTATTTTTCTGTTAGGAAATGCCCAAGGGATAGCAATTAGGGAGCTGAGACACTTTCCCTAATGTTATATGCATTTTCCTAAAATGTTATATCATACATTTTCCTAAAAGTGTTCCTGTCTCTATCAGCCTTTTCCATGATGTTTTAAAGGTCTCTTTTTACACTCCTATCCTCTTTTCATATTTGGGAAATAGTTCTGAAGGGCACACTTAATGTAAGACTTTGTTCCAATGAGTGGGATTATAATGTCTTATAAGAGAGTAAATTAGGACCTGGCTTAATTTTTGTTCTAAATTCCATAATTACTAAGTTCTTTAATTTAAAATGTGCTTTATTGGATCTAAAGCAGTAAACATGATTTCCAGGTACATCTAAGTCTTGCAATGATAAGTAATCTTGGACTATTGTATTTGAAATCAAAAACATCGTTTAGGAGGCAGACCAATCAAGTGATTCCTTCATGGTAACAGTAAAATATACAACCTGCAGTTGAAAATTGAAGAGAAAGGTGGGATTTGGGAGCTTTTTGAAAGGAAAAGATGAGAACTTAGGAAATCTCTAAGAAAAATATCTGACCTCTCTGGATCTGAGAGACTGATGACTGAAAGAAGCAGTGACCGAGTTTCTTGAACCAGAACCTGAGTTGACCATGCCTCCAAATGAGTCTGTGGTTCTTGATTGCAGACCCGTTGCCACATGACATAATCTTCTGAGTTCATCTTGCGCGCTGCCCTTGTCTGGAATATGCATTAAGTTTAACTTTACTTGCAAATGACCAACTTCGACTATATTGACATAATCAAGTGAAATGGATTACTGTAAGCAGTCATTCTACAATCTGTTCCATAGGACCTGTGTAGAGCAAGTGCCACTTTCCCATTCCACTTTTAAGGAAAAGTTTGAAATGGAAGTTGAAGACAATACCTACATTGATGTAGACTCAAAAGAATAATAAGAAAGAAGATGCATTTGGGGCTAAAGTTGAGAGAGACATGAGATTTCAATAGAGAAGACAGTGAGACATTATAAAGGGAAATCTCTGAAGGGTCATTGGAAATTTTCCCATGTGTCAAAGAATTTAACTTTCCCTATGGTGTGTTTCCAGATCGCTTCAGCAAACAGTTACATTGCATTTCAGTATTGGGTCAAGTCATCTTTTTTTTCTGGGTAGGCCTTTGCAACAACACCATGCAAGGCTAACAACACTGAGGAAGAGAGATGGTTACTACCTTTAGGGAAGCTGAGGTCAAAGCAGTAATGACTAACTTACCAACCCCCCAACAATAAATTCAAGATAATTTAATACTTTAGATAATTTCTCTTACTAAAGTTGTGATCTGCATTCATTTTAACCCTTTCCTGACTCATTGGTCATACACTATCCACCAATATTTTCAGCCTCTCAGGTTTCCTCGTAAACTTCTTCCATCTGTGAGGTATCCGTATAACGATGGGAACCTGAAGGAATGGGCCTCCTTTTACCAATCCTACCACTAGTGTCCCCTTGAGGCATACGTGTCCCATGTAAATGTGTGTAATTCTGTAAGTAGTACCTTAATAAAATTTCTCTTCTTTCAGCATGTCTTCTGTTAATGAAAATGCATAGTGTTAACAAAAACCCAAGGTGAAAAGTAACTTAGTCACAAGAGTGTTAAGGATCTGCCTATCTGAGGGAAAGAGGCACAGAACATGCAGAAACGTTGGTCTCCCTCCTCCGAGGTGTAACAAGTCTTGCATCTTATCTGTCCTTTGTGGGAGAGAAAGACTTGAAAATGTAAAGCTAGATCACTTGATTTCAACTCTTGAACTCTTGTTTTCATTCCCCATCTTGTAACACTCAATCTGACACATGTTATTAGTTACTATTTAGATTTGTCCACAGTGATTAAGCAAATTATCCACAGTATAGGACAGCCAGTAATATATAAACATATCAAATATTTCTCTTCAAAAAAGCCCCATTTTTTCCTTCCTGTCACATAGCATGGACTGAACACACTCTCTATATAATGACTGTCTTCTTATTAACACGTGATATACCTTCTGACCATCCTCACTCTTACTCTATAACCACAGGCATATAATTAGACGGGTCTGACCTCTTAAACAACCAGCTCCCTTGTCCAGAAGAGACACTTCTCACTTATATTTTAACAATACTCTCTTGATGAGCATTTATGAGTATATTAGGTTCAGAGTTATTAAGAGCATTTTCATTTAGTTTAGTCATTTGAATTCTCCTTATAATCAGCCATTGTGTTGTGGGGGTACCATTATCCTTCTAGGTCAGAAATGCATCCTGAATTTCTGAACATTTATTGGATGATTTTAGTCACAGAGCTAGTCTGTGTTATAGGAGAGAATCAAATTTCTTCTACTTTTTTCTAATTTCAATTTTGGGCTTTTCAAGTATATTATACTGAATGTCTTCACTTGGCATCCTTTAAGATCTTACCCATTAGGAAATACAGAACTTATGAGCCTAGCAGAAGATAAATATACTCATCAAATATGAAAGTGGTAGTATATAGGTAAAATGTTAACTTTTTGCTTAGCCCTAGTTAGAAATGCAGAGTTATGGAATAGAAATTCACTAATGAAATTGTGGGGGAACGAAACAAAACAACTTTACTTGGATCGTTCAGTGTGTAGAAATGGGACTCTAAAAGCAAAAAGGAAGACAACTTTCAATGATTCGGATTGACACAGCGACTGCAACCTGGGCTCGAACATAACCACAATCGAGAGCACGGGGTAGGACCGGCCACGTCTCCTTGGTTGCACGCGGAGTCACTATGTCAGAGCCATTTCACTACAACAACAAGAACAGCAAGAGTAACATCTGCACAGCTACTGAAATATATGCAAAGATAATTTTTGTGAATGTTTGCCAAGCACGCAATAAAAATGCCTGTATATACTTATTTTTTACAGCTGACCAGACAAATGAACATTTATTGTACCCAGGTTTTTATCTGAACCATACCTGTTAACACAGAAGACTTTCAACTAAAACCATAATCTTGATCTTAAAGAAATGTTTTTCAAACCTTTGTATTATTACCCATCTAGTGATTTGGGCCTTATTGGCAAAATAGGTAACATGTTCCACTGCTAACTTCAAGGTTGGAAGTTTGAAACCACCCGTCGCTCCACAGGACAAAGATGAGGTTTTCTACTCCTATGAAGAGTCAGAGTCTGGAAAGCCCGCAGGGGCAGTTTGGTCCTGTTTAATAGAGTTGCTCTGGGTTGGATCAACATGGCGGCCATGAGTCTGGAAGGTTTTTAATTTCGTTTTTGGAGTGATTTAGAAGAACAGAAGACATATTAAATTCTCCCCATTGTCTTTCCTCCCCCACCCCCATTCCGTTCTGTCTTTATATTGTAGACCTCAAGAAATTGAATTCGTCTCTTTCCTGTCAAAATTAAAGAGCTTTTCAGAACTTCATATCGAAAAAAATATGTGTTACATTTTATGCTCATATTTATATAAAACTATCGTGAAGTTGAATGACTTCGGTGTATTTTGAGTATATATGTGTATATGCGCAAGTGTACATAAATATTCATGTTGTTAATTTATGATAGTATTTTCAAAGCACTTTATTTGATAGATACACATAAGTGTATATAAAAGATATTTAAGGTAAAATTAAAATAATGTCAAGGAAACTGAGTCTAGCAAATTAAAAAAATTGATTTGAATTAGAATTCAAAAAGTTGGAATTGAAAATGCTATTTATTTATAAGAAATAGGCCAACATATTAACAGTGAATCTAAGTCTCTTATGAATCATCGTTGTTGTTTTTCTTAATGTCATTATTATAGCTTGCATTTGAGTAACTGTGTAATGAGATCTACTGTCAACTTGAGGAAGGGTAGGAGTCTAGCCTGTCAATCAGGTTGCAGTTTGATGACCTCTTTTGGAGGAATGACAGAGATAATTAGCTCACTGGAGGCCAGATACACTCTCGCCTTATGAGACATTCCTGTTGACAAGCCACAAGGAGCTACACTGATGGAGGTAGAGCCCTGGAGCTGGAAAAGCCACGCGGAGACCCACACTGATGCTGAGATGCTTCCACCACCACAGGATCCAAAAGATTTTCCACCCACTAGCCTGTCATCTTCCTGCATTCGGTGTCATTGCATGTGTTTCATGAGTCTGAAGAGGAATTTATAAACTGGTATCTGATATCTGGGCTAATATTGGACTTATGGACTAGATCTGAACTGAGCTGGGATGTTTTCTTAATATACAATTATTCTTTATGCAAAACTCCTTTTTATACACTTAGGGAGTATCTATGAATTTGCTTCTCTAGTCAACCCAGCCTAACACAGTAACCTACTGCCATCATGTTGATTCTGACTCAGGGGATGGGGAGATATATTTTGGTTGCAAGTGATTAATTCCTTTATTAAAATTAATTAATTAATTAATTTTTAAGCGTTTTGTTAGGGACTCATATGACTCTTATCACAGTCCATACATACATCAATTGTGTAAAGCACAGTTGTACATTCATTGCCCTCATCATTCTCAAAACATTTGCTCTCCACTTAAGTCCCCAGCATCTTTTAAATAGTTATGGGCATTTAGACTGACTTTTGAAATGGAAAAACAGAATAAGACAAAATGAAAGTTAACCAAAAAATAGAAAAAGGGAAACAGAAAATTAGAAATAGAAAATGTTAGGATTTCACGTTTATTAAAAACTAGTAAATCATTTTACTTAAAAGACAAATCTTATCAATAATACCTAAATACACTTAATAAGTGAATAATTTTCACTTTTCTAGCATTCTATAAACCTGGTTTCAAACCAAATTGTACATAGATTAAGTGAAGCTTCTTAAGGGAAAAATAACAGTTGTTAAACTGCTGTTTGGAACTTCACCAATAAAGGAAGAGAAAGATAATTTTACCGCCAGATATTCTCATCTTGAAATAAAAGCTACACTCATATGCAACCCCATGTTGGCTCTCTCTCTCCTATTAAATACATTTTAGGTTCATCTTGATATTTTGCACTCGCACCATTAACATACTTCATTCTGGATAGGCTGGAAATGAAGCATAGGAACAGTGTGCATGTACACACATGTGTGTGATTACATGCTTCTGAAAGAGTTGTATGTGTAAGCCTGGTGTGAGAGTTGAATGGAGAGACCTCTCAAGGAAAACAAAAAGGAAAGATCAACAGGTTCTTGAGCTGAGGGTGAGGGTATGATTATAAACAGCCATGAGAAGTGCAAAAAGAAAAGAAAAGAAAAGTTAAACTGGAAAGAGCGTGTGGTGGCCATAAGTGGAGTCAGCGAGAAGTACACCTACAGTGGACGCTATCTACTAAACTGCTGTGGCGCCCAAGGATCTCACCAAGTCTTGCAGAGCAAAGGACAATTGGATTAGCCATTTTTAGTACATTTATCAACAAATTCAATGCAACTCTAACTTATCTGACTTTTAATATCCACCCCCTCTAATTGACCCACGTATTAACTGGATGGACTAGTCATGCCCATTGATATTGCTGAGCCAACAGAGATTGTCAAATTTTTGGAATGATTTGAAAGAGGTTGTGAATAGTTCACCATAGCAATTTATATCAGACCTGACTCTTGTTAAAGAGAACATAATACTTTTACATAACTGAATTTATAAAACTCAATAAAATAGTTACTTTATCGAGACTTTTAAAAAGCTAAATTCTGAGTGCCTGGAAAACTGCCCAGATTACAGGTCAGCTGGTTATAGATAAACAGACTGTGTGAAGAAATCGGGTTGAACTATTAATACTGAAAATGCATTTGATTTGAAATGCCAATCTCTTCAAAATAATTGTCACCATCATTGTTTAGGAGTTCTTGGTACTGTCTTCAATATGGTCTCGATAGTTCTCATTTGGGAATCAGGCTGGCTTGTGGTTTACATTGCACCCCTGCTAAAGAGGGCTCCAATCTTGGTTTAGTGCTCTGATGTTGGCATCTTGAAATTTCAGATGACTTTTAAACGAGGGATCTCATATTTTTATTTTGTACTCTGCCTTGCAAATTTCATAATTGGTCCTTATGTGGAGAATGTTGGAAGGTCAGCTAGATAAGATCTTGATATTGAAATTGTGATAGTGTGTAAATTCAAATGACAGTTTCTGAAACAATAGAATGGGTTTAAATATATATACCATTCCCTTCTAGACTCAAGTACTTGATTTATGCTTAAAAAGGTAAAGGATTCCTTGGCATCATGTTTTCATGATCTTTTGAATAGTGTGCGTGTGTGTGTGTATGTGTGCGTTGAGAGAGAGAGAGAGAAATGGGTGTGAAAATAAAACAGTGTATACTTCCATTAAAATATCCTCTTCAAATTTTATATAGTGGCAGTTATTCATCTGACAGAATACCTGAGATAAAGTTACACAACCTGTAAAGCTCACCTCCACTTTCTTTGTACCAAGTAAGGAAACCGGTTATTGCTTTTTCCAGGAGATTGAATTGTTATAATTAAATTATATGTCATAATAATATTCAAATAGCTCTCAGTGTTTGGCAGGTATTAGTCTATTTTATTCTCCAGGTTTGTAATGTGATTCTTCCTTACCTCATTTGAGGTAGCCGGAGGTGGAAATTAGGGAGTCCTTGGAAAGGATGGCTTCTGGTACAACTAGATACACAATGATTTCATTCAGTGTTTTCCGATGCTGCTTTCTCCCCTCTTATTTCTACCTTCCAAATATGGTTAAATCACTTTATTTTCCTCAAGTCTAACAACCATTCATTCAGCTATCATAACTAACTCACTTCTTAGAACTGCTAGAAGCATTGGATTACCATGGAGAATAACCAGAAAGTGAAGCTGTTTCATATAGCTTAAGTCAATCTAGTGATTCAGAGGTTCATATAATAAAATAATAAATGCAATAATGTTAGGGGGTCATGATAATACCAACCAGATCAGAAGTGATATTTTAGATACGGTACTTTAGTCAGAGATGGATTTTCTGACAAATGTAATATTTGAGTCTAAGTGTAGGCTAGGAGCCCATTTTAAATACCCAGGAAAAGAACATTTCAGGATTAAAAAAACAAGACTCAAAGATAAGCATTTCAAAAACTAGTGGCGACAGAATGAAGAGAACACAGGAAATAATGGATATAAAATAGAGCTGGGGTCAAGGTGGTGCAGAAATTGATGGTGGCGGCGGCATGAAGTAAGCTTCAGCCCATGGGGTGTCTGAGTACAGCAGAGGGAAGTGGTGAGTGCTCTTGCATGGAGTCTTCATAATATTGGAGTCCATTGTTGTAAACACTGTGTCAATTCATCTTACTGAGAGTTTCCTGTGCCTTCACTGATGGGCGATGGAAATGGCTTTAAATTTAGGCTTACATGTGATGGAGAATCATTAAAAGGATAGTGTGCCCTAATCACATGACTTTCTTCGTTTGCTTTAGAAAAGCACTCTGGTCTCTCTGAGGATGATGATGGTGAGAGAATGGTGGCCTAGGGACTATGAGGTCATTGCAGTAGTCTAGGATAGAGAGGCAAGTGGCTTTCCCAAACAGATTTGGCACAGTTTCACAAATAGATTAGATTTAAAGTCTGGGAGAGTAGGGTATCAAGGAGAATCAGAGAATTCCCCCCAATACGTAAGTGAATGGTTGTGACATGAACTGCAGAGGATATGAGGGAAGGGAAAGATTTGCATGTGTTAGAATAATGGTTCTCCACCTTCCTAATGCTGCCACCCTTTAATATAGTTC
>NW_022111300.1:28168881-28178602 GCF_000313985.2 Echinops telfairi | reverse complement strand
TTTTGTCTCCCACTCTGCTGTGAAGAGAAGTAAAGTGAGTTGATTCTGCACCGTCTCTCTTCCCATTCTGATCCGCTCTGCAGTGCTTGTTGTCCATTTCTTTTCACAACGTAGTCTTGCTTCCTAGTGAAGATAAGGAAGGATGGTCCAGAGAGTTTCTTTTCTCTGCTGCGTTCCTGATACTCTTTTCCCCCAACTCTCTGCCAAAATAGATATTTTTAGTACTTTTTTCACATTTTTCTTGCAGTGTTTGCTGGGATATCCAGAGAAAAGAGTCTACAAGAAGGTGTGAACTACCCATCCCTGTGGCCCTTGGGGGTTTCACACTGTTCTGTCAGCTCTTGGTTGGCTTTCACAAAATTGCCAACTGCTCTGGCTGCACGCTTTCGCTTCTCCTTTGGCTAAGCATTTGCTCTGCTCACTTCTCTCTACAGGCACCTTCAATACTCAGATTCGGGGTAGTCCTTTGTTCTCCAACTTCAGTGCTATGACAGTTTTAAAAGAAATGCATGAAATTAAAATTTGGTCTAACAAGCTTTAGAATGGTGGTTCTTTCATATAGCCATGGGACTGAAACCCAGACTTTCTTATAGCAGGTTTGAAACATAAGCACTAAATAATATATCTATTAAAATGGATAGGTCTCAAAAATAGTAAGTGTGAATTCAATTTACAGTATTATACATACAATGGGAGAAGTGTTATATGTTTTTAAATACACAGCAATATTAGATGGCATGTATGTATATATTTATGTATTAAGGGTATAAAAATAGACTTGAAGGCTACAAAGAAAATTTATGATAATTACTACTCCTGAGGAAAAGTAATAAAAGGAATTTCAACTTTTTCTGTAATGTTCTTTTTTGTTAAAAAAAATTAAATTACTTTAATGTCCAACTAGACCATCAACTGAAGTATCCCCAAGGCCAGAAGCATCATCTATTCCTTAAGATGTGCCATGATGAGCTCAATTAGCGTCTTTGCTGTGGCAGCCATTCTGCAGACACTTGTCTTTGATAATCCATAGTGTTGAGGTTATTCTAACTTTATGCAGTATAGACAATTCGTAAAGTTTATATTATTTTGTTTTATATATTACCTCTGGTCCAATATTACTTCACTAAATCTCACCAAGTCACAGGTTCTAGAAGGCTTGTAGGAGAACATACTTTTATTTTTCCTTACGTGCATATTATAGTCCATCGTTATGTTAGATACTCCAAAAGTAATCTTCGTACCAATGCTGTAAAGAAGATCCAATCATTTCACATTTTTCTAACAGGAGGCTGAGACCCAAAGAAGTTAAGAAACTTGTCTAAACCCAAGCTATGAGACCCAAATAACACAAGTGCTGAATCAATCATTGCAAACAAAGTAAATACATAAAAATGAGGCTGCATAAATGTAAAAATATCAATCATTTTGGTTGGATTAGGGACGAACTGTCCAGCTATCTCTTCAATCAAGGCCTTATTTCTCCATCTCCTGTGAGTGTGTCAGAGACTTCCGTGGCTTCAGAAAACCACTTTTCAGAAAGGACCCATATCTAATGGCTGATTGAAACATGTGTATCAGGGACTGGTCCCTCAGTCTCAATTGTGGAAACTTTCAATGTTCCTGTTAACTTGTTCTACAAAGGCTGCATAAACAGTGAACGTTTCATCTACTGACAGATTCCCCTCACATGTTTCTAAAGGTGTTAGTAATCCAGGACATCCATTAAAATACAAATATTTTAAATTATGTTTCAGATTCCACTTCCTGGAAACTCTACCTACAACAAAGTGTGAGAAAATTCAATTTAAAACATTCGCAGTGCTTATTCATCTAGAGTTAATCTGAATATAGGTGGATAAGATGATATTTTAAAGTATGAAATTAAGATGATCATAAAAATAACAAGAAACCATGCTGAACGATTGTCCTGATAGTTCTTAGTTTCTCTGATCCAAATACTTTTCTTCCCTCATGACATCATCTTCCTTACCTACTCCATGGTGTAAGATTTATACTTTCTCTAAATACATTCTATGGCTTCCTGATGGAGTTCATTTCTGAATCAATTCTTCCTTTGTACTTTTAAATATCTTGGACATTTACAGATTTCAAGAGCTTTTATTTACTTCTGTTTTCCCCCCATCTCTTTTCAGAAAAGCATGTTGTTGATGTCATCTAATCAGTCCTTGATCCAAGACAAACTCCTGAACAACAGCACCCTACCACTTGCACCATACCCACAACCTGCAACCTACCTGTGATTGGTTGCACAATGGTTTTTATGAAACCAATGGAAGAAGGAAACAGAAGACAAACTGTTGTAATCCATGTGAGATTTTCAATGGCTGATTTTTTTTTTGAAGTAGATGATCAGTCTTTTTTGCTACTCTTTCTTTGTGTGGAATCTGAACTGAAACCCATTGAGCCTCACTTTAACATCCAAGCCTCCATGGCAGAAAGAATGACAGTATTTGGGATGCACTGGATGGGAATTGACACTGGGTTTGATACTCCTATCGAGTAACAGTTTTGGAAACTCATGGGGCAGTTCTACCTAATCTTCATGAGTCAGCACCAACTCAATGGCCTTGAGCTTGTTTGGGTTTAGATTTTGCTGCTTGGAAGGTGAGAATTTAACCACTGAACCATAACTGCCTTAGTAATCTCAGGCATTTTCTATTCTTTTTTCTATTTACTCAATGTAGGTTCTACATTCTTGTTGGGGAGAAAAAGATTACACATATTAAATTCTTATACAACGATGGAGAGCCAAGCAAGAAGTATGTTGGAAGAACTATGTTAATTAGTCAGTAGGTAAAGTATCATCACTGTAGTCAATAACAAGGCCCAGAAATCTCAAGAATGGTGCATTTGGGCAAGCAAAGCTGTAGTTATAATAAAATAAACAAATGGGTGTGTTTTAAAGTAATTTGAATGCTCTCAAACAACTCAGTAGTCAAGTAATTGTGGAAACAACTCTGGTTTATAGTGTGGCGTTGATCAGGTTTCAAATACTTTAGGAATTGAGAACAGGAATTAGTACAGTCAAGGAATGCTCCAAAGACGCTGGGTTACTTAAACTTGTGTGTGTGTGTGTGTGTGTGTGTGTGTGTGTGTGTGTGTGTGTGATGAGACACAAGATTTATATCACTGAGGGCTTAGTTGCCTTGTTTCCTTCTTTCCACTAATCCAGAAGTACATGGCACACAACATATTTAGATGTCCATGTTTATACTCTTTAAATACCTTGTTTTGGAGCTTGATTATGCCCATTCCCTGACTCCAAAATAATAATAACAAATAGAGAAAAGAGAGAAAAAAGAAAAATGCTACAAAAATAGTTTGCCTCTTTATGTTGAGCTTTTGTTGGAACATTTGTATTCAGGTGAGCACAATTCGTCTCTTCCTTCCCAGCCAGAGTGCCCGTTATGCCCTGATGCAGAAGGGGCAGCACATGAAGTGCTGAAATGGGAGATGCCTCCCATCTCCGATGAGTATCATGTCATCATTATGAGGAAACAGAGGTAATAAAAATCAAATATGGATTTTCTCACCTCTTTCCCACAAGCCCCCCTTGCCCTCTGCCTGAAGAGATTTGTTCTCCTCTGCTGCCTGACTCACATAGGCAAGTGCTGAGAGCAACAAGGCTCTGTGCTCAGCTCTTGCTATAAGGGTTGAGTTCTGTCTGTAGTCAAAACCATTAACATGTTTCAAGGGTTTTATTTTTCTGGAGAGCAGAGGCTAAAATGTAATTAGAGATTCATTTTATGGTCAATCTGAAACCCACACTTTATTCTATGGAGGAAATACATAATTAGGTGGGGAATGGAACAAAAGAGAAGTTACTAGGAAAACGTATTGCTCCTTAAATGTGAAAAATTGATTACCAAAAACCCAATGTGTTTACGCAACTCAGTTAATTGTCTATTAGTGTGTGGTGGAGACGGGGTATTTATGACTGATTGTATTAGAGTAAATAAGGCTTTCTAGTATGTAAAGAGTTACGGAAACCCACAGAGGCATTGCTGCTGTTGTTTTTAGGTGCCAAAGAGTCCGTCCCGACCCATCCTGACCTTAGGCGCAACAAAAGAATATGCTGCGTGTCCCGCAACAAAACAATAGGCTGCGTGTCCCGCACCATCCATACAGCTCTTCCTATGATGGAGCCCATCGTTGCAGCCTCCGTGTCAACCCATCTCTTTGGGAACCTTCCTCTTTTCCACTGCCCCTCTGATGTACGGAGCATGCTGTCCTTCTTCGGGGGATGCTATCTCCTGAAAATGTGTCCAAAGGATGCAATATGGAGTCTCGGCATCCTTGTTCGTCTCTTAGGAACACTCTGGCCATGTTTCTTCCAAAACAGATCAGTTTGTCCTTTAAGCAGTCCACGGTGATTTCAATATTCTTCTCCAGCACCACAATTGAAATGCATCCATTTTTCTTTGGTCTTCTTTATTCAATGTCCAATAAGGACAGCTCTACTCTGTTCTAAAGGGCTGCTATGAGTCAGAATTGATGCCATGGCAGTGGATGCTTGTACGAATGATCACAGAAATGGAAGGGAAGGATATTCCAGAGTCAGCCTGAGGTGATTCTTGGTGAATAGTATAGATATAAAATCATTTAAGACTGATTCCTATTAACATCCTCTTCCATGTCGCAATTAAGTGTGAATAGTGAGATATCATCTTAATTTGCATGACATTTATGTTGATAGAAGATACTATAAGCATAAGAGCCCTTATGAACCCAGCCCCCCAAAAACTGTTACTTGGATTTGACATATTAATAATTAAAATGTTTCCCCATCCAAAATCTAGTGCAAAATGTTCAGTTTTCCTCCAGATGAGGTAATAAGAGCTGGGTTGATCCTCTCACTTTAAATTCCAGCAATAACTACAATGGAAATAGTCTGGACAAAAAAATTCCAAACTATAGACCCAAAGAAAAAAACCTCTCAGGTAATGAAGAAGAATAATTCCTGAGATAGAAAAAATTACATTATTGTTACAATTTTATTTTTATTATTGTTACTAAGTGCTGTGAAGTAGGTTCTAGCTCACCTCAATCCTGGTACAACAGAAAGGTATTCATTTTGGTCCCGTGCCATCCCCATGATGCTTGCGGGAAGTGTTTTTCATTTCACCTGGTTGGACACCTTCTTAGTTTTTACTGACCTCTTCTCCAGGCCTTCGCTTTTCCTAATAACATATCTAAAGTATGTGAGAAGAAGCCTTGCTCTCTTCAATTTTAAGGAGTTTTCTGTCTATACACAGTCCAAGGTCTATTCATATGCCATAGTCCTGTATTGTGCCGACACCATCATTCAAAAGCATTGATTGTTTGTTAGTCTTCCTGTTCCATTGACCACCTTTCCCATATATATGAGATGGCTGAATATATCCTAGTTAGGGTAGGTGTTCCTTAACCCTCAAACTTATTGTTCGACTTTTTAATACGTTAAAAGTCTTTGCGTAAAATTTTCCCAGTGTGATATATCATTTGATATTTTGAATGATGTTCTATGGATGCTAATCGCAAAATAAAATTTATTATCACTTCAATATTTTATTCATTAATCCTTATGTTGCTCATTGGTCTAGTTGTGGGACTATATATATAATTTTGTGGTATAATCCATGCTGAAATCTGCAATTTTCTATCCTTATCAGTAAGTTCTTCAAGTGCTCTTCGTGCTCAGCAAAACGTTTGTGATGTTCACATTGGAGGTTGTTCATGAGTCTGTGTCCAATCATGATGCCACACACTGCTTCATGTATTTGACCTTCTGTGATGATTTGGTCAGTAAGGAGCCCTGGCGGCTTGGTGGTTTTGCACTGGTCTGCTAGTGGCAAGATCATCAATTCAATACAACCAGCAACTCCATGGGGTGAAGATGGTGCTGTCTCCTCTCTCAGGGTCACAGATACAGAAATTCACAGAGGCAGTTCTGCCCTGTTCTAGAGTGTTTGAGTCAGTGTGGACTTGACGGTCTTGAGTTTGGGTTGGTTTGGTGTTTGGTTGCACAGACTGAATAAGTATGATGAAAGCAGACACTTGCATTGTTAAATGACAGGCTCCCTTTGAACGTTTTGATGAACTGTATTTCTGTCGTTGTGAAGGTTCCACATAAGCACAAATAACTCTTCTTCAATTCCCATTCTGCACAATGTGATCCACAGTATATTATGATCCAAATAGCTTCATGCTTTGCATTATTGGTAAGTCACAGGTAAATCATAGATACATATTTCTGGTATTCTATGTTTTAACCAAGATTCGCTTGTCAGTAGCAATGGCATCTTTTGTTCTACCACAATTTCTAAATTTAGTTTGAATGCCAGCCAGTTCTCTGTCAATATAGTGCTCTAACTTTTTTAAAAATTATCTTCAGAAAGATATTACTTATATATGATATTAATAAAATTGCTTCATGATATTCACATTCAGTTGAATCAACCACCTTTCATTGGAATGGGGAAAAAATTGTACCTCTTACCCCGTCTCGTTAGTTTTCCAGGATCCTGTCTTCCAAATGTCTTAGCACAGATGAGTGATCACTTCCAACTTTGCGTACATGTGTTGAAATATCTTGATTGATAATCCAGTTCTGGAGCCTTGATTTTGCCAATGACTTCAATGCAGTTTGCAATTTTTCTCCAAAACCATAGGTTCTTGATAAAAGGCTACTCTCTGAAACCTATGGATGCCTCCCAATTATTTTTGGTGCAATGATTGTATTTTCCTTAAATTTTTTTGATGGTCTCTGTGTCATTTAAATTCGGTACATCCGTGCTTCGATATTACATTTCAACATAGCTTGTTCTGAGGTTGTTCCGCATTCCCCCCTAATTTCAGATATTTCCACATTGTATTCACTATTTTACTATGTCTTCTTTTGACATTTTTGAAACTGCTTTTGACATTTTCTTTACATGCTTTTTATTTCAACATTTCTTCCATATTCTCTAGTTGTTTTAAGATCAAACGCAAGTTATAGACACTTTCTGGTGTGTATTCTGGTTATTTCTTGCTTTCCTGTCTTTCTAATGACTTTGTGCATTCTTCAAATATGATGCACATAATATCATCCCCCAAATCCTGGACATTGGTGGCTTTTTTATCAATCTATTCTTCAGTTAGTGTCTAAATACAGGTGAGATATAATCTGGATTTTTTATGCCTGTGGTCAATTTCCAGTATACAATTTTGGGGAGGGAGATTTCAGGCTTTGTTCAGTGAGGAAACATACCTGAGAATGGAGAGAGGCCCAAGTGTCTGCATTTTGAAGGACAGAATGCTAGCTAGAAGAGAGCTGTCAAGAGGGCTCTGGAATGCTGACAAGTGTCCCTCTTGAGTATTCAACAACTTGCTGATCCAAGCACCTGGAAAGAGAACTCTTCACAAGACATCAGAAGAACAAACAACAAGATAAGATGCAATAATTAAAGCTGGAATATGGGTGAAAATATTGAATAATATCTGCAATCTCAAACCATTTAGGTAAACTTCGTAATTAGAGGGACATCAGGTAGAAGTAAGAAGGTTTTCCTACAAGCATGGATGAAATTGTTCTAAAGCAAATACTGATCTGGTTCTGCCCAACAAAGATAAAACGTGTGATCATTATAGACTAAACTCTTTTTCAAATAACTCAACTATATTCAGAAATAAAAGTAATACCATTTATAATTATTTAAAAACATGAAATACTTAGAAATATACTACAAGAGAGCTTAAAGGCAAGTTAGCTAAATTAAAAAAAAATATTACTGAAAGTAACTAAAATACATCTTAATCAGTGTTTCCCAGTGAGTGATACCACTCCTGGGAGGCACATGAAGGGTGTGTGTGTGTGTGTGTGTGTGTGTGTGTGTGTGTGTGTGTGAAAGGTGCAGCCAAAGCAGATATCCACACTTTCTCTTGCATTATGCACTATAGCACAAACGCTTTTAATTTCCAGGAGGACCCTGAGTGCATTTTTTTCTCGAGCGGGCCCAATAAGAATGGGATATATCAAAGGATCCCAGGGATTCCAATAGCCAAAGTGTAATTGTTTTCCATAATAGTGGTATACATTATTAAAAATTAACAATGTACCTTAATCAAATTTTGTGAAGGATTTTATTTTGCTTGGATCCCCCAATAAATTCTCATAGAAGTACATTCAAGAACTCAAACAACTTATTGCATTGATACACTAGCTGAACAAGATCTCTTTTTATAGATGTACCTGACCCAAGCTATTACAATTGCAATTACCTTACAGGTGTGCGAGGGTTGAATGATAAATAAGGAAGACTGAAGAAGAGTTATGCTTTTGGATTGTGGTGCTGGTGAAGAGTCTCAAAAGTGCCTGGGCCTGTTAGAAAGAACAAACATATCTTGAAAGAAGTGCAACCAAAAGCGAGAATGGCAAGATTTAGTTTCATGTACTTTTGATAGGTTATGTGCAGAGACAAGTTTCTGGATATGGACATCATACGGGGTAAAGTGGAGAGTCAATGAAAAAGAGGAAGACTCTCAAGGAGATGAGTTGACACAGTGAGTACAGCAATGAGTTCACATATCATAACAACTATGATGGTGGTGCAGGCCCAGACAGCATTTCTTGCTATTGTATTGGTGAGAACCAATTCAACAGCTTTGATACATGTTGCCAACACCTAACAATGATAGAAAAAACATGAACGCCTCAATAAAAGACAGAAGATAAAAATTGATCCTATGATCTCAGATAAGTAAAGTTAGTATTTTAAAGATACCCATTCTCAATATTTAACAAAAAAGTTACTTATATACTAAAAGTTGTCTCAAGCAAAATTTCAATTGGATTCCTTTTAGGCGTTTGATACATTCATTCTGATACTTATACAGAAGAATAAACATATTAAAAACACAGTGTAATTTGATTGAGGGAGTTGCCCATGAAAATTATGATATCCTATAATGACATAGCTTTGAAATCAGCTCCTAAACAAGAGATGACATGAATAGAGAGTTTAGAGACAAATCCAGTTATATACAAGAGTTACAGAACTTAATAACTAACAACATTGAGACAAATTAATGGAGAAAATAAAGAATATATCCATGACCTTTTTATGGCAATACAAATATATATATATTTATCAAAGACCCCAAATAAAATAGACTACAGGAAGATTAAAGATGTAAACTAAAGTTAAAATTGTTACATTTATATATAATTGTTATATTAATATAAACAAATATAGGAAAATATCTTTGTGACCTTGTTGTTAGGAAAGACTTTACACATCTAAAATAATTTTTTTTAAACTATAAATGAGAGGAAAATTTTACACATTTAATAATCAAAAAGTGTAAAATAAATTGAAAGAATAGATTTCTACCAAAGAGATATCCAAGAGACAAATTTTACAAATAAGTGACACATTTGGTTATGATGCTTTAGATATTTAAATATGGTAAGATAAATACTTAAATATTTAAATATGGTAAAATAATTATATAGATAAACTATAATTTCCTGAAAAAAATCAATAACCACAATAAAACACTTGACATATGGACAGAAATCTGAAAGAAGAAAACTCTAAAAACTTTCAAATACATATAAAAAAAGTGCTCAAACACATGATAAATCTGGGAAGTGCAATTAAAATGGCTAAAGGGAGTGCGGAGTGGAGACCCAAAGCCCATTAGTAGGCCACTGGAGATCCCCTTGCAGAGTGGTCTC
>NW_022111300.1:28127718-28167222 GCF_000313985.2 Echinops telfairi | reverse complement strand
ATAATCACCCAATAAAATGATTTAAAAAGAAATAGTCAAAATTAAACCATTTCAAGAAGTATCTTACGATGAAGAACCAATGACACTAAAACAAAAAGCCAAAGCTTCATTGAAGGCATTAGACAAAAACAAAGTTCCAGGGATTGATGGAAGACCAATAGAGATGTTTCATCAAGATGATGAAGGACTGAAAGCGCTCATTCATCTATGACAAGAAATTTGGAAGACAGCTATTTGGCCAACTGCCTTGAAGAGATGCGTATTTGTACCCATTCCCAAAGAGAACATCATTGACATCACATGCACGCAAATTTTTGCTGAAGATCATTCAATAACTGTTGTAAGAATACAAGGATAGGAAGCGCCAGAAATTCAAGCTGGATTCAGAAGAGGCTGTAGTGATATCCTTGTTGATATTAGGTAGATATTGTCTGAAAGTGAGAACACCAGACGTATGGTACTTGTATTTTACTGACTAAGCAAAGGAATTTGACTCTGTGGATGAAAACAAAACAAAACAAAAATTGTGGATAGCCTCAAGAAGAACGGGAATTCTAGAACACTTCATTGTACTCATGTGAAATCTGTACAAGGGCTAAGAGGCAATTATGTGGAAAGTACAACAGATTATTGGGTGATTTAAAGGAATGTGTCAGGGTCATATCCTCTCACCATATTTATTCAATCTGTATGCTGATCAAATCATTAGAGAAGCTGGCTTATATGAACAAGAATGTAACCTCAAGATCAGAGGAAACACACAAGATATATATAGGTGCTATACCAAAGTGTGGTTAAAGAAATTAGTGCTTGGCTATCAGAAAGAATAGTGTCTGGGGTCTTGAAGGCTTGTTTCTGACAAGCAGCCATGTAAGTGAGACATTTACTTAGTCCACATGTAAGAAGCAAACCAACATTTGTGATGCAAGGATTGTAAATTATATAATCCATATCTGAAGGAGGGAATAGTATCAGAGCTTAAATATGAGATTCTGGTGTGCAGAAGGTTATGGACGACAGTGGAAGCCCAAAATACATTTGTGAAATCTATATAGGAAATAAGCCTCCAGTGATTTCCCCCTAACCATGATTGAGGGATGGGAATAACCTGGTTATGAGACAGAAAGGATTGGAAAACCAACTATAGTAGATTAAAATGGTTAATCTGACTTGAAAGGTTAAAACTTTGTCATTTGATCTCTCCTCTGATACACTTTGGGTTTGATCTGGGTTTTAATATTTTCTGTGTGTGTGTGTGTGTGTGTGTTTCATAGTGGGGTTTATTTCTGTTGCATTTTGCCTTCTTGAATTGAATCTTTGTTATGTGTCTTTCAGTATATGAAACTCAGGAGAGATAAACCTGCAGAGACAACAACTAGAATAAGGATCCCTGAGTTAGTTAGTTTATTGTGCTAACCTTGCTGATAAATACATGTGGGATTAATTGAAGGGCAGAGGGATAAATGGATCGGTGACCCTCACCTTTAAATTCTCAGATCTCTTGCTTTCTGATGGTCGAAGCAGGGTCCAGCTTCCTTAGCAGTTCCCTGCTTCAGCTGGCAAGGCTGACTTCCCACAAGACATCCCCAAAGAGAAGCCACATGGACCTACCCCGATGCAGCCCTGGGTGTTGTAGCAGCTGTGTGGAGACCCCTGCCAGCGCTAATATGCTTACACATTCACTGACTTGGTTTTCCTCCTGCAGTCATTGTGTCTGTTTTGTGAGATGGAGGAGGACTTTGTGGATTAGTGTTGGACATATGGGTTAATAGGTTAATGTTGGACTTGTGGGCTTGGGCAGCACTCAGTTGGGATGTTTTCCTTGATGCACACTTAACCTTTATATAAAACTCTCTCTTATGCATGAGTTTATGTGGATTTGTTTCTCTAAAGTACCCAGACTAACACAGTTTCTGAGGGGTACAGTGAAGGAAGTGAGGGGGCAAAGGGAAGCTGGTCTTAAGGGGTTCAGGAAGGAAGAAAATGTTTTGAAGCTGTTTTTGGTAGCAATTGTACAATACTACTTGATATGATTGAGCTTTGAGATGTCTGGATTAATGGTATAAAACCTCGATAAGCTCCTAATAAAATGGATTGGGGAAAAAAGGTCAAAGACCAATATATTAATGACCTTTGATATGCAGAGAAAACAACATCCTGAAACACTTGTTTATTGAAGCTTTCAGTATGGATTCCAACTCATTGTAAAGACCAAAATCCTCACAACTGGGTCAAAAGGTAACATTACAATAAATGGAGAAAAGTTTGAAGTTTCAAGAATTTTGTCTTGCCTGAATACACAATCAATGACCATGGAAGCAGCACTAAAGAGATATAAGGACACATTGCTTTGGGCAAGTCAGCTGTACATGACCTCTTCGAAGTGCTGAAAAGCAAGTAAATTACTTTGAGTGCTAAGGTGTGGCTAACCCATTCCATTGTATATTCAATCATCTCATATGCATTTGCGAGTGGATATTGAATGAGGAAGACTGAAGAACAGTCTATACAATTGAATCACGGTGCTGGAGAAGCATATTGCAAGTATGATGGACTGCCAAAGGATCAAGCAAATCTCTCGCGGAAGAAGTATAGCCAGAGGCAAGGAGGGGGAGACTTCTTTCAGGTACTTTGGATATATTATTAAAAGACTTCAGTCTGGGATAAGGACATTTTTTTGGTAAAGTAGGGGGAGAAAGAGAGTGGGGCAAAAGAGAGACAGACACACAGAGAGACAGAGAGAGAGAAACACTCAACAGGAAGGATTGGCACAGTGGCTGCAACTCAATGCGCTCAAATATAAGGACAATGTGAGGATGGATCCAGACTGGGCAGCATTCCCTTCTGTTGTTCACAGGATCCCTCTGAATCAGAATAGACCCCACAGCACCTACCAGCAACTATGAAAGTGGACTTGTTACCATTGATCACATGGTAACGCGAGTTGTGAACACTGACAACAAGAATAACGACTAGGTAAAATGTGATGTACACCTACCTTGGAAGCCAATGCAGTTAGATATAATTGACTTAGAGACAGTGGTCTAAGATACTGGGCTAGCTGCTCACAAAGTAACAATGGTGAAATGAGTAAGAGATTGGCAGCTGTATTGTTTTTGCTGCCATGTGCTGTGTGTAGAACTTTCTCTGTATCATTGCCACCAACATTCACTAGCAACAAAGGCTGGTCCACTCAGTGCATCTGCACAATTGTTGCCCTCTTTGACCTTGTTGTTGCACTTGTACATCACAATAGACTTTTTGAGAGAAACTTATTTTTTAATGCACTTTAGTTATCAGGATGATGGCCCATGAAAGAAGGAGTTGGAATAAGGGATGGGAAATTAAATTCATGCATATATATCAAAGTAAAGAATGAAAATGTCAGTTAAGACAGGAACTTCCTTTTAGAGGCAATGATGATAACCGTCAATGATACATTTCTCCTTTCTAAGCCATCCTCCCCTATTTATTTTATTACAGTGTTTGTGCTGCTTTGACTCCCATGGGCCTATGTGCTGGTTAATGAGCTATCATGCTATGCATTTACTTACCTCATCCTTAAATCCTTGAAAACCCCTGACTCACTCCAGGAGTCATGATTCAACTCCTCATTAAGTAGTTTGAGAAATAAAGAACTTTTAATTAGGTGGCTTGATAAAATTTCTGCCTCATAATGGATTATGTAAGCTTTCTGCTCCAAAATAATTTCTACTACCAAGTGAATCCATTGAGATTAGCTCTGTCTGATAGCCTAATAAATAAATGCATGTATCAGAATAGTTGTGTGCTGAAGCATTCTTCCTTTTATCCACTCCTCTAATTCATTTACACAATTTGACAACTATGTGAACAGTTTCGCAAAAGCTTAGCGAGTGCTGATTTATTTCCCTTTGACAATATTTTAAGAACATAGCAGGTATTTCCCCACCTATCTACATGTACAAATCTAAAATTCCTAATGAGACTTTTTTAGAGAACCTCCAGAATTATATTTTATACAATATTCACTTACTGCATTTTTAAAAATGGAAATGATGTGTGCTATTACAGAGAATTTGTTATACACATGTTAGAGGCAGAAATCAATTACAGATGAGACTGGACAATGTGTTTTCTTTTTTTTTTTTTAAGTTATTTATCTACTCTTGTTCCATAGCAGGTAAAACACAAGGATTAGTCAAAAAGTATTGCTTCAAAATAGAAACTTTTATTAAGCAAGAATACCAAAATATGAGGATATTTTTGTCAGCATACTTTACGTCTTTTTCTGTCATATCTTGAAGATTTCCTGACTCCTTGATTTATACCATGTTAAAATGACAGTCTTTGCATCCTTGAGAGCCTCCCGTTTGTTCCTTTTAAATGACTTTTCAGTTGGGGGTATACCAATTCCGTGTTCCATTTTCTGAAAACATTTTCATCACAAACCCCTGACCTTATCTTGTGTCCTTGGTGCAAATCTTTTCAAATTTCCCTTAGGGAGTTCCCAAAGCACTGTAACCATAACCTTCTGGGCTGATCTGTCTTACATTTATTTACCTGTCCTAGTAGATCCCCTTGGAATGTTGTCACTGGATTTGTGTTTGTTTTTGTTTTTTTAGGGGATTGGGGATGTACCCTAATGAAACTAAGATAAGTGTAGTGCTTGTAGAAAACTTGCCTGTAGCCATCCAATGATTGAAGAAACATGTTCACATAATTTGCGGGGTGCGGGTGGGAGGGGATAAACCCAGACATGTAGGACCTGGAAGTTTGATAGTAATGTCCATAGACATTTTTTACTTACTCTTGTATTTTGTTTCATAATGAGGATCCCCTTGCAGTCACAATATAACCACTTGTTTTTTTATGTCACAATGCAAGCAATGGCAACGTGTGATTTGGGTTAGTCATTTATTTATTTTTCGTAATGCTTTCAGTGCAGCTTGGATTTCTTCCTTCAGTGCCATCAGTTCTTGATCATATGATAGCTCTTGAAAAGGCTGAATGTTACTCAATACTTTTTAGTAAAATGACTCTTTGTATTTCTTTCATCTTCATTTGGTGTTTCTTGAAGAATTCATCATTTTGCCCATAGAATCCTTCAACTTTGAACTGGAGGCTTGGGTTCTTGTTCCTCAGTTTAAGACAGGCTGAGCATGTTCCTCCCTGAGAAAGGACATCGTGCCTGGTGGGGTGGGAAGAAGAAGATCAGCAAACTAGAGGAAGACCGTCACCAAAATGGATTAACATAGTGGCTGAACCAGTGAATTAACACATCATTGAGAAGCTGGTCTAGGGTGGAGTGGGATTTTGTTGTGTTGTTCCTAGGGATATTCCTATTTCAAATCAACTCAAAGTCCCCTAAAAATAAAATTTATAGGCATACGTATACTTATGTATTTACTAAATCTAGGGACAAATATCTTGATTTAAAATGTAATATAATTGGCTCTAGGGATTTACAATTAGATCTGATATTGACAGGCAGTTTTGAAGAGTGATCTTAAGTTGTGTTGCAGAATTCCTAGGAGCATCTGATTTGAATTGCCATACAGCCATGTTTGGGTGCGAATGGAAGGGAGAGGGAGGTTATGCGTAACACAGTCTGTGTCTGCGCAGATCGGTGCTCTTCTCTTCAGACATTCAGCAAATGGCAAAAATAATACTTACTAGTGTGTGATTAAATTCACCATTTGCTAGATAAACAGTGAAGCTTACTAAAGATACAAAAAGTTCTTATTAACATAGAAGAACAAAAGCTAAGTAGTTATTAAGCATGGCAAAGGGGGAATCGATCACAAGGATCAACATATAACCACCACCACCCCAGGGGGATGAACAACAGAAAAGTGGGTGAAGGGTGACAGAGGACGATGTAAGATATGAAAATAATAATAATTTATAACTTATCAAGGGTTCATGAGGGAGGGTGAGGGAAGGAGGGGTAAAAATGAGCTGATACCAAGGGCTCAAGTAGAAAGAAAATGCTTTGAAAATGACGATGGCAACATATGTACAAATGTGCTTGACACAATGGATGAATGTATGGATTATGATAAGACATTAAGAGCCCCCAGTAAAAGTACTTAATAAATAAATAAATAAATAACCATGGAATAAACTAAGTAGATATCATATCTGTCTTCAAACATGTGAAATTCACGTGTTGACATGTGGTCTTGTTAGTCTCTCTCTTTGTTGCATACACTCATACTAGTATATGTGTTACAGAAAGTCAGATCTTGTTTTTCTTATACAAGAAACTGATACAATATTTTAAGGTAACTTTCACAAGTCTACCTGGGAGTTGGCTTCAAAATCTTTTTTTTTCTTTTTCTTATGATAATATTCCTTCCATGGCACCACAATTGACTTATAAGATAACTAGAATTCAAGCCCAGTGTTAGGGAGCTATGTGGGGGAAATAAGAATGCCATCTGCAGAAATTCAAAGTGGCTTGCTGGGTAAAATGTTGGATGCTAAACGTGAGTTCATCTATAGAGATCAGTGAATGAGAACTAAAGGTCTTCACCAGCTTTAATCATTACAGCTATAGAATTACATTATCGCCAGAGGGATAAAGCTATATTAGAGAATTTCATGTGGCATATATAAAACCTGATTAATGAACCTAGTCAACCCAGTATCACATATCTCTTTAATTGCACAAATGGGACATGAGCCATTAGAACAGCATATATGTATGTGTATACATACATGTGTACCAGTACACCTGCACATGTTGCTGTTGTGTCTAGTAAAGTGGATTCTTACTCTAAGAAATTCTACATAACAAAGTAGAACTGCTTTAAAAAGATTCCTAGGCTGTAATCTTTATAGGAGCTGATCACCTGATCTTTTCTCCTGCCAAAGTGCCACTGGGTTTGAACCATTGACCTTTTGGTTATTGGCCAAGCACTCGACCACATGCAACCAAGGGCTCACTTATACATGATCTTAAGAAAGTAGAGTGATGATAATAATACAAATATGTGGAAATGAATAAGGGAAAAGGCTCTCATTCTGTCAGTTTTCTTAAGTGCTGGCACAACCTCTAGATTATCAGTTAATCCCAATTGACAAAAAATAAGAGAAATGTTGACAATCACTGGTGCATGGAAAAGATTTCTTTGATTGAATGGCTATAAAATGTTGTCGGATGAGTAGTTTAAGGCCTGTGGACTTTGTAGAGAATATGAGCATCAGGGAGACAGCTCAGATGTTTTCAAACATGTGAATTACTGTCAGATGAGGAAAAACATGAATTCTATGTGACACAGCAAGGCACGCTAAAGCCAAAGGATACAAGTTACAGTAAAACATAATTTCAGGAGATAAGTCCTTGATTTTCTATCAGAGCTCTTTATCAGCTGCGCCAGGACAGTGCAGTGCTAGGCCTCTAGCAGAGGGGATTTAGCCATCCTAGGAAGACACAATTAGATGATAGATGAGTCTCTTCTGACCCCGAATCTAGGATTATATAAACAATTCACAAATAAATTAGTTTCCTATTTTTTTCATGATGATAGTCGCAACCATGTTTAACACAGATTCAAATATCAACCAGACCCTATAATACCTTTCAAAATTCACAGGTGTCTCTCCTCTGTTTTTACCATTGACAAATATAACTTCCTGTTTTGAAGAAGAGAAGGAAAAAAATCCCAAAGCTACTATTCACATCAAAGAGCTTTTGAAATATAACATTTAGAAGAGTTAAGAAGTAAAGCAGTAAGAAATAACTATGAATTAAATGTCCCTTAAAAAATGGGTGTTAAAAATTGATGGAACAGCCCCTGGCAAACCACTCTTGAGGATTTTGCAAAGTCCCCCATCTCTGAAATATTCTTTGTTACACTTGACAAAGTCAACGTCACGAAGTATCTCAAAAGATATTGACCATGAATATTGACACATGAATATTTCACAGCCACATATAAATAGGCAATCCAAGTTTTCAGTTTCTTCAGTTTAGAAACAAAATGCAGTCCAATTCATTCTTAGGGAATGAGCATTTCCTGGACAATTTCCAATGGAGGAAAATAAATTTGTGTAAACACATCTATTGAAAATAGCATCCCTTCTATAATTATTGTCCTATTTATCAATGAAAAGTTCATACCTTTATTTAGTATATTTATTGGTTTTTGTTTTGTTTTGTTTTGTTTTATTTTATTTCCAACCACCAGCCACTCTGAGGCAGAAAAATAGGCTTTCTACTTCCATGAAAAATTAGCCTTTGAAATCCACAGGGGATGTGCTATACAGCCCTGTAATGTTACTGTGAGTTGACATTGATTGTTGGCAATGTGTTGGTTTGGCGTTTCTATGACTTTATTTAGTTTCTTTTTAAATCACAACATTGCTGTTATTGCTACTACCTTGCTCCTTTCTTTGATTATTCTCTTCTTCTCTCGCATAATGTCCTTACACTATATAGTCTCTTTTTGCACGAGCCTTTGGTCCTTGTCCTCTAGCCTGAGGTAGTTAGTTTATTGTGCCAACTTGGCCGATAAATACATGTGGGGTTAATTGAAGGGCAGAGAGATAAATGGCTTGGTGTGCCTCACCTTTCTAGTTCTCCGGTCTCTTGCTTTGTGATGGTCAGACCAGGGTGCAGCTGCCCTAGCCAGTTCCCAGGTTCAGCTGGCAAGGCTCACTTCCTGCAAGACATTCCCAAGGAGAAGCCACATGGACCTGCCCTGATGCAGCCCTGGGTGCTGGAGCAGCCATGTGGAGACCCCTGCCAGAGTGGAGATGCTTCTACATTCACTGATTCAGCTTTCCTCCTGCAGTTGGCATCATAGTGTGTGTTTTGTGAGATGGAGGAGGACTTTGTGGATTGGTATAGGACATATGGGTTAATGTTGGACTTGTGCACTTGGGCAGCACTGGGTTGGGATGTTTTCTTGATACGCACTTAACCTTTATATGAAACTCTCTCTTATACATGAGTTTCTGTGGATTTGTTTCTCTAAAGTACCCAGACTAACACATAGCCGAACATGTTTCAGTAAGGATTTGCATCCATGTTCACTTTCAGCCTTCTCCTGAACCACAGGTGATACAGTAGGGTTCTCAGCATTCATACAACACAGAGAGGGTGAGGGTCGCAGCCAAGCCCTGAAAATGGCACAGAGGTCCTAGCCACTAGTGACAGTTGAACTACCGTATCACCGCAAGAATGACTCTTTCAAGGTTTATTCACTTGTTTGAAACAAAGATTCATTTGTTTAAATCACATTTCATTTGAGTTCTCAGTTGTGTGCAGCCAGATTTCACTTTAATCGATTAATCAATGGGTTCAGAAAATAAGCAAGACATAACCTCTACTTAACCCTTGGATTAACTCAAAGGCTTTCTGCTCTGGGAAACATTAGTTAATCCCAGAGAACAAGTAAGATTTCCCTTTTCTATTCTCTCATTTTACCTCATGACATTTGCAGTGATATTGTGATGATTAAATTATTATATTCTCACTCTTACTCTTGCCTCCCTCCCCCACACTGTGTTGGAACAGTGGACCTAGAGAACCAAAAATGCGTCCAGAGGGTCTCACGTTCAATAGGTTCACAATATATGGTGAAGAGATGTAGTAATGATGGATCCAGAAAAGGTAGACAAGGTAGTAGCACATTTCAAGCAACTATGGTAGTCAATAATGTGGCTGACATTATTAGCAAGGTTTGCTGGGAATAAGGGGCTGTAAGGAGAACCCAAATACCACCAGGCTACTGAGGCAGCACCTGGGACTGACACCTCATCAAGGAAGCAAGGTAGTAGCAGAATTACAGAAACTAATGAGCAAGGTAATGCAGAATTAATGCACCCTTTTCTGGAGAGTCTTTACTTTCTACAACAGTTGTATTTTTGTAGTCCAATACAGCAGCCATAGTCATATTTGATTACTGAGTACTTGAAACGTGCTTAGTATGAATTGAGATATACTGTACACTCAATTGTGAGGTCCAGCCTCACAACTGAAAGGGTCCCAAGGAACAGCTGTGCATCTGCGGAAAAATAAATAGACAAAGCATGCAAGGACTTACTTTCTCAGAAGTCAGGAACAAGAAGCAGAGTGAATGTATTCTCCAACAGACTTATATAGTCTTAGGGTATGCAGGTCCTGTCAATCACACATGTAACAGACTAAGTTAAGGTGGGCAGTGCCTTAACCTAGCTGTCCCTCAGCTCATTGGGGGAGTAACCCAACAGGGAGGCAGAGGGGCATTGATTGTCCTTTATGGGAGGAGAACAGGAGAACTTGTTTGTTCTCAGAGATCGACAGCCTTCAGCACATAATGAGCAGCTGCGTGCTTGTAGCAGGCATCTTTAAAGTACCACTAATGTGGGGATGATTTTTAGTATGGAGAATGGGACTTGGAGTATTCTCTAACTCACAAATATAAAGGCCTTTCTTTACCAGTCATCTTAATTATGAGCATAGAGAATTTGGCTGCATACATTCTCTATGTCTTCAGTTAGCCACACTCAATTTCAAAGATAGTACAGAAAAGAATATAAAACACCATAGTA
Source organism: Echinops telfairi (assembly GCF_000313985.2). Classification (NCBI taxonomy): domain Eukaryota; kingdom Metazoa; phylum Chordata; class Mammalia; order Afrosoricida; family Tenrecidae; genus Echinops; species Echinops telfairi. The sequence continues at coordinate 28,156,701 of NW_022111300.1, read as the reverse complement.
TAACTGCAATATTAATTACCTGCTATAATGAAACAGAATGAAATGTGAAATGATATTTTATTTTACGATGTTTTACTTTTTAAGGCAAATTTTAAAATTCAAAATTCCATCTGCTGTTTGTTTTGTATTTTATATTTTTATGGGGCAGTGTTGGTCCAGATTAAAAATCTGATGGTCTCAGGATGGGTATGCTGGGATGTGGTTGGTAAAAATGAAAACTTTGCAAAAACATATATTTTAAAAAACGTGTGATTATCCTGCTCCAACCTGACTCTGCTTGTAGCCATGACAAACCTGTCATGAGAGAGTCATTTCTAGACCATCTCACAGCATGTCATAAACCAACATTGCTCTTTAGATTTCTAAAGTGATGACATAATTAAGGTTTCTGGCCTAATTCCTTTTAATGTTCATTATGTATGTATGTATGTTCTGTATAATCCCATTTAGAGTGTGCCATCAATGAGCAGCCAGGTCTGGGTAAACTGACACTACAAATATAATTTCATTCCCATTTTCCTCTACATGCATGGCAATCCTCAGCAATCAGTTATCACATTTTTCCACTGTGAAACAATATTGCCTGAAATGATTTTTTTAACTCAATACCCTAAGAACATGCTAAAATATTTCAGAGTAGAAACACAAGATACGACCTTCTACTACCCCTGCTCGATGTGGTAAACTTCTTCAAACTGATGTTTCCATGATGGGAGTGTTTCCAGAACTTCATATACACAGAATCCCATGCGGATACAATAAAAATTAATGCCTAGAATTGAATTAAAATTTTTATTTTTCACTTTCAAACTTCTTCCCCTATGTTTCTTTCTTTCTTTTTTTTCCTTACAATGAAGGGAATTTTCATCTTTATAGTTGTGCAAGCAAAAAGTTAGATGTGAACCTCGTTTCTCTTTTTTCTTCAACTTTGACTAGAATAAATTACCAAATTGTCACAGTTACACGGTCTCGTTGTTGTTGAATTCTTTGTTATTCTTCTGTTATTCCCGTATTTCAGATTTTTGTCAGTTTTTTGTCTAAGTTACTAAAGGACACTCAAGTTTTGTCCTTTCTGATCCATTCTCAGTACTGAAGCCATATTGATCTTTCTAAAACACAATTCTCTGCTTCTTCTTATGTACATCTTCACATTAGACTTAGAAGAAAGTTCAAATACCACAATAATGCTGATTTCCTGGTCGTCCGGTATCTCCACCCTTATTTTCTGTCCTCCCGGTCTCATCCGGCTCTGCTCTCCTGAGAATATCTCACTGCTGTATGTCAGTGCATCCTCCTTCTTCTGCTGTCAAATTCGTCCTCACCTTTTGACACCCAGATCATGATTCACAGAGCTCTTTGAGAATCATAATGGTTTCTATCTATTCATTTTGCCAACACACCATTTGCCTGGGCCTGAACAAAAATAAGGGCATGCAGTGGTAGAAAACTTAAAGCCATCAAATAGTCATATCAATGAATTATAAGATAAACACTGCCATTGAGTTGATTCTGACTCATAAAAATATGATTATTATGATGATAACTACAAGATAAAATCATTTACAAACTCCAAACAGCACTTTATCAATCCACCTACAGTCTAGCAGATGCTCCTAACTAGGATAGGAAAAGACAAACAGACCAGAAACACACTAACACATCCTCTTATAAATATGTATCAAAGCCAATAGGCATCCTGTTAGATGGGGTAAGAATGCAAATGTATCTTCCGTTTATGTAGTCTGTGTCTGACCTGTGGTTTTCCTCATCTGAGCTCAGAGAGACCCAGAACACTTGGGGGAAGGAATGTGACTACATGTTCACTTCTCTCTGGGAAAGAAGTTTCAAGAAACTTGCTAGAGCTGGCAGGATAAACCTTGCTCATTTTTAGTAGAAAATCTTAAGGGGAAATTCACTATGAGCGGCCAGAATAGAGCCTATTTACCTGATCCCTGAACAACGGTTCAGAATTTATGAGACAAGAACACGTAAGAGGGTAAATCAAAAAGTATTGCTACTAGGGTCCTCATTCCTTACAGGCTTATTCCAAACAAAATATGCATGAATATGTTTCAGAGATCAGTGTATGGCTGTAGACAAATTCTTTCTGCAATACACTTCTCTGAGTCTTGTGGGAGTGCCCTCAAAGTAAAGCACCTTAAACACACCTGTCCAAGCAGATATGAACCTGTGGTTCTCCTTTTGACTGGGGTATAATCCTGATAGATTTTCTTGAAGAATATAGCACAAGTATTGGTGTTTATTACAAAAATACTATAAAAAATTGAAAAATGCATTTTTGAGAAGGCTGGGGAAGTTGTGCCATTTTTTTTTCTTCCCATCATGACGTTGCAGCTCCTCATTCCCCAGGGTAGAAAGGGCTTTTCCAGGGGAATTCTATTGGGAAATCTTACTCCATACACCTTACAGCCCTGACCTTGCCCTTCAGAGATTCTTTTAGCTACCAAGCTCCAGGAATATGTCAACAGAAGGCTATGGGAATACCTTTAGGATGACAGAACTCTCATTAGACTTGATGTAAGTCCAAGGGTGTAGAGACATTTAGCGAGGACAGATTCAGAGAGATGGAAATGCTACCAAATCCAAAACTGTAGATTCACATTTTGATGTTTTTCTTTTCTTTTATAGTTGCATATAATTTTAAAACAAAACAATATCTGTACCTAACAGGATAAAACTAAAATGCTTGCAATTCAATATGTGTCAACTTCATTTAAACATAATAATCTATAACTGGACAAAACAAAATTTTCTTTAATAAAGTTTTCTATGATTTTGTGGAAATACTTTTGGACTTACCCTCATACGTGGGAACTGAAGTTCCTGGGACACTTCCCTTATTTCACAAAAGTTTGATTTTGAAGAACAGTTTTGTAATCTTGTGATAAAATAGGGCTGACACGAAACAGGGCCGAAAGAAATACACACTTCAGTGACATAACCCTGGCCCTCAATGCAGTATTCCTGTGTAATAGGGAATCTAGTTACCACAAGCAAAACCTAATATAAGTACTCTTCTCTGGCATTCCTGTGCAATCTTTCAGTGTAGAACTTTGGAATTCCTCCTGTGAAGGGAATAACTCTTAAGGTACTTGGGGAATTCAAAAGCGCAAGGTTCTAAGACATAGGTTCCCAAACATACTTGGCTTTCTGCCCCCTTTCCTGCTCTAAGAGAATGATGAGGAGCACCATACCTGGAGGAGTATGGGAGAAACTGAATGATGAGACAGTGTGTACTCCGGTTAGTGACGTACATTACACCAAATGGCATTAGGATTTGTGAGCATTTCCATACAAGAAAAGTCCCCAAAGGCCTTCAAGTGAGGAAAACTTATCCACCAGTAACTGGGGAAAGAGAAATGTGCGTAACAGAGGAATCTTATCATTTGATTGGCATGGAAAGTAGATACTTCTGTGCATATAATGATGAATTTAAGAAAGATTCCCAACTAGTTGCTTTTGAGTTAGGCATATCTGATTCATGTGTATTAGAGTAGACAGGATTTTGTCCCTCCCTACCCCCAAATGGCTGATTTTTCAGGAGTAGGCTCAGCAGACTTTTCTTCGCAGGCACTCCTTTTGTGGTTTCAAAGCTCCAACCTTCTGACTAGCTAACCATTTCACTACTCAGGGACTCCGAGCCTGATTGGTCAACTAGGACTATTCAGCATGGAATAAGATTATTTATGTAGTCACAAAATAGGATGATTTATTATAGTCTTCCAACCTATCAAGAAAACCATCTCATTTTTTCTAAAAGGTATCGTAGTCATAGAAAGCACAATGGAAAAAAGCAAGCAAGCAACTTCAGCACAATATTTTTCTTAGGGTTCAGTCCTCGGTGGTCTATTCTTCCCATGCAGAGAGTTGGGGTGCCTCCACCTAACAGTAATGCAATTTAGAGGAGAGTTAGGAAGAAAGGAATCCCTTCTTCTCAGAGGTAATCTGACAAGGTAACTCTGATAGATTTACATTGAAGACTGATAGGATTCAAGGAAAATGCTAACGTCTCTTTCAAGTGCCTTTTATTCGTAAATGAAGGGTCTCAACCTCAGGAAGGAAAAGTGGCAAATCTGGAACCATAACTAAAATATACCCATAAAACCCTTGCAAGAACACAGTCTTGCAAGGAATCCTTCTTTTGCAGGTGCAGATGTCTGTGAGGAAGTAAACTGTATCAGGAGAAAGTGCTGATCTTTTGCTCTTTCGGGGGCCGGGCTCCATCAACTGTAATTGGGCCTATCTGGGACTGCTCTCAATCTCCCTGCTGCTGCTAAAGGGTAGCAGGGCTACTCTGTTAACACGGATGATCAGAACACGAGCAGGGGCAGCAAAAGGCATTTCTCTACTCCTCTCCAGAGACAAGCCATAACAACCCTTCCTGGGTACAAGGAAGAAAATCCAGCTCATTAAGAAAAGAGAAAGTTTTATCTGACAATTTGCTCCTCTCCTTGCACCCTTCCCTTCTTGTCTTCATGTCTCAGCCTGACCCTCTCATCTCACCTTTGCCCCAAGGGTCAAAATAACTTCACGGTTGACACTGAGTTTTCTAGCAGCATCGACTTTAACCCAGCAAAATTATCCCCAAAGCACAGAAGGTATCAAATGAAAGTGCCTCTCTCACAACTTGATTCTGGTGACTAATTTGCAAAGGCATAAAAAGTGAGGATTGTGTTATTTTGTTCTTGGCCCCTGAGACAAAAATCTATGCTTATTTGCCCTTGTCCCACCCTTTTGATTTTATGAGTAATCACTTCTAAAGTGCTTTTGAAATAAAGATTCACATCTAGGCATTTACTCTATAGTCTAATATCTGCATTTACATTTTCCCAGTCTAGTTACCCTCCAAGATAATTTGATTCGAGAAGGTTAAAATGCTTTCAAGGGTTCAGTTCTCTACTTTCAATTATTTATTTTTTCTTAAATATATCATGGAAAATTTCATTACATAATTCAGATACTGAGAGTATCACTGTTGGATGCCATGAACACATCATCTATGTTCACTGTATATCAACTCCTTGCCAATGTCCACCCAACTGAAATTATTTTAAAGCAATGACCAGATTTGATTTATTCTGCTCTGTGAATGTTTCACTATGCTTACCTAAAGGATAAGGAACCTTAAAAAATGGAAGGTTACTATGCCACTGCAATATCTAATAATGATAATAATAACTCCTTATATCATCAACTAGGCAGTAAGTGTATAATTTCCTCACTTTGCCATTTTATCTCTTCTTCCCGCAAATTCATATTTCCCTCTTATTGATTAGATTCATTCATTTTATATATGGTTAACATACATTTCTGCTGCCCATTTTACATGATGACTTGGGTTGGCAAACTTACTTTTGTGATATCTGCAGACAAGGAATGATGGAGCGCATCATCGTTCAGTCCCACGGAGTCAGTTTGGCTCCTAGTGCCATGATGATGTTCAACAGAACTGATGGCTACCCCGTTCTACTTTAAGCTCCCAATTTTTTTTTAATGTTTGTGCCCATTGTTGCAGCCAATGAAATGCAATCCATTTCATTGAGGGTCTTAATGGATGTTTACATCTGTTTCTTCTCATTTTGTGTGGTGCCCTTGCAGCAAATGAAGATCCTAAAAACTTTGCTTCATCTATGTCATTAAGATTGATCCTGTTTTGAAAAGGCAGCTCTTCCTCAGTCATATTTTGAGACACATTTAAGCAATATTGGACAAGATTCAGCTGTGCTGCTACTCAGAGATTTGTCAGTGTTTAGTCCCTCTGAAGACCTCCTTTTTGTTTTTTCTAGTCGGTATTAGTTTAGAAGCTCCAACATGAGGGACCCATGATTAACCCTATCAGCATTTGAAACACTAGTAACTGCTTCCAGCGTTACAACTGGAAGTTACTACAATGCAAGTTACTACAGCACAACAAATTGACTGAGGAGTGGTGATGACGGAGATCGAGATCGGGACATAACAGAAAAGGGTATGCCGTTAAGTATATATTGATACTTCAAGTCCTACCACTTGAAAAATTGTTATAAAACTGCAATAGATGTCAGTAAATTTGGGTTTGGTATTGGAAATGGTTTAATGACCACATTTGATATCACCTTTAAAAATAGTTTTATTGACATGTTTTTCAAACATCATGCAATGTAATCTTTTAATCATATTAAGATTTGTACAATCATCATTTTCATCAATTTCAGAACAAAACACAAACAGGAAACAAGCGAACAACCAATCAAAAAAGCCCACAAAAAACGATGAGACTAAATATAGAAAAACCTCAGTCAAAAATAAAGCAGAAAATACTAAAAACTGAATTAATTTAACATGAATCAAAAGGAAGATCAAATGAAAAGGCAATACACTGTAATCTAATTACATGTGATAATTGACTTTACATTGCTCTCTATCTGATGGAAAAACCATTCACATCCATGGACTATAGTCAGATGGAATTCGTTGGAGGCTTAATAAATGTATGGACCCAGCAAATGGATTTTGAGCTTCCATTGTCATCCATAGCCTTCTGCATACCAGGTGTTTACTATCCAAATGCTGATATCATTGTCTCTTTCTGATTTGGACTTTCCTTTTTTACAGTCCTTGGAGCAAACAGGCTTTTGCACTTCTTTTATGTGGCCATTTGTGTAACTCTTTGCTAAAGCACCCATATCTTCAGTGGTCTCTTCATGAGGGGGACTGTGTTTGTCTGGGTACTTTAGAGAAACAAACTTACAGAAACTCATAGGAGAGAGTTTTATATAATAGTTAAGTGTGCATCAAGAAAACATCCCAACCCAGTGCTATCCAAGCCCACAAGTCCAACATTAACCCATTAATCCATATATCCAACACCACTCCACAAAATCCTCCTCCATCTCATAAAACAGAGGTAATGATGCCGACTGCAGGAGAAAAGCTGAGTCAGTGAAGGTGTAAGCATCTCAGCACTGGCAGGGCTCTCCACACGGCTGCTCTAGCACCCAGGGCTGCATGGGGATAGGTCCATGTGGCTTCTCCTCAGGGATGTCTTGTAGGAAGTGAGCCTTGCCAGCTAAAGAAGTGAACTGGCTAAGGCAGCTTCACCCTGGTCTAACCATCAGAAAGTAAGAGATCTGAGTACTCGAAAGGTGAGGTTCACCGAGCCATTTATCCCTCCGCCCTTCAATTTACCCCACATGTGTTTATCGGCCAGGTTGGCACAATACACTAACTCATGGACCATCAAGTAGGGTGATGTCATAAAAACTAATAGTTATTAAAGTGAGACTAAAATTAAGTGTAAACCCCAAATCCATTCATGAATCTGTGGTTTATATTATATACGTGTCTGTTTTATGTTAGAGACATGGTTACCATTTTATGATAAAGATTATCAATTATCAATTTATAATTTATAAATCATCACCATGGGGTGATTGCCCACAGTATATACATTAATTGAACTTTACTAGATATTGCTGAAGACTTTTCATAGAGGTTGTACCAAGACTTTTCATAGAAGTTTTACACATCCACCAAAAGTATATGAGACTTCAAATTGATTCAAATCCTTGCTAATATTTCGTAGGATTATTTTTACTTTCAAGGCATCTCACAGTCTTTTAGTAGCAGCATACTGATTTAATTTTTTATGACATTTAATGAAGTTAAGATACTATATTTTTACTCATTTAAATAGATTTTGTGTGTGTTTATTACCTATTAAAGTCGTTATTTTGAGTTTTCTATTAAGTTATCCTATAGCAGCATTTCTCAACCTGTGGGTGGTGACCCCTTTGGGAGTTGAACAACCCTTTCACAGGAGTCGCACAGTTCATAACAGTAGCAAAATTACAGTTATGAAGTAGCACTGAAAATAATGTTATGGTTGGGGGTCACCACAACATGAGGAACTGTACTGAAGAATGGTAGCATTAGGAAGATTGAGAGACCCTGTCCTACAGCTACCCTATACGACAAGGTAGAACTGCTCTAAGGATCTGAGACTTTCATTGCTCATGGGAGGAGAAAACCCTGTCTCTCTCCCTCAGAGGAGCTGGTGGTTTCAAACTGCTGGCTATGCCAATTGCAGCCAAACATATAACCACAATGCCATAGGGTTGCTCTGAGTTGGCATCAACTAGAGGACAGTGAGTTTGGATTTTAGAGTTTACGTTATCTTTTTAAAAAATTAATATGTTGTTGTTGTTGTTGTTAGGTGCCACCAAGTTGGTTCCAACCCGTAGTGACATTTCTCAAAATAGAATGAAACACTGCCTGGTCCTGTGTCATCATGACAATTGTTCCTTTACTTGAGCAAGGGAATTTTCCCAATTATCCCACGGGTTCAGAGACTTTGCCAATCCATCTCGATGAGGTCCTTCCTTTTTTTCACTACCTTTCTACTTTACCAAGCATAAAGTCCTTCTCCAGGGACTGGTCTCTTCTACAAACATGCCCAAAATACAAGGGGGTACCCCCAAAATAGGAATTGTCTTGGGCAGAGCAAGCTTTCATAGTATGCATTCTACCACCCCCCCACCCCACCCCAACATATGCAAGCATACATCAACTCATTCTGAGTTAGTGCTACCTACCAGTGGCATCACCTGGGCGGGTTCTCTCTGGTCACAGTGGAGTTTTTCATCAAAGCAGTTTTGTTCCAATTTCATTTTTTTGTGATAGTCGATTTAAGAGAACAGTGTGTGGCTGTGAAATTTTGTTTCCTGCTCGGGAAAAATGCTGTAGCAACTGTTGCGATGTTGAGCACAGTTTACAAAGGCAGCGCTATGGCAAAAACTCAGGTGTCTGATTGGTCTTCGCGTTTCAGAAAAGGTGAAATGTCAATTGATGACAAACCTCATTCTGGATGTCTGTCAACTTCCCGAACGTGTCGACCTATAGTGTATTTGGAGTTTGTTCCACCAGGTCACACTGTTAATCAAGCCTTCTATTTAGAGGTTCTTAAAAGATTGTGTAACAGTGTGCAACAACAACAACAAAGTCCTGATTTGTAGCAGACTGGGCACTGGTTTTGCCACCACGACAATGCACCTGCTTACACAGCCATCTCAGTGTACCAGTGTTTGGCACAAACCAGCATGCCGTTCTTGCCCTATGCACCTTAGTCACCTGATCTTGCTCCATGCAGCTTCTTTTTATTTCAGGAAATGAAGAGAGACATGAAAGGACAGCAATTTTATGATATAGAAGAGGTGTAGAAAAAATGAGGTAGGTGCTGTCAGCCATCCAAACAGATGAGTTTGAAAATTTTGTTCAAGGATGGAATAGTAGATTTGACAAATGTATTAAGTGTTAAGGAAAGTACTTGGAAGGTGATAAAGTTGTTTTGAGCAATAAATAAATAAATACAATGCTTTGGGAAACAAATTCTGCTTGGAGGGGCTACACTTCGTATATGAACATGTTTCACCAGCCTGACCTCTACGGAGCAATCTGATCATAACTTGCTTGTCTTTTTGACAGTCTATGTTTGTTTCAATATTATTCTGGAGCACCAACGTTCAATAGTATCCGCTCTTCTTCACTATTCCCTATTCAGTGGCCACCTTTCACATGCTATGAAGCAATTGAAAAGATCATGGTTTTGGACAGGAGCACCTTAGCCCTCAAAGTAACATCCTTGCTTTTCAACACTCTGAAAAGGTCTTGTGCAACAGATTGAAGTTTTAAGGAGGTATTAATGTGTTTGGAATTTTATTTTAATATGAAAAAATAGATATATCATGTTTTATAAGAAAGAGTGTGAGTGTAATTTTTTTAACTTTTATTAATTTTCCGCAGAGCCAATTTGAGCTGGGTGCACTAGTTGAATACAGTCTTGAAGCATTGTTCTTATTCATAAAGGTTAACTATTTAATTCCATGTACAAATATGGATCTCATTATTTATACCATGTTATCTAGCAGTTTAATGACTCCATTTTCTTCCTAGTCACACACATCAGAATAGAAAATAGCAATCAAACTATCAATTACTGATCCTGGGTATCACTTCTTTCTCTTTTCATTTCCATCTCTACTTGGAGACTAAACACAACAGACCCTAGTGAGCTGAATCATAAGCTTAGTGGAGTATAGAACAAGACCTATGGATTACACATATATCATCACAGTCCACACTCTTAAGTAGATTTATAGAAATTTATTTTCCAATATAGGAAAATAAACCAGATAAAAAGTAGAGAGAGAAGAAGATAGTCAATCATTTCTGCTAGAAACACAGATAGCTGTGTGCCTAAGCCATCCATTTCTTTTTACCGGACCAATGCCATTCCATTGAAAAAATAATAATTACCTTACTCCATAGTCTGAAAATGATAATACTATAAATCACAGAAAAAAATATCTGACAAAGAGTGCCATTAAGTTTTCAGGTGGCATCGTTAATCTGATAAATAATCCATAGCTGTATTGAATATTGTATCTGAAATACATTTGAACAGTATACTATTTTTTATAGGGAGGAAATTAAATTTAAAATAAACTAAATTAGTCACCCTAGGATTTATGTGTAATCCAAATTGAAACCTTTACCCTTTTATAAAAAAAAATATTGAATTCAATGTTTAACAAATAAATTTCATATTTTAACAATGTTCATTTATTCATAAATTTAAATTGAATTTAATAAATATTGAAATAAATATGTTACTTGCTAAAATTTCCCTGGTACAATAGGTACTATTTAAATATATACCAAATCATTTATAACTAGAATGCAGTCATTTATTATGCTAACTGCAAGAGAATAGCAAGAAATTTTCAAAAAGCAAAAAGGAAAAGTCAAGGTGCAATAATTTTGTTTTTGCTATTGGTATGTCTACAAATTATTTATATGGCATAAGCAATATGAGCTGAATAAAATCCTAATATTTATTTTATTTTTTAGGATCTTAGTATTATATATATATATATATATATGTTCTTATAAATTATAATAGTAAGGATCTTACAAGATAAAAATATATTTTTAAGTATACTATTAAAAATAAATTACAAATATGAGTTCTGAATCATCCTTTTAAGGCAAGATGGAGAGTTAAAGGGTTAGAAATGGGGCCTTGTATTAGAATATGCTGGAGTGTTACCATGCCTGGGAGACATCACTACAGTTACTGTGGGAGACAGGTCTCTATCTTTCAAGATAGGCCCTATCTTGAGCTCTTGGGAAATGAAATCATGATATAAATTACACTCTAACTGTGTGTTCATAAATTAAATTTATAAAAGACAAAATCAAACAAGTGAGAGGCATTTTTAAGTAGGATATTCAGAAAGAAATAAAACCAGAGACTGGTGCAAAGATGAACATACATGATAATTATATGGTGCTCTGGGCAGTTTGGAGAAGTTAAATCAGGTAGGTACTGGGTATCTCAGCGAATCAATGCAAGTGGACGAAAAGAGAGATTTGCAATTCTCCTAAAAACTAGCAATGCAACAGAAACAGCTTTGCATGGCTACAAACAATCAAATAGAACCTTGCTGTTGTTAGGTGATCTCCAGTTCTTACTTTCCGGGACCCCGTGCACAACAGAACGGAACACAGCCCTAGCTGGTGCCATCGTCAAGATCGTTCCTCTACTTGAGCCCATTGTTGCAGCAACTGTGTCAATCCATCTTGTTGAACAGCTTAATCTTTTTCACCGCCAAGTTATTTTACCAAGTATCGCGTGTCCTTCTCCAGGGGCTGGTTTCTCCTGACAACACGTCCAAAGTATTTCAGACGAAGTCTTGCTGTGTTAGTCTGGGTAGACTGGAGAAAGCAATCCACAGAAACTCATATATGTGTAAGAGAGAGTTTTATATAAAGGGTAAGTGTACATTCATAAAGCATCCCAACCTCATCTAGTCCAAACCCTTAAGTGCGATTTAGCCCATATGTCTGACACCGATCCACAAAGTCCTCCTCAGACTCACAAAACACAAACAATGACACTGAAGGCAGGAGGATCACAGGCTAGTGGGTAGACATTCTTTGAACCAGTGGCGGTGTAAGCAACTCAGCACTGGCAGAGGTCCCCACATAGCTGCTCCAGCACTCAGGGCTGCATCAGGATAAATCTATGTGGCTTCTCCTAGGGATGTCTTGCAGGAAGTGAGCCTTGCCAGCTAAAGCAGAGAACTGGCTAAGGCAGCCACACTGGTCCAACCATTAGAGAGGAAGAGACCAGAGAACCAGAAAGGTGAGGCTCACTGAGCCATTTATTGCTCCACCCTTCAATTAATCCCACATGTGTGTATGGCCAGGTTGGCACAATAAACCTTAACTATCTCACTTGTCATCCTTGCCACTAAGGAACACTCTGGTCTTCTTTCAAGACAGATTTGTCCTGTTAGCAAGCCTCGGTACTTTCAATATTCTCATCCAGCAACAGTACGCAAATGCATCAGATCTTTAGTCTTGCTTATTAGAGGTCCAGCTTTCACATGCATATGAAGCAATTAAAAATACTTTGGATTGATTCAGGCAAACCTTAGTCCTTAAAGCAGTGGCTTTCAACTTTCCTTATTCTGTGACCCTTCTTGAAGAAAATGTTCCTCATGCTATACTGACTGACCCCAACCATAAAATTATTTTCGTTGCTACTGCATAAAGGTAATTTTGCTACTGTTATGAATCGTCATGTAAATATCTGATATGCAGGATATATTTTCATTGTTACAAATTGAACATAATTAAAGCACAGTGATTAATCACAAAAACAATGTGTAATTATATATTGTGAAATATTTATTTCTCATGATAAATAAATGAAATATTTTCTTGAAGCATGGTGTAGCATGGGTCACAGTCTTCATGTAACAACAGTAAACTACATTGCAACATTTTGCGACAGTATGAGTAAAAAGCCAATGTCAGTGAGAAGGTTGAGATGGCTTCTTTCTCACCAGATCAGCACGTCTGCATGTAACAACAGTAAACTACATTGCAACATTTTGCCATAGTATGAGTAAAAAGCCAATGTCAGTGAGAAGGTTGAGATGGCTTCTTTCTCACCAGATCAGCACGTCTGCATGTGGGCGGACCCCTCTGGAGACAGATAGAGGAGCGGTGTCTCGGTTCCTAAGACCATCAGAAATATGTGTTTTCTGGTGGTCTTAGGCGACCCTCTGTAAAAGGATCACCCGATGCCCAAAGGAGTTGCAACCCACAGATTGAGAACCACTGCCTTAAAGTAACACCCTTGCTTTTCAATCCTCTAAAGTGGTCTTGTGCAGTAGATTTGCCTTTTTATCTCTTGACTGTTGCTTCCATGAGCATAGATTTTTGGATCCAAGACAGATGAAATTCTTGACAATTTCAATCTTTTCTCTATTATCCTGATGTTTGTCACTTATGGGTTGTGAAGATTTGGGTCTTCAGTACATTGAATTGCAATCTACACTGAAGGCTGCAATACTCATCAGCAAGTACTCAAGTCCCTGGTACTTTGACAGGCTGCTACTCAGCCATCCCTGATCCTGATGCAACATGTATCTTCATATAATTCAGCTTTTCTGGTTGTTTGCTCAGCATACAGATTGAACAAGTATGGTGAGAGAATACAACCCTGATGCCGTTTTCCTTATTTTAAACCATGTGGCATTACCTTGTTTGGTATGCACAACTGCCTTTTGATTCATGTATAAATTCCATATGAGCACCATGAAGTCTTCTGGAGTACTCTTTTTTTTTTTTCTCAAGGATATCCATAGTTTGTTATGATCCACACTATCAAATACCTTTGCATAGTTAATAAAATACAAGTAAACATCTTTCTTATGTTCTCTGCTTTCAGCCAAGATCCATCTATCATTGCCAGTAATATCCCTTGTTCCATTTCCTATTCTGAATCTTGCTGGTCCATCAATATACTGATGGAAACATTGTTGGATGATCTTCAGCAAATTTTTACTTGCATGTGATGTCAATACTATTTTTCTATAATTTGAAAATTACATTATCAAATTAACTGGTTCTGTTGGTTCACTTTTCTTTGGAATGAATACAAGTATGGATCTTTTCCAGTCAGATGGCCAAGTAACTGTCTTCCAAATTTCTTGGCATAGATGAGTGCTTCCAGTGCTTCAATAGCTTGTTGAAGAATATTATTTGGCATTCCATCAATTCCTGGGGCCTTGTTTTTGACTCATGTTTTCAGTTCAGCTTGAAATTCTTCTGTTCATATGCCACAGTAGTTGGATGTCCAATAATTGGTTGGTTGGAGGTCCAATAAATCCTTTAGGAACAGTGATTCCGTGTATTCTTTTCCTTTTTTTTTTTTTTGATACTTCCTGAATCATTCTATTTTTTGGCAATAGAATTGCTCAATATTGTAACTGAAGGCTTGAATTATTTTCAATAAATCCTTTAGGAACAGTGATTCCGTGTATTCTTTTCCTTTTTTTTTTTTTTTTGATACTTCCTGAATCATTCTATTTTTTGGCAATAGAATTGCTCAATATTGTAACTGAAGGCTTGAATTATTTTCTTGAGTTATTTCAGTTTAAGATATTCTGAGCATACTCTTCTATTTTGCTTTTCTAATGATAGGTCTTTGCCCATTTTGTTATAATATTTGACTTTGTGTTCTCAAATGGCTCTTTAATTTTTTTCTGTTCAACCCCCTGACTTCATTGCTTCTTCCATTTGTCTTATCTACTCTAAAATGAGGAGCAAATTTCAAAGTAATTTTTGACACCCATGCTAATCTTTTCTTTCTTTCCTGTATTTTTAATGACCTTTTGTTTCTTTCAGGAATCATGCCTTTCATGTTCACCCATAGATCTCCTTTTACTAGTGTTAAGTACATCAAATCTGTTCTTGAGATGCTCCCAAAATTCTGGTGGGGTACACAGAGGGTTGCATTTTGGAGCTCATGGACGTTTTTTCATTTCCTTTAATTCTAACCTGAACATACATATGAGCAATTGTACAGTAAGTCCCAGGCCTGATTTTAGCTGCTGATACTGAGTTTTCCTGCAGTCTCTTCCAACTGATAGAGTTAATTTTATTTCTGTGTATTCTATCTGGAGAAGTCCATGTGTATAATTGTATTGTTGAAAAAGATATTTGCTAGGTTCAAGTAACTGGTCTTTCAAAATTCTATCATGTGATCTTCAGCTTCATTTCTGTCACCAAGACCATATTGACAAATGCCTGTTCCTTCATGTTGGGTCCTCAAATATTGCATTCCAATCACCAAAAATCATCAGTTCATCTTAATTTCGTGTTTGATCAGTGTCTGACTGAAGACATTGGTAGAATTCTTCAACTTCTTCACCACTAACTTTAGGGAATGGTGCATAAATTTGAAAAATATTTATATTGACTAGATTTCCTTGAAAACAGATAGATATAAACCTATCACAGATAGCTATGTCCTTCAAGACAGAATTTGAATTTTCATTTTTTTGACAATACACTCAACACTATTCCTCTTTTTGTGTCATTCCTGGTGTAGTAAGCCATATGATTTTCTGATTCAAATTGGCCAATACAAGTTCATTCAGCTCACTAACTCCTAGGACATCTATCTTTATTAAGGCAGAGGAAATTTCATTTATTATGCAATTCAAGGGAACTCTTCCCCTGAGAATAATTGCATATACAAAGATCATAACCTCTGAAAATGCCAACCAGCAAGCCTGAGCAGCGCGACAGACATGGAAATATATATATGTGTTTGCATGAGAATGGGCCCTGCAATTCTAATTCCCCCTTTATTTGAATATGGACCTATTTTGTCATCGTGTATATATGGATTTAATTTGCCTGTTTAGTAACAAGGATCTTGTTTGGTTTTACAAATTCAATACAATTAATTTTTGGTTTGGTTTTTGCTTTTCCACAGATCCTTGGGATAACTTTATGTATTTAAGTCCCCCATTCACATATTGATAAATTTACCATGTATTAGCTACCTACATGTTTGTCAATGCACACAGAAATTCTGACTATAAAGTGAATATTGGACATCGTCAGCTATTTTCAATACTGCAATGTAGTTTCCCCATTCCCTAGCCAATACAACACCACTCTCAATGGGTGAATCAAGTCTTATATTAGTATATTAAAATCATCTTTTAATGGGATATAAATCTTTTGGTTTTGAAATACCATTTTAAAGTTGTCATTAAAACATGATCGATTGTCAGTTCTTAAGACATTTAATGACTCAGTGTGAAATTGACGTGGTTGCTGGGTTGATAAGGGAGCAACCTATTTATATCTCCTTAATGAACATTAAATGTCTTTCTGGGATGATTAAGTGGGAAATAGCAATATTAAGAGGGTTGAAAATGGCAAAGGAAACTGGGTATTCATGTGAGGGTCACCTCCTCCTTTTGTCTCTCACAGCACTGCGTGTGTCAAAAGAGGGCCTGGAACCCTGGTCATTTGTGCGGGGAAGTGTGGTGTATTGATGTGAACCGGTGGTTGTCGCTAGGTGTCATGAAATTAGTTCCAGCTCAAATCAACACTATGTGTAACACAACAAAATATTGCTTGGTCCTGTTCATGTTTACAATCCTAGCAGTTTTTGTGCTCATTGTTGCAGACACTCTGCTAACCAATGTGGTTGAGGCTCTTCCTCTGTTTTGCTGACCTGCTTTACGAAGCTAGATGTCCTTCAGAGAAAGGCCCTTCCTCCATGATATGACCAAAGTATATGAGACAAAGTCTCACAAATTCTCTCTTCTAAGGAGCATTTTAGTTATCCATTTTCTAAAATAGATTACCTTGTTCTGAAAGTCTATAGTACATTCAATGTTTTTTTTTTTTACCAACACCATCATTCAAATCAATCCATTCTTTGGTTTTCTTTACTCATTGCTTGTCTTTTGAACACAGGGGAGACAATGGAAAACGGTGTAGATTAAGTCAGGCCCACCTGAGTCCTGAAAATGACATCTGCTTTTAAAAACTTTTATAAAGTATTTGTAGCATATGTGTAGTCTATTTGATATTTGATTATGAATTTAAATGAGCTGAAATACTCAACAATTTCAATCATTTCTCTGATTATTATATTGTTGTTTATTGATCCAGTTGTGAAGATTTTCATTTTCCTGATATTGAGACATTATTTGTTTCAATCTTAAGTTTTCTTCACCTTCAACAAGGAATATTGTCTTTTGTTTCTTAGGTTTTTAATTAACTTCTCTCCTGATGACTCATCTTCTTCATATGATTCACTTTATTAGATTATTTGCACAGCATACACATTAAACACATAGTGAAACCAAGACATATGCTCTCTCTTAATTAGATCATTGTTCTGTTTCAATGACTGCATCTTGACCTATTTATTGATTCACAGGATTACAACTGTTTCCGTTCTTCACAATGGTATCCATAATTTGTTATAAGTAACTGTCAAATGTCTTTGCATAGTCAAAAGAGCAACAAAGTACAGGCACATATTTTTCTAGTATTCTCTGTTTTCACCTAATATCTATCCTACATCCACAATGATAGCTCTCTTTCCTTGTCTCCTTCTGGATCTGACTTGTATCCTTGGCTGTAAATGTGATGCTATAATTGCATTTGAATTCTTGTCAGCAAAATGACTTTTACATTCGGTAGAACACCTATGCTCATAGATAAGCAGAAATCTGTCTCTTACATAAATCATTTGACCCATCTCCTCAACTTCTTGACCTAGATAAATGACCCCTCTAGAGCTGCGTCCATGTCTGTCAATTACTGAAGGCACTCTTCTATCCTTTTTCACATGGTATCTCCGAAATAATTTAACAAAAACCAATTATTTTTCATAGAATAACCCAGAGTGTTCATTCTATCTTCTTTTGTAACTCTCAAAGTCATTCAACATGTTGCCCATAGAATCCTTCAATATTTCAGTTTGAGGCTTGAATTTTTTTCTCAGTTCTTTCAACTTGACAAATGTCAAACTTCTTGCTCTTTGTCTTTCTAACTCTAGGTTTTTGTATGTTTTATTATTATTTTCCTTTTTCTTCTTGAGGAATATTTTTAATTTTTCTGTTCATCTCTTCCTTTTTTTAATTAACTCTTTTTTAAAAAAAATCATTTTATTGGGGGCTCATACAATTCTTATCACAATCCATACATGCATCCATTGTGTCAAGCACATTTGTATATTTGTTGCCATCATCATTCTCAAAACATTTGTTTTCTACTTAAGCCCTTGGTATCAGCTCCTCATTTCCCCCTCCCTCTATTATTTTGTCATATCTTACACTGTCTGTTGTCTCCCTTCACCCACTTTTGTGTTGTCCATCCTCCAGTGAGGAAGTTATATGTAGATCCTTGTAATAGGTTTCCCCTTTCTACCCCACCTTGCCTTCACACTCCTGGTATTGCCAATCTCACCATTAGTCCTGAACGGATCATCTGTCCTGGATTCCCTGTGTTTCCATATGTTGTCCCAATGTACATCCTCTGGTCTAGCCAGATTTGTAAGGTAGAATTGGGATCATGATAGTGCGGGGAGGAAACATTTAAGAACTAGAGGAAAGTTGTATGTGTCATCATTGCTACCATGTACTCTGACTGGCTCGTCACTTCCCTGCGACCCTCTGTAAGGGGATGTCCACTTGCCCATAGATAGGCATTGGGTCTCCACTCTGTACTCACCCTCATTTGCTGTGATATGATTTTTTTGTTCTTTGGTGCCTGATCCCTTCGACATCTCGTGGTCACATAGGCTGGTGTGCTTCTTCCATATGGGCTTTGTTGCTTCTCAGCTAGATGGCTTCTTGTTTATCTTCAAGCCTTTAAGTCCCAGACGCTATATCTTTTGATAGCCAGGCACCATCAACTTTCTTCACCACATTTGCTTATGCACACACTTGTCTTCCGTGATCATATCGGGAAGGTGGGCACCTACATGATCTTTTGTTCTTTGATGCCTGATACGTGGTCCCTTCTACATCTCGTGGTCACACAGGCTTGTGTGCTTCTTCCATGTGGGCTTTGTTGCTTCTGAGCTAGATGGCTGCCTGTTTACCTAAATGCTTTTAAGATCCCACATACTATATCTTTTGATAGCCAGAAACCATCAGCTTTCTTCATCCCATTTGATTATGCACACATTTGTCTTCATCGATCGTGTCGGGAAGATGTGCATCATGGAATGCCAATTTAATAGAACAAAGTGTTCTTGCATTGAGTAAGTACTTGAGTGGAGGTCCAATGTCTATCTGCTGCCTTAATACTAAACCTATAAATATATGCACATAGAACTATTTCCCCACCATCCTATACAAATATATTCACATATGTACATACCTGTATTAAGACCTCTATAAATACCCTTTGCCTCCTAGTTCTTTCCTCTATCTCCTTTCACTTTCTCCTTGTCCCACTATCATGTTCATCCTTCAGTTGGGTTTCAGTAATTCCTCTCGGTTACATTGCCCTTGTTGAATTCCTACCTGTCCTCTTACACCCTCCTTGCCACTAATTTTGGATCTCTTGTTGCTCCCTTGTCCCTGGGTTGGGCAACACCACCTCCTTTCCCCGCCTCTCCCTTATCCCATGTCCCCTTGGAACTATTGGTTCCATTGTTTTCTCCTCCAGATTGTTCATCCAGCCTATCTTATCTAGATAGATCTGCAGCGATAATAATATGCACCAAAAAAACCAAACCATAGCAAGACAAAGTGACAAAAGAGATCACAAGGATGACAACAACAACAACAAAAATGACCAAGAGAAGAATAATTTTTTTTTTTTTTAAAAAGGAAAAGCATTTAAAAAAGAAAGAAAAGCCTGTAAATAGATCAAGGTCTGTTGGTTGACCTCTAGGAGTGTCCTCCAGTCAAGTCTGATGGGGTGCCACACTCTGGCCCCAAAGTCTATCCTTTGCACTCCCTCGGGAGCTCCCTGTTCTGCTCCCTACCTGCCCCTAGTTGCTCTGCCACAAGCCTTTAGTATTTTGCCTAGGTGTCGCGGGGTCAGACCGGGCCAATCCTGACACTGAGTCTCCAGTGCTGTCCCTCGTAGGTCCATGGGTCAACAAGGGTTGCCATGTCTTTTAGTGGGATCAGCCATATGGTCCACTCTGTGCATTTCAGTTCGGACTGGAAAAGTTGATAAAAATCTACACTGGCATTCACGGTTGGTGCCCAAACCAACTGGTGTTCCTTGTAAGTCAGTGGGATTCTACTGCTGACAATATTTTGCTACAGGATCTATCTTGAAATGTTCTTTGTAATGTCATTCTTTAATTTTTCATTACTGTCATAGTGGACTATATCATTGTCTAATTGAAAATGGTCAATATCTTTTTATTTCAGCTCATAAATGCCTAGGATATTAATCTTTATGTGTTTCATTTTATTTTTTTGACAAGTTCTAATTTTCCTAGATTCTTACATTGCAGCTTTTCCATTCTTAATATGAATCATTGTTTATAGCTATTTCTTTTCACTTTGAGTTGCATCATGTCAGCAAATGATCATCCTGAAGAACCCTAACCCCCCATGTAACTCAGGTTCACTCTTCTTTGTGGAGGCCCACATCCCCCCTTGTGGCCTAGTGAGTTATTCATTGGGTTGCTGACTGCTAGGTCAGTTGTTAGAAACCATTAGCCACTCTGCGGGAGAAATCAGAGGCTTTCTACTCCCATGAAGATGTACACTCTCACAAAACCACAGGGCTAGTTCCATTCTCTCTGATGGGGCCACTGTGGGTCAGAATGAATTCATTAACATCATTAACAATGAGTTTGTTTTGTTTGGTTGCTTTTTTTTTTTTTTTAGTTTTCATATTGAGAGGTTCGTGTTCTGGCAATGTAGTCTGGTTGATCATTTTCATTAGACTCTCTCAGCCACCAATTTGCAAAACTTGAAGCAAGTCATATTGTCTAGAAACCCCTACCCCTTATCCATCCTATATGTGATGAGGTGATAACTGCTACTCTTGCTCTTGACATATTACTCATATGTCTTATTATTTTTCAATGTTTATTGTTGCTTCCAGAAAGCCAGCATTTAACCTGGCATTGAACATTTCGTATAACTTTCTTCCTAACTGCTCTGCTAATTCATGTCCCAGCTTCATTCTATTCATTTAAAGAAGAAGGAGAAGAAAATGCAGGTTAAATCCTTGTTTAGTATGAGGAGGAAGAGATAAATATGTATAAAACTGTGTATTAATTGTTCATTGTATGAAGAGTAAAATTCTAATTATTTACAAGACACTTGTTGTGTCTTTATGTCTACAAACTCCCCTCTATGGGTCCCTTTACTCACTAGAAGATACCGTGTATCCAGCGCTTGTGCTGTTGCTTCAACAGGCTTGAGGAATATGAATCTGTTATCCATGTAGCAGTTCACCAAGGTAGTGATTCAAAAAAAGAAGAGTAGGGGAAGAGAGTGAACATACAATTCAGAGCTGCGTGGCCACTATTCTCAAATTTCAGGTCTCCTATTTTTCCTTCGTTCTACCTTTTTTCTTTTTTTTTTTTCCATTTTCTTTTAGTTCTGCAACTTAGATGGCCTTTTCCTCTGCTCTCTACATCCACATGTGAGTCCCACTCCCAGAACCACGAGGAATGATTAAATAAGGAAAACAACATAAACTAGAGTTAATATAAATTCAAACATATCAACATTATGCTGTCAATGTGCTGTTGAAAAATATTGCTAGTTATTTATTTTAAATGATAATCCTAGGAATCGATAGCAATTCATAAATATATGTTCTCTATTCTGATATTTCCCAGATTTGCCAGCAGTTAGAGATAGCTAGGTGACTACTGTGTTCCCAGGGAATGTAAGCAGATAACATTTTATACTACTTGCAGCCTTAGAAAACACCTTAGGTGTGTTCCTCTTTGCATACTCTTCCTCTGTTCTCCACTCCCCTGGCCTCCCCACCCCCCACTCACTGCTTTCAGCTAATTAAGAAAAGATAATACCAGGGCTGCTAGCTGGATAAAGTTGGGATCTGTATCAGTTAAGATTCCTCAGGAAACAATAACATAGGAGATAAACACACAGATGTTTATTTATAAATATATCTACATATATATTTATGAAGCTGTTCAGCTCAAGGAATTAACCCAGGCAATTATGAGAATTTGAAAGTTTTACATTTGTAGGACTGGCCTGCTTCTGAACACTCTTGGCTGAGTTTTTTCTGGAGTCTAGAGGCAAAATTTCTTTTCCTCACATTTGTTTTTAAGTCCATTCAACTGATGGGTGGGGTCCATTCACATTTTGGCAGGCAATATCTTTTACTTAAAATCCAGTGAATGTAGATGTTAACAATATCAACATAGCATCTGCATATTTTGTGTTTGCTTGATTAAAAGACATCCTGTCTGTGAAATGAAAACTGAACCAGATGGATCAATAGGTACTACAAGGGATTGAAACATCCCAGAGGTCATGGAGATGGCCCAAGGCAAGACCATGTTTGACGCTGTTATACCAAAGATGACCATTAGTTAAAGCAGATTGAATGACAACTAACAACAAAGACCCCATTAGCCATGTAGGCACTTAAAATTCATCACGACAAAGTCTCCTTTGACAATCTGTTCGCCCACACTGACATATTATGTAAGTAAGCATTACACATTTTCATATGAAACTGTTGGCAATTGGAGGTGTGTCAGCTTCTCAACTAAACCCACTGAAAATGACACAAACCAATTGCTGCTAGATAAAACTCTTTCCTGGCCCAGTCAAAGAATGAATACAATTAGCCTATAATTAAACATTAAAAGTTGATATGCAGGTAAATTTTACTCCAAGGTTGAGGATGATTTATTACCATTAGCAAGTTCAACACTTTCTGAAATGTAGATGGTGTTTTACTTTGCCCAAGATGAACACATTTATCATGAGACAATGTAAGGGTAAGCATTTACCAAGTTTCATTTTGGAATATTACCTCTTTGGAATTAGCGGAGAGAATTTTACTGAGGTTTGTAAAATGTGATTTTAGATAAAATGTTTCCAGAAGGGAGACATTTCTTAGCTTGACTTTTGATAGCTCTCATGCAGTTAAAGGGACAAAGTTGCAACTGTCACATGGTTGTCGGATGTAAACCTCAAATTTGTGGAGGCAATTGCTTGCTTGATTTGGTTGATAGCCGGCCACAATCTATGAGCTCCTATGCACCAGTCTTAACTATATGTTCTACAACCAGAACGAAATTTAAATCATTCCGTGTAGCCCTAATAATAATCCTATATGACTAGGGGCTGCTTCTTCAACATTATTTCCACCTAATTTATAATCAAGATGTTCAATTAATAATTTCAGCACTTTACGCAGTGTTAAGTCAGCTGAAAAATATGTGATTTTTCCACTTTTCATTTTTCACAATGCTGAGGAATGCATAATAACCTGACAAAATGGGCATGCCGGGAAAGCAATGATTATGAACAGACTAATGGGAAAAGGGAAAGGATTTTAAGAGAAAAGCTGAAGAGTTGATGGAGTTTGTAAAATTGTAAAGGCAAAAAAAAGATTGCAAAAAGGAAGCAGCCATATCTACAACATGTTTGAGTTATTCAAAGTTTCTTTGAAGAGACAATGGAAAGAGCAATAGGAGAAAATGGTCTCCCTTTTGGCAACTTTCTCCGTAGAAGCTTAGCGTTCTCCTAAAAATTCTGCTCCTATTTATCTAACCTCTTTATAATTCCCTTCTCCATCCCTCAGCTGTGCTGCTATTGTATATATTTTAGGCTAATCAATTAAATAACACATATCAATTAAGTTTGATTTAATTATTAATTCAGCTACTATGCAAAGCATGTTCCTTAGTGCTATAAAGAATTAACAGAGAAGATAGATTTAGCAGTGTAATTATCTCAACCCCAAACCCACTGCGTTTCGATGACTTCTGACTCATAGCAACCCCAGACAGGGTTTCCAATGTTATACATCTTAAAGGGAGCAGAAAGCCTCCTCTTGTTTCTGGTAGAATGGCAGGGGGGTGGGGGTTGAACTGCTGACTATGCTGTTAGGAGCCCAAGGCATAACAACTCGTAGTTCCAAGTTATTGCATCAGTGTGCTAAGGCCTTTGTATGCACTTTTTCACTGAATTCTCACAGTTCTATGAATTCCACACATACATAATCCTATGAAAGTGAAAGTCCTGAAATGGTGATTTAAGTGGAAGTGTCTTAACGAAGAAAAAACAGCTGTTCTTGGGAATAGTGACTCACCAAGATAGTGTTGGGAATCTAAAGATGCAAACTTTGAAAAGAAGATGAAGGTTGTGTATTAGTACTAAGCTCCACTGGAATGAACCCACATATGTAAGCACCTGACTTGAAAAAAAATCCACATACAATTATCACACTGAGTAGATCCTTTCACTATTGAACTATTTGGGATAATGTGATACAGAGCTGATATTTTAGAATTTAAGAAGGAGCTCTGGTACCACATGGCTAAGTGCTCACTGTTAACCCAAAGCTTGACTGTTGAAACCCATCTACTCTGTCTGGGAGCCAGTCCTGGTGACCTACTGCCATGGAAATTACAGTCAATCGACTCCTCTGTCACACGTTTTTCTATCAGTCAAAATTTCCTCAAAAGGACCTAACTACTTCTAAGATGAGATTTCCACCCCCAAATTCACCATTTATCTTTTCACTTATGTTGAGAACATTTTCCCATTTAGCTAGGGCCATTAAGAGAATGGAGCACAACCTCAGCAGCTCCTTCCCCCTGCCTCACACTTCGGAAATCAGTTGGTTCTTCGTAGGTCCAGCTGAAACCCCATCCATAGCTGGGAACCCAATAGGAACACTTTCAATGACACGGAATCCCAGAGTCGCTGCGACCACCATTCGAAGCAAACGAATAATTGTGAAGATGGCACAGGTCTAGGCATTGTTTTGTTCCACTGTCTGTAGTTTGCTAGGATTCAGAACAACCTCCATGGAATCTAACAACAAAACCAAATCAGAACGAAGAGAAAGTCACTATCTATCTATCATCTATCTATCTATCTATCTATCTATCTATCTATCTATCTATCTATCTATCTATCATCTATCTATCTACTATATATCATCTAACTGGTTTAGTGTCATTGTTAGAGAGGGCATAGTTCTAAGTTTTTAGAACTATGCATGTTTAGAGAAGATGCAGGATCTGGAAAGACAAAACTAATTAAAAAATAAAATATTTAACCCCACTCCTAATTTTGAGAAAAGAAGAAATCAAAGCCCAGACAAGTTTATTGACTCATATGGGAGGAAAGCAAACTATGAGACATGGGATGAAAGCCAATTATAAGGCTTTTTAAAATGTATTACTTACTTTGGCCTTGTTATCAGGTGAGAGCAATCTCTAGAGAAAGAATTCATGTTCATAACGGGAAAGTCAACAAAAGAAGAGGAAGCTCCTCAAGGAGTTGCAGTGAGTGGGCTCACACACGGCCATCGCTGTGGAGATGGGTCAGGCACGGGCAGGGCTCCGTCTGCTGCAGGAGCGGTGATGTTGGGCTGCCAAGGGCAAGGTGAGCCGATGGAAACCGGCAGCCACTCTTGGGAGGAAGACCGAGCTTTTCTGTTGCTGTAGTTACAGGCTCAGAAACTCACAGCGGTGCTCCGACCCTGCCCTGTACGTTGCTATGGGTCTGTGTCGGTTCAATGGCAGCGCGTTTGTTTTTAATAAGCCAATAAGGTCACTGCACGTTGGAACAACTTGACAGCAATCTATTCAACAATGACAACGACTGCCTGACAACAATATGTTCAACAAAATGCTGTGTGAGTGGTGAAGGTAAGTAGGAGATGGACTACGAGTCAAAAGGTTTACCGTTTGAACCCAAACAGAGGTCCTTCAGAAGACAGACCTGATAGCTGTTTGTGAGCAGTCACAGTCTCGGAAACCCTACACAGCACAATTCCACTCTGTGCACGAAGGAGGAGCATTAGTCAGCATCTACTGAATTAAGTTTAGAAAGTGATCATTATTATTATTTTATAAAGGTGTGAAAGAACCACTGATTTGGGTTTTTGTCATTGTTAGAGACATAAAATGTTCTGCTAATGTTGCTTCAACCTTGTAAATGACTGGACCTTATTTAGGAAGTTGGAAATTCATGAAGGAAATTAATTCTCTTTGTATTGAAGTAGATAGAAACTCCTTGAAGATAAAACAAGATATGACTCCATTGAGTGTCTTCTATTGCCTAGTTTATTGAAATAAATCTAAAACTTTTTATTATTAGGAAATGTTATGGATCTTTCTTTCATTAGAAAAAAATTAATAGTTTTATAGACCTGTCCAATAGTGGAAATTACTTTTTATGTAAACTCAGCTGAGCGGCTTGGAATCAGTTATTGGAAGGTGGCCTCAATTGTTTTCAAGGTCAGGTGAGAATTTTGTTCCCTAATTGGTTTGAAGTCTGTAAAAGACAGCCTAGGAAGACTTGGACAAGTATAGGACATCATATAAGGCATAAAGTCCTGACCAATCAGATCACTATGAGACAAAATCTAATTGCTGGGTTTTGAGAAAGTCCTGACCATTCTTAAATTTCTTCCCCTTCAGCCTCAGCAGTGCCTGGATTTTTTTTAACACTTCCACATTGGTTCTCAAAGTGTTTAGTTTTCCTCAGTTCCTTTTTGAAATGCAAATATCCTTTATGAAATAATGCCTTAAACCATTATCAGCTAAAATTTTGCTGGAATTACTTATGAGCTAGCTGGAAGCACATGGCCACCTCTGGGCAAAAAAAGCGAGAGGGGCACCAAGGGTAGAGAGGGAGATAATGAAAGGTGGGAGTTGGACTATCAAAAATGAACCTCAGGGCAACATAATATTTCCTGGACTCATTTTGACCTCAGAAAGGACAGCATGGGTTGATAGGTGCATTGCGGTGTTAAAATTTTTTTCACAATTGTCCTGAGTGGCATTAAACATCACAAGTGCTTTGAATTAACTTCTTTCCCTACAGGAAATATTTAACAATTGCTGATGTGATGTGTGCCTTGACATTTTGAAGGATTATTCAAAATCTTTTTGTATTTAGGATAATGACTTTCAAAGCAATCACCATCTTGTGTCAGTCAAAAGCAAACAGTATGTTCATCACTGTGGGGCCTTTAAGAATGGAGTATATAAAACCACAAGGTAGGGGTGACACAAAACAGAGAGAAGCATACAATTTGGAATTTAAGAACCCCAAATTCAGCTGCTAATGATTTATGGCAAATAGATAGTTGTCCGTGTAGTTAAGTGCAATTCTGTATCTTCTTAATTCCTAACTCCTCTGTGTGTGTGTGTGTGTGTGTGTGTGTGTGTGTGTGTGTACTCATGATCTCATGCCTGCCAAGGCAAGTAGAATGATTAATGGGCTCTCACATCCTGTTACATGCTTCACTGCACTCTGAGGTCTGGCTTTTGCCCCCATCATTCATTGATGCTAGTATCATAAAGATCACTGGTGATTTCTTAATCATTGAATGTCTATGATCTGATTATGTTTTTTGTCATCCCCCCACCCCCTGCCCCATGTACGTATTCCCAATTTTCTTCTGTTTAGGAAATGCTCCATTATAAGTTCCATCAGCTAAGTAAATTGTAATTCTCCAACAATTCGCTCCTTCCTCCTCTCTCTCTTCCCCTTTCTCTAGTCTACAGCTGGGAAGCTCTGTAGAAATGTCTAGGTTTTAGTTTCTCTCGAATACAGTCTCACCTCTTGTTGTGCAAAGCATGGCTTCCAGTGACAACAGCCCCTCTTATGTATCAAGCTCTACGGTTGTCCCACGAACAAAAAGCAGCCAGATGGGCAGTATTTGCTTTGTCTGTTGTCTCATCACAAGCCCAAGGGGAAACAAATGGACGTCTCCTGCAGAATCCTACAGTGATTTCTCAATAGCTTGTGCTAAGTCAATAATCCTATCTGAGAGGGTTCTCTGAAGCAGACTAACACTCTGGAATAATTCGACTTTTTCTGGTGCTAACAAGCCCACAGCAGCAACCAATGCCATCTTTTCTAAACTCTCCCTCTACATGAGACCTTGGGCTCTTTGCTATTAACTCCCTCACTGCATAACTACGTAGACTGTCATGAGCCCTAGTGAAAATGACTTGTGAGTCTAAACACCACAGAAGAGCGTTGATGCATTTGACCTCCCAGTGAAATGAGTTCAGCCTCTTTTGTGCTGTATTGGTGCTCCAGATTGGCTTTGCTTAGTGATTGCTAACACATCACCACAAAAGAGTCACACAGGTTTGTCTTTGACTTCAACAAACTAAATAACCATGTGCCCATTTCTTTTGGAAAGATTGACGTGCTGCATCAACGAGAATTTTACTTGTAGTTGTCGTTTGTAGGATATCACACCACTTAAGTTTGAACAACTATTCAATGTGTGTGTGACCAAGAACGCAATTATTTTTTTTGGATAGCTGTTGTAATCCTGTGTCTCGTATGTGGAACCCATCCCACATTTGCATGATCCATTCTTAAGGTCTATTCTGTGGACTGTAAATTCCTTACTCTTCATCTTGAGGTTCAAGTTTCTCGAGGGTTGTGGCTCCACGTGCGATGTCAATAAAGGTGGGATTACAGTTGTCCTTTGTGTAGACAGAGATGTCGATACAGAGTCAGTCACTGGAGACAAGGTCATCAAAGTCTCAACCATCTCACTGTCTCTTGTCTCGTCATCAAGGGATTATCACAGATTTTCCACTATGTGTTCACACTTCTACAACATGTACCCTGTGTGTTTGCCTGCCACTGACTGTCCCCTGAGTCACCATAATACAGACAGATGGACTGAGGGCAACCAAGAAACATTCGTGTCTGTGGGGTCATTTACTCGTATGGGTTCTGCCTATGCTGTAATGGGCATCTCTTGTTTATCCTTCAGCATATATATTATTATTATCCATTTCATATAAATTCATGTTGGTACCAAACAAAGGTCCCAGATTTGTTGAGTTTCCAGTCCTGCCTTCGGTTGCTTTGGCTGGGCCAATCCACATGATGTTAAGGGCCCTCTGTGGCC
>NW_022111300.1:28119612-28126746 GCF_000313985.2 Echinops telfairi | reverse complement strand
AACAACAACAACAACAAAAACCTGCCTTGGAGAAAATATAGGCAGAATGCTTCTTAGAACTGAGGACGGAGAGCCTTGGCTTCACATATATTGGACGTGCTACCGTGAGTGACCAGCTCCTGGGAAGGGGCACAATGTCTGGTGAAACAGAGGGTCCATGAAAAAGAGGAAGACAATCAATAAATGCAATGGTACAGTGGCTGCAACGCTGGATTTAAGCAAAACAGAATTGTAGGGCTGTTGCAAGACTTAGTGAATGAAGTCCCTTTGTACTTGTTCTCTTATCTCAGAAGCAGTTATTTATGTCTGGTTTTTTGCCTCCTTTTATGCTCAACATCTACACTCCATCCATAGGTGAACTCATCTCACCCCATACATATAAATGACTTATAATGATGAGTCCCTAAAATAAATGTACAGATCAGTGTTTTGTCCTATTTCACATAAGGTTGCTATGATTTTTAACCAACTCAAGGGTATCTAACAGCAACAGAGAGCTCTGGGTTGGAGGCAACAAATACCATTATGTTCTCCACTTTTCCCTATTTGTTGTATTTCCCTCTGTGCTGTATGCCCACTCATAATAACGTCTTTTAGTAGCCAATTTGCATTCTGAAGAAACCTTATTAAAAATAAGAGCAGAATATTCTAAACATAATTCTGAGCTTTTGTTTGTTTGTTTTTCTAGCCAATCATTATATAAAGAACCCTGACAGTACCACAGTTAAAGGGTTCAGATGTTAATGGTCAGGTCAGTGGTTCAAACCAACAACAACTCCAAAGGAAAAAAGATGTGCTAGTCTGCCTTCATATGGATTTCTAGCCTCAGAATCGCTGTGGGTCAGTTCTATATGTCCTATGTGGTCACTGTTATTCAGTGTTGACTCTATGGTAAAGGGTTTGTATTGTTGCAGCCATTCTCAAAGCATGACCTTCTAAAAGGCATTAGTTTAACCTAGGAAACTGTGATCAGTGTCAGTCCTCAAGAGTCAATTCTAGTGCAGCAGGAGCTGCAGGAGGGGGATCCAACAAGTTCCGTTTGACCAACTCAACTGGTTGTGAGGACCATTGACTTGTGGACTGCATCCAGGGAACACTGTTGACTACTGACCAGCATGTTCGGGTGTTGTCCTTTTAACTACAGTTTGTTTGTTTGTTTGTTTGTTTGTTTGTACTAAGACATATATTTTCACCATAGGGGTTGAAAACTATTTTCTGAAGTGAAGGTGAAAATTCTTTGATAATAAAATAGTGTCCCTATTGTCCCAATCATTGAAATCTGTTAACTAAAAGGAAGATGGTAAAAATACACCCATAATCTGCTCCCTCAACATGACAGCCTCAAAACTCTATGGGGTTTAACTATGGAAAGATTCATTTCCCTGCTTACATGAAATTGAACCCATAAGATTTCAATTTCAGGTGAATATAGACTCTTCAAAAAGAGATACACAGTTCAAAACTATTGGGTAGCCCTAATCTTTGTCATGTGATTTGGTGATCAGAGGAAAACACTCAAAGAAAATGAAAAGGAATAAGCAAAGAGAAGCAGAAAGAGAAACAGACTTGCGAAAGTATTCCAATCTCTGGTCCCAGTTCCATGTTATTCCATTAATTTTTTTTTTGTTTAGCTTACACTAGCGTAACTTGGTTTTTAATCACTTGTAACCATTGACCCAAATTAATAAACTATTTCAAAGAATTTACTATTTGAAAGAACTATTAATAAATGTTAACTTGAAAAAAAAAAACTCTATGGGGAAAATGGAAGAATATACGATCATCATGGGTAAGAAGAATGAACGTTATGAACATGGTAAATGACCACAACCTATCAATAGATATAATGCAATCCCCATCTGTAGCTCATTCTTATTCTTGAAAGAGATGGGAAAACTATCCACTGACTTCATATGGAGACAAAACAAAAACTAATGGAACAAAATAGAGAACGCAAAAATAAATCCATCCACATATGGAAAGCTGTTGCTGAAGGTCTGAAATCCTT
Source organism: Echinops telfairi (assembly GCF_000313985.2). NCBI lineage: Eukaryota > Metazoa > Chordata > Mammalia > Afrosoricida > Tenrecidae > Echinops > Echinops telfairi. Next base: position 28,124,738 of record NW_022111300.1, on the reverse strand, counting down.
TAAATGGGTAGCCATAATCACTTTTTAATTTTTTTTTAACAAACAGTGCTCACAAAACTGAGTATCCATTTAAAGAGAAGTGAAAGATGATACATACCTCACAGTATATACAAAAACTAACTCAGGACAGAGCACAGAGCTAATTGTAAAACCTAGACCTGTAAATATCACCTAAAACTATGAGGATAAATTGATGGGTATATAGCACAACTACATAATAAAAACACACTAAGATATGCACAGTCAAAGACAAGCTAGATGACTTTGTTGTTAGGTGCCATGAAGTCAGATCCCTGCCAGAAGTAGTATAAGCACGAAGGCACCAGAGAGCAAGACAGAGACAATGAGGCCCAAGAAAGGAGTGTGGCTCCTGTAGGTAGAGGTCAAGCAACCTCCCAGGAAGGCTGAGAAGAGATTTAAAGATCAGACTCTATCCTTGATGTTTTCTAATCCTGACTTGCTAATTTCCCTAAGAATCCCCTGCTATCATATTGTCTGGGATTTCCATGTGGCCATTTTAATGGGTAAGCAAACCGAGCAGAGAAGTTGTGCATGGTTGGCTTCAGAATCAGGTGGGATGTGGGGTGGGGAAAGGGTGGACCAAGCAAATGTGTCTGAGCTCTGTTGTGTGGCATAAGGCCTCCCCGTACTGATGTGGAATTGGACTCTCCTTCTCCTTACTGCAGCCACACATCAAATATGACCTTCATACCAATTTCTCCCCGATTTTCCTTAGTTGTGTTTTGAAACAGTTCTATGGAATGATGTGTAAAATTGAATTTGTTCAACCTCTGTCATTGAGTGTAAGCTTCTAGGACAGACTAGACTGTAGAAACTCCCTGGAGTTTCAGAGGTTGTAAATCTTTATGGGAGCAAACCGCCTTCGCGTTCTCTCTGGGACAACAGTGACTTTGAACCACCGGCCTGGTGATGACCAGTTCAACACTGAACACACTGGGCCATCGAGGTGTCTTAAGGAATGTGGAGTCCAGGTGATATTTAAGGTACCTAAGGGACAGAATTTATGCTCAACCTTAATGTTGGAAATTGAACTTGAACAAGTAGTGCGGTGGAAGAAAAGTCATGGTGATTTGCTTCCATTAAGATTCTGACCAGAGAGCCCTGTAGCATGCAGAGTTGCTGTGGATCACGATCAACTAAAGGGCACCTTACAACAGATGATTTTATTTTAACTGGTCAGTTGGAGGGAGGATACATGAAATATATATATTATATATACTATATATATGTATATATGACTCCAAAAATAAGTAGATTAGTCTAGAAGTTTAAATAGAAATATTTCCAAAGTCCAAACCCATCTCCTATTTAATACTTAACAGTACTGTACAACTCAGTCTCTCTCAAACTGTGCCTTTGTGTCTAAGAGAGCCAGGCTACAAATTAGCACTGGCTTGCCTTTATTAGGCCCATGGGTATTTAGCAGAGAATCGAATGTGTGGTCTTTTACTTTCAGGAACACCTTCAAGAAGCAAGACAAAGTGAAATTTTTACAATAGAGCTTCAAAGCCTAAATAAGAAAGCGAACAGAAAGCCCATTTGATTTGGCCACTTCTCTATCTTAAGGATCACGCTATTGATCCATTGCACATAGATTAACTCCAGTGCACTACAATGCATGGTCTGAGATAATCTTGTGTTTGCCTGCACACCACTCTACCTGGTTCCTGGGATAACAATACTCAGGAAATGAGGGAGGCTGTGGCAAAGCCCTGGATAAAGAGAGACACTGCTCTTTGTTTTTCATACCTCACTGTCTTCTGGGCTTTTCCTCCCTGTGCTTTTCATTTCTGAGCATGACAAAGAAAAGAATTAATAGAGTGGAAGTTTTATATCTGAGGCAGGTTTCATTGGCATGGGCGTTTTTCCTACCTTTTCTCAGCAAAGAGTGAGGTCACTGGAAGACCGTCTATATGCTAAGTTGCTCTTTTGCTAACGGCTTTTCTGAGGGGGAATAATTATTTGCTAACTGTAGAAAAGCAGACACTTTAGGTGCCCTTACATTAGAAACTCTGAAGTGGTTTATTCCAAGCCTGGGATTGAGCAACACTTTTAAATGTCCAGAGAGAATCCGTCTCAATGTATGCAGCAAGTGTTCTTCGCAGCCCTCGTTTCTTAGGTCTGTCTTTCTCCTTCTTTTTAGCTCCTGCACAATGATCTTTCTTTCATAGTGTGCGGAAGAGTAGCATTCATCACCATGTTGAATTCATTGTATTCTCTTTAACAATGCTATGATAGCCGTGCAATTCTAGCTCCAGTGTTGTCAGGCTTTCCCGTTGGTTACTCCTGGCTTTCCTACTGACAGTGTAAGAACTACATGTTTCAGCTCTGAAGTGAGTAGTTGTGAGAGCAAATAAACACGGTTGCATTCATATTATAAATGCAATTAAACATTGATAAAGCTGCAAATGTCGGGCTTTTCATGTCCTTTTACTTGTAACTTTACTTGTAAACTTCATAGTTTACATCATCTAAAGCAAAATTTCACATTCGTCCTTGTGAAACAGCCACCAACTTCAGACCCCTTCTGTCCCTTACACGCTGCAATGTTCATACCATCGCTACCCCATCAGGTTGGCTCACTTCAGATTTAATCTGTGCCTTTGTTTTTCTCTATTTCTTTGAAAAAGGGGGAAATTTTCATCAGATCCAAAATTCTAATAAACAATGTTTGAAACCTTTTCTTAAATACCTTCTTTTGAGCCCATGCATCAATACTTCATATACGATACAAATCTCCTATACTCATATGTATGTATAAATAACCTGCATATATACATTTCTAGAGATTAATATATGACATGTTATGCATCCTTAGTATTATTTGTGCATGCACATTTACACAATTCAAATTATTGTGTACAACTCATTGTACAGATATGTTTACACATTCATTAAAATAGATACAGTGCTGAATCATTTTCATTTCTTTTGAAACATTTTATAATAAAGGTATTCAAATTCATAGCTGCTTTATTAACATTTATAATTTTTAACTTGAGTTTTGTAGCTATCTTCAAAATTCTGAACACACAGTCACCAAAGGACGCTGTACTTGGGATCAGAATCAAGAGTCATTGTTATCTAAGAATAATAAATTAGGTGGAGAGCAAATGTTTTGAGAATGATGAGGGCAATGAATGGACAAATGAGCTTTACACAATTGATGTGTGTATGCATTGTGATAAGAGTTGTATGAGCCCCTAATAAAGTGATTTTTAAAAAGTGAAAAAAATAGTAGAAAATCTAAATAATAAAAAAAGAATAATAAATTATACTTGTGTGAAAACTTTTAAGAATTCCTTATGATCTTCCTAGAAGCAGAGGACCATCACCTGCCATCGGCCCTTCTCCTGGTCCCTTTTCTTCCAAGGCCCGATCCTCATGCACTTTCTTCTAGATCACTGCCCAAGGTTTCAATTAGCTCTTAATAGCTTTAAACTTCAACTTTTCTAATAACTATCTCCCTATTATCTTGCTTATGCTCAAAACTGTGTCATGTTCCACGCTATAGAAACATCTTTGGTCATTTCTCAAAGCATCTTAGTATTGTTCCTGATGAATGTGGTTAGTGTCATAATTTTCAAACTAATATATTCTATTTTAACTTTTGTACTCCCTGATGAGTGCCTACTGACCAACTTATAATTCCACAAGGAATGATGACCTTTCATGCCTCTGTGTCTGGGTAATTTTTTCAGACGTTAATATTTTATCATATTTATCCTTTCCTTGTTCAGAATGTTACCTACTGTTTGTAGATTTATAGTGTTATTCTTTTTCATTGCAAGCTGAATATTCATTCATCCAATCAATATGCACTAAACTCTGTCCTTAGCCTGGAGTTAAAGAAATATACAAAATAAATTCTTTTTCCTCAAAGGACTTACATTTAAGTGAAAGAAGACAGATTAAATTCACATAAGAGTATAGGAGATACATTTAAACAATTATTATAATAAAGGGGAGGGCTGGAGCTATAAGGATTTGATTGTCTACCTTTGATTGGCTGGTCAGAAAAAGCCTTTGAATGAAAATCAGATTTAAGGAAATAAGGCAGATCTGTAAATAGCGACTGGAAGAACAGTTTTCAGCAAATGACATGATTCTGAAATGTATGTTTTATGGACAAAATGAAAAGAGAGGAGGGTGTTTTCTAGATCACACAGGTGTTTACAAGGGGACTTCACAAAATTCATGAAAAAAAAATTTAGTTCGTTCTAATTGTAATATCAAACACATTTTTTAGTATGTTCTATGCAGTAAATTCTAACTTTTAACTACCTCTGCAGCGTTGCCAGGCTGTTATTCTTTATGAGAGCAGATTTCCACATCATTCTCACATGGAGTGATCAGTCAATTTGACCTGTGGATATTTTGGTTAGCAACCAAGTGCTTTAACTATCACACTGTGCTCCTATTAAGTTATAAGCCAAAGTTACTTCCGTTGAGACAATTCTGATGCACAGTGACCCAACAGGAATAGTAAGAACTGCCTCTGTTATTTTCTGAGACTACAAGTAAACCTTTATATAAACAGAAAACCTGATCTTTCTGCCATGGAATGACTAGTGGGTTTTGAACTGCTGACCCACCAGCTTAACACATAATCCCACTGTTCTCACCAGGGTGCCTTCTATTAAGCCACAGTAGAGTTTAAAGTGTGCATGGGGCTGTTGTTGAGTTGGTGTCAGTATAATCAATTGCATTTTTTCAAAGTATCATTCTAATTATTCTATAAAACTAGTGAATGAATTATGGAGAAAAGGAGGAGGGAGCAGGGAAGAAGCAATCGTAATAACCTTGATGGCACTAGATGGTAGTGTGGAGCGAACTTATAGTAATGTAAATAGTAAGAAAGAAGTAACCCTATTTGGGATACATCTTGGAATTAGAATTGGTAAGATTAACTGATGGATAGAAGTATAGTGGAATAAAGAGAAATCAACAGTGTGCCTAGAGCCACAACGAGTGCCAAAGAGTTATAGAAAAATGAAAGTAATTTGAGAGTAAAATTCAAGTTCTAAATTAGGCATATTGGTTTTGAGAACCCCCAGTGTATCCAAAAGAAGATGCCGTGTTTCCCCAAAAGTAAGACATCCCCC
>NW_022111300.1:28100682-28118632 GCF_000313985.2 Echinops telfairi | reverse complement strand
TCTTTAAGAAGATCCACAACTACTACCGTACTGTATACAGGTAATACATTTCCTTTTTTTGTTGTTCAACAATAAATGTGTACCTTATTCTTCTTCATGGAAAAATAAGACATCACCTGAAAATAAGACCTAGCATATCTTTAAGAACAAAAATTAATATAAGACACTGTCTTATTTTAGGGGAAACAGGGTACTATATATACATTGGACAATTTAGTCCAAAGCTCAAAGAAGCAACTGAGCTGGAAATATATTTTTTTTCAGAGAGGGGGAGGGAGGGGATTAATAGTTAGAAATTACATAAATGTTTGAGGTTAGAGAATTTCACTTGTGGCTAGAAGTGTATATGTTGAGCATAGAAGAAGCTAGAAAAAGAGACTGAGAAATAATAGCTTCTTGTAGAAGAGAACAAATACAAAGGGGCTTCAAACAGCCCATAGAAAAGTGAAATGGAAAGATAATAAAAAATTTCCATCAAGTTTTTGCAGCTTCCCAGCCCACCTGGCCCCCTCACCATAGAAATGTGAAGTAACTGAAGCTAGAGCAGATTGTCTTTCAAGAAGGAGGCCGTGGCCTATTGTGTTAAATATTGCTAGATGGTCATCTTAATGAGGACAGGAGATTACCACGTTAACACTGCACAAGAGGGGTATTTCTGACCTTACTAAGAACAGTAATTTGAGAAGAGGGTTGGAGATGAGAACGAAAAAAATAATAATAAGATGCTTAGTAGGGAGAAAACATGTTATTAGTTTTACTTTTAAGGAAAACCAAGAAATGTAGTAAGACAGGACAAAGAAGGAGATCAAACAAGGATTCTATACGGCATGATACTAAGGGATATTTTATAGTTAAGGAAAATATCTTGCATTCATGGAGGAACGGCTGATGTGAGGGGAAGGAGAGGAAACACGGTCATTGCTTAGCATCGACCAGGAGGAAGGTGATGAGGATCAACAGCCCATCTGGAGGAATCAGCTTCAGACAGAGGCAGGCACATTTGCTTTATTATAATGAAAGGAAAGATAAAGTAATCTGGGCAGAGATGTATGTAAGGTGATAGACCACTTGATGGATAGAAGAGGTTATTTTTCTCTTTGTCTGTTTTTCTAATGGAAAATGAGATGAAGTCATCAGCTGTGACTGACAGACTGAAGAATGAGCTTTGGAGAGTTGAGGAAAACGGAGAATGTGCAAAATAGTAGTTTTCTACAGTGGGGAAGAAATAGACTAGAATGGTGTAGTTAGATTCTGTTGACAAGGTGATAAATTTAAAGTGAATTCAGTTGACAGACATGTGTGATCTTCTCCAACCATGTTCAGCTTCTCAGGTTTACACAGAGCAAGCTGTTCATTAGATTTAACAAGGAATGGGATTTTTCAAGAAGGGTTCATTAGGGCAGGGTTGGGTAGTGTAGAGGGTGTTTGCAATGAGTGGTTATATTTTTGGATCACAAACCTTGATAGGATTGAATTCTCTGCCATCAAGTCAAGTCTGACTCATTGTGACGCTATAGGACAGGGCAGAACTGCCCCGGTGGATTTCTGAGATTGTAGGCCTTTACATGAGTGGAAAGCTTTCTCTTTCTTCCGAGGAACACCTGGTAGTTTGGAACTGCCAACTGTGCAGTTATCAACCCAAGGAACAACCAAGATCAAGTGAACATCATGACCTCGGCCATGGATTCAATTCCAACTATCAATGACCTTACAGATTTTATTAGTTCTATTAAGGATGGAGATAAATAAGTGATAGTTTTGGCAAAGAATGGAACAAGTTACAGTTGATTGAATGTGAGTACTCAGAGCAAATTACCTGTAAATGAGAATTTAGAGAATTTAAAGAGTGGAATACTTGAATTTATAAATCAGAGATATTGGCAATTGCAAAATAGAAATTGTGAGCATATAGAGAAAACATTTGATGGAGGTGAAGTTAAGGAACTGAAAATATGATATTTTGTTTAATGAGCAGATTTGGGATCTCTGACTTTAAAGTTGAGCCACATGACTAGAAACCTGGAAATTAAAAAAAGGGGTGGTGGTGGAGGTGACATAATTCTTAAACTGGAATGTTTCTTTCACTAATTATATACCACTCTATTCCTTTCCTTCATTCTCTCTCCACTCTTATCTCCATTCCTAAACTATGCGCTCCAAATAATGTGAATATTTGTCTTTTTAGAACTGTCCTAAAAAGCCTTGGGAAATACCTGGCTTACATTAAAACAAAAACTCATTAAATTATGTAAATAGTATTAGCAAAAAGTGAATGAATTAAAGGTGTGTCTTAGTATTTTAGAGGTGAAATGAGAAAAACTTGAATTTCCGAATACTTATGCTATGAATAAAATATCTGAAACCCAAAAGATAAATTACTCAGGACTGCATGGCCTATTAGTGCATGAAATGAGACTAGATCTAGATTCTAAGACCAATGCAGTTTCCAGGAGAAATTTCATCATCATCAAAAGCAGATAGAGAGGTCAGAATAAAGTTTGAATCAAACTTTCAGCAGTGTTGATGGGATATAGTTCACTGAAAAGAATGAAGCAGAAACTTTCCTCCAACCTTGGAAGCATCTCAACTCTAAGCTATTCCTTTCTGCCCCCTTGGTTATTTGCAAAGCAGCAATTGCATTACAAATGCCACTTCACTGTGTGATTGCTTTAAGTAAACTGCAAGCTAAGGAATTCAGTAATTGAATCAAAATGTTACTGTCACAATGGGATATGAAAATTCCTGGCCGGATATAGTTGCTGGGGGAAGTGGGAAAGAAATTAGGAACATCAATAAAACATGAGAACAATTTAAGGACCTTGGTGAAATAGTTGATAGTATCAAGACCTAGGAGATTTAGTTGGAGGAATGACCAGGCCAGCAGAGACAAAGTGGTTAAATCCCACCCACCCCCTTTTTTTCCCTTCCATCCTCATTGCTGATAGTTCAGTCTTGCTGTGAGTGCCTTCTTCTTTCAAAGAATGTCTGCTTTACCTTTATATCTTTCTATGCTCCTCAGTTCTAGAGTTCTGAAGTATCCTCTATGCTCTTGAGTTAGCGAACTAGTCAACTATAATGAACAACATTGTTTTGTTTCAGTATCTCAGAAGATACTTTTATCTTTCCAACTAATCCTACAAATACTGAATTATGGCAACTTCGTTAAGAAAGTGACTAGGATTACTGTGATAGGTAGGTTTATAGTGCCAACCTGGCCAAAAAGAACATGTGGGATCAATAAGGTCGCAATTTGACTGGAGGGCAAAGAGATAAATGCCTCAGCAAGCCCCGCCCACCCACCCCCATTTCCCTCTGCTGATGATTTGATATGTCAGAAATCACCAACACCAGAACATACTAAATTTATTTATAAATACCAACTACAAATTTGGTGTTCTTGAGAAAAATTGAAGACTTGACTTATTCAGGTGGAACTTTCGTTATCTGGTGCTGCTACAACAGAAATACAACAAGTGGAAGTTTTTTAACAAGAAAACATTTACTTGTTCGTTCACAGTTAAAAAATGTAGAAGTTGGATTTCAGTGTTTCAGCCCCAGAAAGTCTTTTATCTCTCTGCCCTACTGGGGGGGGGGAGTCTTATGCCCTATCAATATCTATGCACTTAGTACTCTTGGTCCGTCTACCTGTAACTTGGCATACATTTCCCCCTGGATTTGGGAATCTTCCAACTCAGAAACTCAGGATCAGAAGCACACACTCTATGACAACTTCTTCTATTTTGGTTGTAGTTGGTCTGTCTCCCTTTATTTTTGTTTTTCTCCTTTTATCTCTTTAAAGATGAAAGGTGATGTCAGCTAAACCCAAGGGAAATGCTCACCCGTTGTATGAGGGCTGTCGCCTGAGTGAGGATATTGCATCCTGTCTTAAGCCCCTCATCTGCCACATTACATAACTGCCTTGTCCTTTGGATTTTCCAGCAGGATGGATTTTTACATTTAAGTGTATCCTTTGTGCATGCTTTTGTGCCTATATGGTGAAGAGAGGAAAATTAACCGCTAACACTGGATTCAATTTGATGGGACAAAGCAATCTAACCAGAAGTGTAAGGTTAAAAATAACTATTAAACACGTATGTAACATATTTAGTAGAAAGTATGCATAGCTGCTGGGTTCGATGATTTACTAAGAGTAATTTCTGGATCGATCATTTGTTACTACAGTGAAATCTTTTATCCTACATAAATGAAACATGCTACCTACATTACATGTGTGCAGGACATAAACCTACCCACTGCCAACAAGTTTCTTCCAGTTCATAGTGATCTTATGAACGGTTTATGAGACTGTAAATATTTATAGGAGCATATAGCTTCAAATTTCTCCTACAGGGAGGCTGGTGGGATTGCAGTCAAATACTTTAATAATCTGAATACCATTGATATGTCCATAAATAATGACACTGCAAAATATATTAAGCTTATGCTTAATATGTACAATTTAACTGGGAAAGTAAGGCATGTTATTATAGAATAATAATTATAGTGGTTAGAACTACTAAATATTGCAAATACTTAATTAACATTTCAGACAGTGCATCACATGGGAAATGGTAAGGTCACTGTGTGTATTCCTGCAACAAGATTGATAAAAGTATAGTTAAGTTTATACTTAAATAAACGCTTATTATTGGGAAGGTCTACAGTGATTATTTAACCTAACCCTCCCATTTTTTAAGGAGAAGGTAGCGGAATAGTATAATGATATAATTTTCCCAAGATTACTCTATTAGTAATTATTAGAGTGGTTAAATGGTTAAGTAAAGCAAATGCAGAAGCAGATTCCATAGAGATTGTGCCACCAAATTACATAAGATGAAGGATATATGCTCCCACTCCTTTTAGATTTATTCTTAATTGCTAACAAATATACCCTTTTGGCCCAAGCACATGACTTTTTGAATAGTCCATTTGATTTTGACATAAACATTCAACCACTTAAACAAACACAGGGCAATTTGTTTTCGGTGTCCTATGAGAGGGAATGATTTATCTTTACAGCTCTCTAAGCAGGTATTTTAGCTGCTGTCATCCCCTTTGGCTGGGATAACCCATATATACAGAGGCTCAAAGAAACTGTCAGTATTTTGAAAAGGAAAATTTAAACTGATGATTGCTTTACATCAGAAGGGGTACAGTGTTGCACAGGAAAGTTAGGCATTATGTGGCATCTGTTAATCAAATGCTTTTGGAAAAGAGATCAAAAGTAGAAACATTAGAATATGTATGGAATGTAGGTCCTAGTTACAAAGATGAAAGCAAATACCTTCTACAATTTTGGGGTTAGCTAATCTAGTATGTCACTAAGGGAGAAGCAATTAGTTCTCCAATGAGCGCCTTTTGCCACCAGTAGGTAGCTGGCATGTGAAATGTGAAGATATCCGGAAAGCAGTATTTCATGTAAAGCGTTTTTCTCACAGTGATTTCTCCATGGCTGGAGAAAATGGAGACTCCCTTGTTTAGTTCAATAAAACATGTATAGGAAAATAAGAAGCATTCCAACTTAAATTATTACATCATAAACTTTTGTAATATGATATCTAAAGTGATTTTTTTAAAGGAAATATTAATCGATTGAAAAGTGGTTGTGGTCTTGTTTGGCTATCAAACTGCCCCTAGGAATCCCATATAACCGAGTTGAAATGCTCCATAGTTTGTCTAGCCTCTAATGTTATAGGAATAGATGGCATATCATTCTTGCCGGCAGCTGTTGAGTAGGATAGATTTGCCTGACTTTTCGTCAGCAACCTACCACTCAATCAGCGTGCCTGCAGGGTTCCTTTCTGAAATGACTCATTCCACTCACACAGTCCTCAAGTCCATTTCAAATCATAGGGAGCCCATCGGACAGAGCAGAACTGCCCTTGAGTGTTTCTGAGGCTGTACCTCTTTATGGGAGTAGAAAACCTGTCACTGATGGTTTAGAACTGATTACCTTGGGGTTATCAACCCAAATCATAAACCACTATGCCAGCAGAGTTCCCTCTACATTGACTAAAATGTTTAAATGAATTCATTGCTGTCACTTAAAGCTAGGCAAGCTGCAACATTCCTAGGTTTAACGATGATGTACGTTATCTTTCCTTAGGCCATATAAGAAGGGGCATCACTAAGTTCGTGGGAGAATGAATTAAAAGACAATGCCATTTTTCCCACAAAATGTTGAGACCCGTGTGATTTTCACTTATGCCAACTTGAAAATCTGTGGGTGGAATCCACCTGTCAATCAGGGCACACACAGCCTGATGGTGCCTCACTGTGGGTGTGGCCTTCTTGTAAGGAGCATTTCTGAAATGATTCCACGATACTTAAATATAGTGTTTACTTAAACATCTAGTATCTTAAATTTGTTTCCTATTTAATCACTTGTGTTAATTCTATAACGCTAAATAAATTTGAAAGTTCTTAAATCTCATGATATAGTTTACCTTTTTTTTTTCTTTTTCCTTCAGAGTGATATTCTCACACTAAGGATCTGATGCACATTCATTGTTCTGAACCAAATAACATCGTTATATTTGTTTATTACTCCTTTAATCAACAGAGTCAACCACTTTTTTTGTTTGTTTCATGCATAATTTTAATTTGCTTAGTAATGGATGTTGCAACTGAAGCTATTTGAATGTGTGAAATGAGAGTGCATCCACTTAATGTATGGATGGCTTTGGTACACTGGACATTGGGTTGATTGTTCGAGAGCACCACTGCCTTCCCTCCCAGATGTATCTGGGGAAACTTTCTCAGAGTCACGTTTTCTTTGTTGCACGATTGCAACTATTCTGATGACATGTTATGTACCCACATAAAAGTGGCCACTATTGTTATAGTTCATTATCTGCCCAATGATCCACAAAGACGGTGCTTACTGAATAGCGCTTCCCTTCTAATAATTCTGTGACTGCTGGGATACCACAAGGAGCGCCACAGTACAAGTGCTTTTCTAGACAAGGTAGCTCATTAAAAAAAATCACTAAGACTTCTGATGACAATCAGAAAGTGAACAGAGTTTCTTCATGCAATGAAGCCCATAAACCCCTCAGACCTAAGAGCACAAGGTTTTAGGGATCTTCGTTTTACACAAGAGGAAAGAATGGCCCACAACAGAAAGTGATTTGACAGAGTCCACACAAAATCATTCAAAACCTCTTGGATGTATTACCTTTATGGAGTTATCACTTGAGTCACTCTAGCACCGGGGGTTCTCACCAGCCAATGCCTTTGCCTGGCAAAGGACATGTGACAATTTTGGGAGAAGCTTATAGGTGGTCACAACTGGGGTGTTGGATTCTACTGATGACAGTGTGTGAAGATCAGTGAGGCTGATCAAGGTTCTGATTTGTTGGGAGGGGACAGTCCCCCACAACTAAGAACCATGTGGCCCCAAATAAAGTCACTGCCTTCTAGTTAGTTCTGACTCACAGCAAACCTATAGATTGCTACAGACTAGAACTTCCCTTTTGGATTTCCCAGACTGCAACACATCGGGCTGCGATCCACAGAGCATGGGGTTTGAAACCAACAACTTCGTGGGAGAAAGACAGGGCTTTCTACTCCTGTGAAGAGTCACAGTCTCAGAAACTCACAGGGGGCAGTTTTACCCTGTCCTATAAGGTTAGTACTAACTCAATGGCGATGAGAGTTGGTTGTTGTTGTTATTTGTTTTATTTCTTTTATAAAAGTAAAACATTTCATCCTTCAACCTCAGAGCGGCTGGGGGTTTTCAACTTTTGACTATGCAGTTAGGAGCTGAATGACATTACCTGGGCTCCCCTACCTTAGAATCACTGGCCAGTTTGTCTTCCTTAGGTCGCTTGCATATGGCTGTGAGGCTGGGGGCTGGGGCGCTGGTATTTCAATGCCAGCTGAATGATCTGTGGAGTGTGAAAGAACATCCAGACTAGGACCAAGGAGGGGAAGAGAAGGGAATATCCACTTCTGAAAAATCAATTGCCTAAAACCTATACCTAGCACTAGAACAATGACTAATAAAAAGTAGGAAGATTCAACCTTCAGTTTGAAAAGCTCTCAAAATACAACTGCGGAAAAGCATCTTCTTCAAAGTTGTGTTCACCTTAATGCTGTGGAGAGAGTCACACTTTTGCTGCTGTGGCACAACTCAAAAACGGATGGGGAAGAAAAAGCTACAAATTCTCTTCAAGGTTGAACTGTAAAAATATCTATCTTGGAAAAGTGGGAGTAATCAAAAATGAAATATAATGCATAAAGACCAATGTTCTAGACATTAATAAGTCAAAATGAATCGGTATTGTTTCATCTGAATCAGACAATAGTATAGTTAAGTTGAAGAGGAATATCTTTACATTCATAGTTAAAAAGAATATTCAGGGATCTATTCTGAAGTGCAATGCTGTCTACGACAAGCTAAGATCCTACATGCCTACAAGGAAGATTACTAATATGACTTTTGCTCAAATTTACACACCAAGCACGAATGTCAGAAAGGAATAAATTGAATATTTTACCAACTTCTGCCATCTAAAACTGGTTAAACACCAAGATGAATTTATAATTGCTGACTATTAGAATATGAAATTTGGAAATGAAGAAATGCTTGAAAATACATCCGTGATATAAGAAATAGAGGGAAATGGAATGACAGAATTTTGTAATATCAACAAATATTCCATAGCAATTTCTTTCTACTCCCTAAATGACAACCAAGCACATGTACTTTGCCAGATGAAATCCACAGGAATCCATATGTGGACAGAGATTAGAGCGGATACATTGATCACTAAAGATTGAAGAACAAACCACTTGTGGATGACAGCAAACATATCATATATGAAGAAAGTCAGAGGTCATTTAAAAGACAATAAAGTAATAAATGACCAGAATGGATGCCTCAAGTGGCTTTGAAACCTATTATTGAACATAAAACAGCTAATGTCAAAGGAAAAAAAATGAGGATGACCATAACATCAGGACTGGCGAAAGACATTAAAATTTTGTGATATGCAGAAGATTCAACCTTGCTTGCTGAAGGTGAAGAAGACTAGACATGTTTACTAAAGAAGATTGAAGACTATAACCTTCAATTCGGATTGCACTTTTTTAAAATCATTTTATTAGAGGCTCAAACAACTCTTACCACAATCCATACACACATCAATTGTGTAAAGCACATTTGTACATTCATTGCCCTCATCACTCTCACAACATTTCCTCTCCACTTAAGCCCCCGGCATTAGGTCCTCATTTTCCCCCTCCCTCCCCGCTCCCCCCTCCCTCATGAGCCCTTGATAGTTTATAAATTGTTATTTTGTCATATCTTGCCCTGTCCAACGTCTCCCTTCACCCACTTTTCTGTTGTCCGTCCCCCAGGGAGGAGGTCACATATAGTTCCTTGTAATCAGTTCCCTCTTTCCTACCCACTCTTCCTCTAAATCCGCACAACTGGACCAATTATTAGCACTATGATAAATGGCATAAGTCTTAGGGTTGTTAAAGGATTTTACTTTACTTGGATCCCCAATCAACATCTATGAAGCAGTGGTCAGGAAATCAAACAACACATTATCTTGGGCAAATCTGCTAAACACGACCTCTCTTCTAAGGGCTCCAAAATAAAGACCTCACATTAAAGCTAAAGCACTCAAGTCATGTTATTTTCATTTGCTACAGATGCAGCGGCAAACTGGATGGTTGAAAGAGGCAGCACAAAGCATGGTCCTTTTAATTATGGTGTTGGCGAAGAATATTAAAAATGCCACAGACTGCCAGAAGAATTAAGTATTCTTTTTAGGAAGAAGCATAGTGAGAATTTCCCATAAAATCAGATAGCAAGACTTTGGGCATGTTATCTGGCAGGACCAGACCCGGGAGAAGGACAAGGCAGTTTGGATTTCTTTCTTCAGTAACATTGGCTGTTGCTCTTAGGCTACTTCTTGAAATGGTTGAATGTTGATTGGTTCTTTTTGGTACATTGACTCTGTGTATTCTTCTTTATCTTATTTTGATGTTTATACATATTTGAACATTTTGCCCATAGAAACTTTCAATATTACAACTCAAGACTTGATTGTTTTTCTTTAGTGCTTTCAGTTTAATATATAGAGTGTGTTCTTTTTTTTACTTCTAAATTGAGGTCTTTGCGAGAAACGGATTTGTCATAGAGATGAACTGACATCATGGCTGTAACGATGGGCTTAGGTATAGCAACACTTATAAGGAGCGCTCAGAACCATACAGTGCTTGGTTCTGTTGTGCAGAGGTGTGCTATGGGTCAGAACTGCCTTGAAGACACCTGACAACAGCAACAAAAGGTCTTGGCACATTGGATTGTAATAGTTTACTTTATCTTCGCGAGGTAGCCTTTTAACTATTATGTTCAGCTCTTACACTTCATGAACATGGGTGTGTATATGTTTGTTCATGCTATGACTCTTGCCTCTTTGTACGAGGGAGTATTCAAAAATAATAGAATTCTTTTCAAAGCTATGTATTTAAATTGTTTCATAAAACAACTTTATCACTTTTAAAATACTCTCTCCATTATACTTAATACATTTGTCAAATCTGCTATTCCATTCTTGGGAACATTTTTCAAACTCACCGATTTGGATGGCTTACAGCACCCCCCTAGTTTTTTTTTCTTCATCTTCTAGGTCGTCAAATCGCTGTCATTTCATGCCTCTCTTCATTCTCAGAAACAAAAAGAAGTTGCATGGAGTGAGATTGGGTCAGTCAGGTGTGTGGGGCAAGAGAGACATGCTATCTTTTGCCCAAAGCTGGCTCATTGAGATGGCTTCATTGATGAGATGCATTGCCATGGTGGCAAAATCAGTCCCCTGTCTACCTTTTTTCGTCACACACTCTTATGTTATCTTTTCAGAACTTCTAAATAGAAAGCTTGATTAATAGTCTGACCTGGCTGAAAAAACTCCAAATTCATTTTGAGTCCACATTTTCATCCTTTAGGAAGTTGACAGATGTCCTAAATGAAGTTTGTCATCAATCAACATTTCACCTTTTTTAAAATGAGGAAACCATTCATTTACTTGACTTTTCCCCATAGCACTGTCCTTGTAAGCTGTGCTCAACATCACAAGAGTTTCTGCGGCATTTTTCCTGAGCAGGAAACAAAATTTCACAGCTGCACACTGCTCTCTTAAATCGGCCATCACAAAAAACGAGGTTCTGCTTTGATGAAAAAATTCACTGTGACCAGAAAGAACCTTCCCAGGTGATGCCACTGGGTGCACTAACTCAGAGCAAGTTGCTAGATGCTCATCTTGTGGGAAAATGCAGTACTATGAAAGCAGAGGCTTTTCTATTTGCGGGGAGAGTATCTCTGGGTATAACCAGCAGTGGGATTGCTGAATCATTTGTAAATTCTATTCCAGTTTTTTGAGGTAGCACCATATTGCTCCCCACAATTGTTGTCCATATTTACAGTCCCACCAGCAGTGTATGAGGGTTCCAATCACTTAAGCAGTTTTAGTTTTTGTTTTTTAAATTCGACTGCCATTGTCCATGTAAGGTATTATCTCATTGTTGCTTTGGTTTGCTTCTCCTAGGTCACTAGTGATCAATAACATGTATGTTCTTGGTTTTCTTCTTATAAATAATTATGCTCCTATATAACGATTACTCATACATTATTTCTACATTAATCTGATTTGTTATTTTTCCTGAGAGTATATGTGCTTTCAGTGATGAATTTGAGGCATTATGAAGCAGAAAAGTTATTTTGTGGCATAGTTTATCTTACTGTATACTTAGCCATTCTACGTGGTCAAAGGATTTATTCTGAGAGAATAGGTGGGGAGAAAATATGATGAGACTGGCTTGCGAAACATCTTGAATTCTAGAGAGAAGAAATTAAACTTAGAACGTGTGTGAGTACCATGATTAAATTAACCAAGTGTTTGGTCCCACATATAGTCAGAGTTGGAGTTGGTCCCATGGTAGTTAACAACAATAAAGTTAGATACTGTGTTAGGGGAATGGTTCATCAAGTGACAAAGAGAACAAAGAGCCATCAAGCTTTACACTCTATTGCCCTATTGGATTCTTTTTTTTTAATAATCATTTTATTAGGGGCTCATGCAACTCATCACAATCCGTACATACATCACCTGTGTCCAGCACATTAGTACATATGTTGATCTCATCATTTTTTATGCTTTTCAAAACTCAGGCTTCTTCCCTATCTTTCATTTCTGCTTCTCTAAAATCTCCGTGAATTCTGTAGATATAATCCAGATTCTATTGAGACTCGCCTGTTTGTCCAGTTATGCCTTTTTCTTTACCTCCATTTCAACATTAGTCTTCCTAGAAACAATAGAACAGCAGCATTTACATAAGATATTTCTGTCCAGTTCTGAGATATTGTAACTGGATTGTCTCTCGATATTATTGCTGTTTTCAGTGACCATTAAAAAGGTAAAAAAGAGCCAAAATACACATATCAGTCCTGGAAGTCAAAGAGGGAACAAGGGGAAATGAGATGAAATTTGATTTGGAATTTCAATTTTACTCACGGTGTCTATCAGATAAGGTCCCAGACAGACTGATTTCCTTAATACTTTGATCCATTTCACTCAATATCCAGGCACCTGGAATACATTTTCCTTTATTTTTCTTCATATATGACATTTTGCTTTAATCCTGCCTTATCTAGCTTTAGATGTCTAGAAGCAGATTTTATGTTTCTAGATTTTTTATTATTAATTTTTTCTTTAGTCCACAAAAAACAGGTAGTTAAACAAGAAAACTCAATTAATCATAAAAATAGCAAAGAATCAGATGGAGTTGGTAAACAAATAGATATTTCTTCAATTGTAAGTATTTTTATTAATTGAATTAAAAAATTAAAAGAGAAAGTATTGCAAACATGTAGAAGGAGAATTCAAATAATTTTTTCTTCATGCTCTTTTATAGTACATTACATCAGTTAATGGCAATTTGTATAATTTGTGTAATGACATAAATTGCCAGAAACCCTCACTCAGTGAAGTGCTGTCAGAGCCATAAATCAGGAGTCAGAGAATGAGCTTTGGGAAGCATAGTCCATCAGCCTTAGGGGGAAGAGAAACAGGGTCAGGGTGGCAATCATTCAGTGGGTAAATGGGCAAAGTGGAGGCGGAAAATGAATGGAATGCAGTAAGGAAAGCTTGACTGAGCCAAGACTTGATGAGCTGACCCTCCACATCACATGGAATCACGCTTCTCGGCTACATGTTGTTTTGCTCAACTTCTAAAATGACTTTCCCTGACTTATGATTACTTCTCCACAGGGGTCTAAGGACAATGTTGAGAATAAATCTCAAATCCTTTCAGGGACTTTCCAAAAGAGGATATTCATTTTAAATAACCACACACACAAACTTACACAAACTTTTTTTTCCAGTCATTAAATACTGACCATCATTTCTATGCTGATGGGCCTTACCTGTAGGGGATCGTGTTTATAGTATCACCAGAAAATTTGGCCTTCTGCAATTCCACATATGAATTTGTTTGAAAGTGCCATAAAAAAGCCACCAACTTCCACTGAGTTGGTTCAGACTCATCGCTACTGATTATTTCAGAATTAAACTTAGCTCCACAGGGTTTGAGCGAGTGGTATATTTTGACAGTGGTTTGCCAAACCTTTCTTCTGAGATGCACTGGGTTGGAGTTGAGCTACTAGTCTTTTGATTACTATCATACTGAAAATATACATCAGTCTTTCATGTATTTCAAAATCTCTCTCTCTCTCTCCTTTCCTGGCTGCCTCCCTGTATGTCTTCTCTCCCACACATGCACACATATCATGGAATTCATGTTGAGTATGAAATCTTGAAATTTTAACATCTATATGTTGCTTCAATGAATGCACATAACCTTGAGTAGTGAGGGAGAAAATTTCCATTTCATCAGGAGATATGAGACTGCTGCAACTTTCTCAGTCTCTTCTTGTGTGTGTCAAGACCTGTCAAGCATATGAGATTGATATCGCACTACCAATTTGGCCTGACAGGGTTTCACGGATAGAGTCAGAAGCCGTGACGCTCTTGGGCCAGAAACAAAAGGCTTTGCACTTTAGAGCCATAGAAGTAGTCGGTATCAGAGCTTTCTTATACCAGTTTCTGATGTTCCAGTTCCCACCGTGTCATTAAGAGAGCATGTGGAGACATCTCCACGTGCAGTGGGTTGAATTGGAGGAGAAGGCTGACACAGAGAACCCAAATCTTTATCATCAATGGCAGGCATGCTTTCCCTTTGTTCCAGGGGTCGGAACCGCCCTTTTTCATCAAAGAAACCAGCAAAACCGCTCTTTGACTCTGGAGAGAGATGAAATCTCTACCTTGCATCTTGTCTTCAATGTAAACGTATTTGAAAAAAAAAAGTAATCCAAAACAAAGGCAGTTAGTGCCTTGCCTGGAAAAACAAGAAAAAACATAAGACACCCAGGGAAAATTTGATTCCAGACACTTTCAATGTAGAGCAATGCTCTGATAAATCCAATGACTTTGATTCCCCTTGGGATGTGACTCTAAGTTCTCCTTCTCCTGGGGAGATATTTCTCACCTCCGACTGCCCCCATTCAAGGAACTAATGAACTTAAGCTACCTAGACAGTGGAAAACGAAACAAAACATTAACTTTGGTCTTTTAACATTGGCAGAGGGTTTAAAGTAATAATCCTTGGCATTTATCCCTTTACCTTTTATTGTCTAAGCACTTTGTGAAATTATCTAGTTAGTTAATCTTCTTAACACCTTTGTGAGTGGGGTTAAATGATGCAGTCCCTAAAATAGATATATACAAATTATAACTTGATAGGTCTAGTAACATGAATTTGGATATAATTGTTCTTGGTGTTTGATGGGATTACAGCCATTTTATGGACCGCTGGCTGTAGTTTCTTGTACACGTCATCTGTTTTTATGGTCTGGCATCAGAAGGAGCGATCCAAAACGGCTCAATGAAACTACTGTCCCTGCTAATAAGGCTATCTTATAACACTGAATCTTTTAAACATTTTTGTTTTGTTTCCTACTGTATCTGGGCTCACATGAACTCTAAGTTTTCAAACAGAAATCTGAAGAAAAATGACGAGACCTGAAATGGGAAGAGAGCGTGCAAGTTCACATGGGTGTAGTTCCTATCTTCAGAGAGTACACACAAGATAACTGAATTTACTTATATTTGTTACATGACTTTTTATATTCATTACATGGCTATTTATTAAGTCACTTTACAATAAATGATTTTACTGTAAAGTTTTGTTAATGTAACCTAAGATGAAAAATATGGCGGTATCTCAAAATTTCACAGGATCGTGGGATTTTTATCTTTTCTTCTTCATTAAGGAATCCTTAATGCTTAAAATAAGCATAACCTGCGTACATAAAATGTGTATGTTATATACTTAAGCCTGATAACATACACTTTTCACCTTTGATAAAGTAGCTCAACCCAGCCAGCCAAGTTTACTTAGAAAAGCACATGTGTAAAGAGTCAGTCATTACCAATGACATTGATTGTCAAGCATTGACATTCTCGCCTTCTCAAATTCACCCATCAGTAATCTAGGTAGGCGTCTGAGAACCATGTTTCGGTCAGCTGTATGCTGACTTCTATACAGCACAAGAACATAGGCTTTTCTTCTTTGCTCGGCATATCTTCTTGCTCCCTTGTATTGGCTTTAGCAACAATGTTTGCATCCTTGTCACATCAATCCTTATTGGTCCAACTTCTTCAACTCCGGTCTAAAAGGCTGCTTTTTAAAACTTCGAAAATGAGAATAGAAGTTTTGCTTTGCCTCCTCAATGCCTTATCTGCTCTTGCTACGTGACTGTTTCCATATAAAACTGCAGCCTGGAAAGCTGTACCGTGTGCACCTTAACTTTTGCTTCAGGAATTTTATTTTCTCCAATTCAGGAGGAATGCCTGAATCTTAGCGATATTTAGCTGCCCTGGCATCTTAAAGGAACAGATGTGTAGTAATTTACAATCTAAATAAGTGGTTTCTCTTGTGAGATAGTCAACGAGCAAAATAATGCATTTATTTCAACTATACAATGGCTCGAAACCTTCTTGGAGGTATTTTAAAATCTTCCTGGCAGTGGTATAGTTTGGTCCCCGAGTGGCAATGTTAATTTTGCTGAGACTTACTCATTATCAGGTCTAGTGGAGGATATTCTTGATCAAGGCACATAGCAATTTTTTCCCCTTTCTTTTGGTTTTTAAGGAGACATCACATTAAAACTTCCTTTTTCTTAAATCACGTTATTACCTCATATTGTCTAGCTGAATCGGAATGATCATATCCGCACCAGATTCATTGTGACTCTCCTTTATTTCAATGTTCCACTTCAGACACTTCACATTGATTGATTCCCATTTCCCAGTCTCTTCCACATCCATACCCATGTCAAGGATGATGCACGTGACACGCCTCATCACCCAACAAAAATTACGATGAACAAAAGGCAGTTGGCCTAAGGAATAAAAGTTTATCCTGTTTTTGACAGAAGGGGTGAGATGATCCAAGAGTTGCCCTTGCGACAGATAATTAGGAAAATCTGTCAGGCCAGCAGCTAATCCTGTGTATATCTGCCCAAAGTCAGCTCTGAAAGCTGTGGGATCTCGGAAGACAATCTTTTGTAATTAGCCAAGGCCACTATAATCCATGAACACAGCTGATCACATTGATTTTCAGTCTATCAACCTTCCTGATCACCCAGAGTTGTGACTACCTCATGTCAACCTCTAAGGTCATTTAAAGGTCCATTCCTGGTAAATATAAAATCATGTCCCTCTTCTGACAGGTTGCATTTTCTTGTGGGGTTGTAGGAAAGGGGAATTAGGACAACGATGACAACACAGAAGCACTACAAATGATTAAACTTAGGAAAGCAGACGTCCACAAAATCAAGGCACTGCTAGCCCATCAGGATAGGAAACATTCTAAAGTGTTGATGAAAAGAGAAAGGTAGATGATCTCTGCTTTTTCATGTGAGATTGTGACTTTGTTCTTGTGAGAGGTATTGCAGAAGATGAGGGGGCTTTCAAAAAGTTCATGAAAGAATGAAATGAACGGAAATTTCCATAAGCTTTTCAAGCCACATCATAGTCCATGCATGTGTGTCACCTGATTTGAATGTGCTGCTTCTATCTCCCTGCTGCTCATCTGGTAATATTGACATACACTAGTCTTTACACAGTCTCAAACTCACATGTGACAACAATCTTCCTCAAAATCAATTTCTAAGAAGGGACTCATGTTACTTTTCCATTTCTCTTTCTTGACAGGCTTACTCCAATCATTTCCCCTGGTGTCCTACACATGGCATTTACACATGTGGTGTTCTACACATGACATTTACATGTATTCCATTTATTTTTGTTTTACCTATTAATTCCACATTTATAGCCTCTCATATAAAATGTACCCATTGCAAAGTGGAGTGGCGACTCAGTTGAATACGATTGTCAGCTCCTTTGCATCCCCTTTTGTTATTCTTTTCCCCATTTATGAATACATGACTAATGGCTTCATCACTTGTTTTATTTTTCTTTCTAACTTCTAGCAATCGGTCCATTTTAGCCAACGTTCTGGGAGCAGCTCTCCTTTGTCACCCTCTTGATGGAGACGCTTTATTGATAGCGCTTTCACTTTCTTCTTTCCTGAGATCCCTTTGTAAGACCACCCTCTACACCAGGGCTACTCATGCCAGAATCCCAGGCCTTGACTTTGAATTCGTATTTTGCATTATATCCATGGCTCCATCAGCCTCCTTTAAGTTTATGACTCTCACTTTTGTGTCTCCAGCAGCTTGAACTTTTGTCCCATATGTTCAATTGCCTAAAGGCATCTTCACTTTAGAAAGCTTGTGTTCCACTAGCAGTTGAAGGGATCAGGTATCAGGCATCAAAGAATAAAAAATCATATCATTGTAAAGGTGGGTGAGTGCAGA
>NW_022111300.1:28071788-28100048 GCF_000313985.2 Echinops telfairi | reverse complement strand
AAAAGCTTGTGTTCATGGAAATATCAACATATTCAAACCAAATTAATTTTATTCTCACAATGGTATTTTTTCCAAATTATTTTATTCCAGTGAGCAATTATGCATGGCTGGCTTCCTTCTCTTTCTCTATGATCAAGTCATTAACAAGTTCTTTTACTTATTTAAAAATTTGCCACATGATTGTTTTATTCCTCTCCCCATATGCTTATCACTCTATTGAAGGTTCTCACCACTTCTCTATCCAAATTAAGAACATTCATGTTAGAGTTCTTCATTGAAACATGACTCACAAACCATAAAATTCACAACTTTTAGGTGGAGAATTTGGTGGTGTTTGATATGTTTACAATATCGTGCAAACCCTAGAATAGTTTCCTAATCTCCAGAATTATCCCCATGCTCATTAGCGTTTTTCCCCTCCTATTCACAGGCCCTGGTAAACAGCAATCTACTTCTATATCTGTCGATTACCCTCTTCTTGGTATTTCCTATAAATACATTTACACCATATGCTATATTTTCTAACTGCTACAGATTAGATCATCATTTTCTTTTTGATAACTGAATCATATCCCATTTTGTAGATATGCCACATTTTTATCAATTCATCAGTCAATGAACATATGGATTTGCAAATTTTGACAAATCTTCTGAACTAATGCATTGCTTATTGTAACAAACAGAAAGACATAGAAGTATATCATTCACTCACACTCTCGCTTACTGCCACCAAGTCGATTTCAAAACACAGTGAATGTCCGACAGGGTAGAATTGCCCCTGTGGCTTTCCGACCTTTCTCATCTGTCCCCAAAGGAGTGGCTGGTGGTTTTGAAGAGCTGACTTTGCAGTTAGAAGCCCAGTGCTTAATCGTTTTGCCAGCAGGGCTCTATAGGGACTTTAAAAGCTCTCCAACATTCTCTTTTACATGTGAGATGAAAATGAAGCACATTGTGTTTGGCCATGGAAGCAGTGGCAAGATAAGACAGTATACCCTATGAAGTAGTCAAGAGGGTGGGACTCTATTCAAAGTACTGAAGGGTTTAAATCAAAAGGGGTGACACAGTTCACTTTACACAAATATAAGAAAACAACTGAGTGTGGGAAACGTGGATTCAGGGAGACCTAATAGGAACTTTCTGTATTTGCCCAGAGGTGAAATGATTTATGACTTGCATCTGGGTTTAAGTGAATTGATTTGGTATATACATTTGGGATTAGAATTAGTTAGATGTATTCACAAATTTGGAGAGGGATGAAGAGAAGAAACAAATCGATTATAATCTCTTAAATGGATTGATTGATTAAATAATCTTATCCCACCACTTTCAAAAATGTTAATGATATCTAGAACAATGTATGTCTGGTTCATCGGTGTCAGTAATCTAGGGAGAGTGACTTTATGACTTTTCTCATAAGAGCTTCTCTACTCTTCTAGATTTTAGTCCACACCTTATACATATATATGATAATATCTATTAAACATTCGTATTTATGGTTGTCCAGAGACAGCGTTCATGCTCAATTGTTTCTCCCCCCCAAAATACTTTAGGTTATTGTTTTTCTTATGTGTACTAGTCAGTTAATTAGCCAGCATCTTATATACATCATTATCCATCTTTTTAAAACATATAAACTTCCATGTGGAAGAAGCATACCAGCCTGTGTGTTCATGAGGTGTCGATAGGATCAAGTATCAGGTATCAAAGACCCAGAGCAAAAAATCATAATGTGAATGGGTGGGAGGGGGCAGTGTGGAGTGGAAGCCCAAAGTCAATCTGTAGGCAATTAAACATCCCCTTACAAAAGGGTCGTGGGAAGAAGACGGGCCGGTCAGGGTGCAGTATAGCACCAATGAAACATACAGCTTTCCTCTGGTTCTTTAATGCTTCCTCCCCATCACTATCATGACCCTAATTCTACCTTACAAATATGACTAATCGAGAGCATGTACATGGGAACAGAGCTGGAATCACAGGGAATCCAGGAGAGGTAAACTCCTCGGGACCAATATTGAGAGTAGCTGTACCAAAAGGGGAAGGTGGGGGGTGGGGAGAAAGAACCAATCACAATGACCTACCTGTAACCCGCTCCCAGGGGAAAACAGACAAGGGGGTAAAGGGAGGCATCAGACAGTGCAAGACATGAAAAAATAATAATAATTTATAAATTATAAATTATCGTGAGGGAGGGACGGAGGGGGAAAATGAGGAGCTGATACCAAGGGCTCAAGTAAAAAGAAAATGCTTTGAAAATAATAATCGCAACATATGTACAAATGTGCTTGACACAATGGATGGATGTATGGATTGTGATAAGAGTTGTACAAGCCCCCAATAAAATGATTTATATATATATTTTAAAAGCGTATGAACTATTTAGAGTTCATACTTATCTGTGATCTTTTTTCCTAATTCCACTTCTGTTACTAACCAAACTCTGTCCTTTTTACAATAGGTCATCATTTCAATTTTATGTCTTTAACTATTAGTGTAATCAACACTATTCATCTCTTTGCTCTCATTCTTATAAGTACTTTGAAATGTTTGGTTTATACTATATCTCTTTCTGTCCTAGATTTGTACCCTGGACATTATCTTCAGAACAACTTTCAACATTATCCAGACAATAGGGAACTCTGATCTGCTGCTTTAAATTCTTGAGACTTTGGAATTTTCAGGAGTGTCCATAGCCAAAATTTGGATTTGTGCCACTCACTTCCCAAAATAAAATGTTCATATGAAAATGAGCTTGTGTAATGTTTTTAGTATGTCTGTACATATATGGATTATTTGTTTTTATCATACTTTGGAAAAAATAAATATTTTTATCCCCTGATAAAAATGAAAATTCTTGGCTAGTGCCTGTAATCTGCCTTTACATAGATCTCAATTGAGGTTATTATATGAATATATGATATAGATTAAAGTAGACTGGTATGTAATAGGTTTTTGTATGCAATTACTATTTTTGCTCTAATGTTTGCACGCTACTATAATTGAAAGACCCCCTAGTCTTAGAAAATTATTTTAAAAAATAGAAACACTGTCTAGGGTCCTATAAGATGCTATTTTGTGTAAAGATTGGGTCTCTTAAGCTCAGTGTCTTAAATCTAAACCTGGCAACAATTATTGCACTGATATACAGCAGGACTAATTACAATCCAGGCAGTTATACAAATGTTTATAATAGAGTTCAAAAATGAAAATGATTTTTTATATTTCATCATCAAGTATGTTTAAAACATAAAATAAAATTTTGACAGATCCTCCTGTTCTAACAAAAATAAATGTCAGAAGCATGAATACTATAAGGAGCAAAACATCACATGTGGAGATCATACACTATCTTAATGAAGCAGTTAGTTGGCAAATCCCACTAACAATGAGACCTGTAGAAACACAGGTACAACAGACAGTTCACTTGTGCTTTTACCTTTTGTCGGGCTGGAGTTAAGTACTTGTGGCTTCTATGTTAATGGTCTCAGATTTTTATTTGGGGGGGTGGGGTGGCGATTAAATAATACCAGAATTTCAAACACAAAGCTTATACTTGCAAAAAAAACCTCAAGACTAAAATTTGAATCTATCTTTGTGGATTTTTAAAGATCTTGGACATTTATAATCTTGCTCATTTAGGGTGAAGTTTTGGTTGGCCTTTATAGTCCAGGATAAGATAATTATGAAGATCCTAACATCACATTACATTTTCCTAAATGTACAAGTTAGTGTGAAGAAGCACCCTAGGTCAACATATTGTGAGGGTTCGCTCTCTTTCTACTGCTCAAAAGGGTACTTTGCTAATACATGGTAACACCGTTTAAGATATGGTCAAATCTCACCTCTTTCGGGAAACACGTTTCCATTCATTTGATCACCATTTTCATTACCATGGTACTCTCTGATCTTTAAGATGTGCATTTTGGTTTTTAGGGTATATTTTGTATTTTTCCCAGCATCTCTTAAGATGTTCCCCCTCTTTGTCCCTGAACACAGACGTGGGCTATGTGGTGTGGTGGACACCACGCATGCCCACTCCATGTATGCGGGCATCTGTAACGGAGAAGAAAATATTTGCATGCTGAGAATGTTTTGTTTTTATTTTCCTCTCTGCTGGAGGATTTGTTTGGTAAACACCAGGGTCTGCTTCTTGATGAATTGCATTGACCTTCCTTCTATCATGGATAAAATGAGTCAGGAGAAACATTGCCCAACCTCCTTGTTTTTTTGAGGCATGATTTTGAGGCACCTGAGGTATTCACTTTTACTTAAATCATTTATCAAGGAAAATGATTTAAATATTTCTTCTCCCCATGTCTCCTAATTTCTTACTTATAGTTTCAAAAATAACCTCCCTAGTAAATTGTCTGCCCCTAACCCTGAAGGAAAGATATAGCGAACATAAAGGTGGCAATTTGAACCCATCAAGATGTGTCTTTTGATGAAGATCAATGATTGAAGCCTTCAGTATGGATCACAACTCAATATAAGGAAGAGCAAATTCTTCACAACTGGACCAGAGAGGAACCTCATGCTCAATGGAGAAACGGTTGGAGGTGTGAACAATTTGCACACCATCAGTGTGCATGGAAGAGATAAAAAAGATGCATTGCATTAGGTAAATCTGCTGCATCAGACCCCATTACAATATTGAAAAGCAAGGAGGTTACTTTGAGGAATGAGTTGATCCTGACCCAAGCCACAGTATTTTCAATGGCCTCATATGTATGGCAACGTAGGAAGTGGAATAAGGAAGACCGAAGAAGAAAAGACACATTTGAATTGGGGTGCTTGAGAGGAATATTCAAAGTACCCTGGCCTACTAAAAGGACAAGCTGATCTTTCTTTGAAGAAGTACAGCCAGTGTGCTCCTTAGAGGTAAGGATAGTGAGACTTTATTTCAAGTACTTTGGAGATGTATTAGGGGATCAATCCCTGGAGAAAGGCATCCTGTTTGGTACAGTAGAAGGGCAGGGAAAAAGTGGAAGGCCCTCCAAGAGATGGGCTGACACAGTGGCTGTAACACTGGGCTCATGCATAGGAACACTTGTGAGGATAGTGCAGACCTGGCAGTGTTTCATTCTATTACACACAGGGTTGCTATGAGACAGGATTGACTGGATGATTCTTCACATCAAAGAACATGCTTGTCTCCTCAGAGCACTGGCTTGATATAAGTGGGCAGCATAGAAATTGGATACCCAAAATTGGGAGGATACAGGCATGAAGGGGCTGGTTTACAAACTTTCAATGATCGGGGACTATGCTCATGGAATTATAAGATTAGGGTGTATGTGTTCATTTAACTGCAATTGTTAGGCATAGAATATTGTTGTTTTGTTCACTTACAGAATATTGTGTTTAGATGAGGCTGGCACATATTGAATTGTACGCATTTTAGGTACAGATATGATTTTATAATAGTTTTGTTTAAAAATGATATATGGCAAAAGAGTTGTGTAAAAGTGTGAACCTTACATTATCTTTTGTCAACTTACATGAAGGGGTGCAGTCTAGACTGTCAATCAGCTAATAGCCAATGATGCTTCTGTGTTTGCATGGTCTTCTCCTGAGAATTCTGGGAACTCCTGTATTTCCTCCCTGGAGGTGGGACACTTGCTCTCTCTGCTTCACTTTCCTGTTGACAAGCTATATGGAGCCACACTGATGGCAGCCAGGGCCCTGGAGATGCATCCCCTGTCATTGGATCCACAGGACTTTCTACCCACAGGCCTGTGATCTTCCTGCATTCAGCATCGTTGTATATGTCTGCATGAGTCTAAAGAGGAATTATTAGGCTAATATTGGACATGTGGTCTAATACAGAATTTATGGACTTTATCTGGACTGGGCTGGGGTGTTTTATCAATGCATAATTACTTCTTGATATAAAATTTTCCTTTGCTCATATATGAGTGTCTCAGGATTTGTTTCTCTAGTCAACCAGACTAGCACCGCACCAAAAAACAAGATCCTGCATCATTGATTTCTAGTTATTTACACTTGAACTGAAGGCTTACATCACAGCCTGACAATCCTGAGGGTCACAATAGGCCTGCATTCTGACCTGCTGAACTTGGATTCATTCACTTCTGCAGCCACCAGCCTATCATCCTCTTGTTAATCGTAGGGGCCTTCAGGCCCCATATCTACACAAATCCGGAGAAGCTTCTTGAATAACATCCTAACTATAGCCTTGGATCATGTCCAGACTTGGATTTGCCAGTGTCTACAGCTGTGTGATCCACTATTCATATATATATCCATACATGTATATGAATATATATATATATTTGTGTGCAACGGGGCTTTTGATTTAATTTTTGCATTTGTGATACCAAATCACCCTTGATGTCTTAGGCTGAATATATAGAGAGGCAAAATCCATGAAGATTATATATATGTGTGTGTACATGTACACACAAACAAGAATAATGGATAACACAGTTGTACACACACAGACACACACACACACACACACACACACACACACACACGCTTCACTGATTTTTCCTCTCTAGGGAATCCAGCCTAAGACATTTTTATCACAAATGCTGAAATTAAATGAAATTAAATAAAAAAACTTGTGTCCCCTACTAATCTATAGAGCTGGCTCACCATAAGGCTTTGTCAGAAATGAATACTTAGAATATATAACTAGGGATAACTCTTCAGAGATTAATTATCCATATTTAGTGATAAATTCAAGTTTAAGAATACCTTCCTTGACAATCTCATGGAAGAGGAAATCTAATGTTTTAATGACAAAATAGATGTGAATACATTTAAATGTAATATTTTAAGCTTCTTGAACTTTTCCCCAAATCAACATTACTTGTAGAAATTTACTGATAGAGTGAAGTTATAAATAATCATAGGAGAAATATCACGGTGGAGAAAAGCATGCAGAACTATATCAACAGTAAAAATGTAGCCGTTCCTTTTCTTGTTGAACAGCCCTTTCATGCCCTTATTGGGCAGGGGGAGGGGGTTCTTTATGAAAAATGTGGGTGAAGATGCTGAACATATCCCCAACTCTCCCTTGATATCATCTACTGCACCACAACTGACTTGTTTCACACCTATAGTGAGAAGCAGCAAAGGGCACATGACGGGGAGCTCACTCCGTCTCAGGGAAATGCTTGTTCTAATCTAAAGAATGTTTTAAAACCAGAAGACTCTTACAGCCAAAGCCAGCCTAGTAAGCAGATAAAATACCCCGCCCCTACATAACTGATTTAACTTTAAATAACTCCTCTTTCTTTAAAATGATTTCTTGGTCTAAACTAACAGTGTTTGGAATCTCTCCAATTAGAATGTATGTATACTTAGAACTCCTGGATTGGCTATGGAAATGAGTCTCTCCAAGTTCCTTATTTTAAAGCACATCATTCTTCAAAGATAATGCTCTGTGTCTTGAATCTGGACAAAGACACTTTCATAAAGACAAAATCCTGGAAAACATAAAATATAATGTAAGAAACTTGGGGGAGAAGTAGCTCATAAAGATGGAAATTTTGGGAAGTTGTCTCAAGACAACAATTAGGTTAAAGACAATATTGCGTGCTCAGAAAAATCATCAAGGCTCTGAGAAAGAAATCCAAAGAGGAGGGTGCAGTATTTATAACAAGGAGATGGGAAGAAAAGAGATGCTATTCATCTCACAATGTGACTGAGGTACTTCCTTCCCCTACTCCCACCCATTTTGTTGATGCAGACATAGTTTCTGAGTCATGCATAGCAGTATGATACTGCATTTAAATACAATTTATTCTGCAAATGTCTTAAATCAGTTCCCACAGGATTCAAAACCATCACAATAAATAAAATCTGGTTTTTTCAGATAACTCCAACTCATAGTAACTCTAGAGAAGAGCTCTGCTCGATACGACTTAAAATGGTAGGTTTGCGGAGGTAGATCATCAGGCCTTTCTTCCGTGACACGAGTTGTTGTTGTTTGGTGCCACAGAGTGGGTGCAGACAAATAGCGACTTTATACACAACAGAAGGACACATGGCCAGGTCCAGCACCGTCCTCCCAAATTGTCCTATACTTGCTGGAGGCCATGGTTGCAGCCACAGTGTCAGTCCATCTCCTGAAGAACCTTCCTTTTCTTTGTTGCTCCTCTTCTTTACCCAACATGATGTCCTTCTCTAGGGACTGGTCTCTCCTGACAATGTATCCAAAATGAAGACTTGTCATCCAGGCCTCTAAGAAGCACTCTGGCCGTACTTCCTCCAAGACATAGATAGCTGTGTGTCCCTTTAGCAATCCATGGTACTTTCCATATGCTTCTCCAGCACCACAATTGTTTTCCATCACTAAGGATGTCTCAAGCAACAGTGTGATCCTTGAGTTTCTCAGCACGTTCTTCAAGTCCTCTTCACTTTCAGTGAGGAAGCTTGGGCCACTTGTGTATCAAGAGTTGTTCATGGGTCTTCCGCCAATCCTGATGCCATATTCTTCATATAATCCAGTTTCTCTGATGATTTGTTTGGCTTGCAATTAAATCAGTCTGGTGAGAAGAGACAAGCGTGCTGAATACCATTCTTGATATAAAACCAGGCAGCATTCCCTGGTTCTGTTCAGAGAACTGCTTCTTGATCCAGGTACAGGTTTCACAGGTGTGCGGTGAAGTGCTGTGGTCATTTCTATGACCAAGACTATATTTTCCGGCTACTGTTTCTTCTTTCATGCTTCTAACCTTTGCAGTCAAATCACTAGTAATTATCAAAGCATCTTGACTGTATGTTTGATCAATTTCCAACTGAATACTTGGTGGAATTTTTTACTATCTTCATCAACAGTTTTCATGGTCCGTGCATACATTTGAATAGTCATTGTATTGATTGGAGCTCTTTGAAAGAAGATAGATATAATACTACCACAGACAGTGTTGTAGCTCAAGAGACACCATGAGTGTCCTCTTGGGTGATGAATGCTATGCCATTCCTCTTGATTGTGTCATTCTTGACATAATAAATCATGTGCTTTTGTGTTTCAAAATGGGCAATACAGTCCATTTCTGCCACTAATGCATGGGACATTGATCTTTAGGTGTTAAATTATGTAAATGACAGTACAAACCTCCCTAATATTTGGCAGTGATCACAAAGCACATTATTGAAGACAACCAATTAGACATTTATTCAACTAATAAGTTTAATTTTTTCCATAAGGATATTTCTATGTAGTGTCATTTCAATGTCCTCTTTTTGAAGTTGGTTTGATCTAGTGTTAGGCTACATGTTCAGCTTTAGCTGATTCTACTTTACACCTTTTTCATTTGCTAGATATTTGCCATTATTTATTAAAGCTCACTGACTGAGAATTTATTAGAAAGCTCACAAAGAGAAGTTCACACTGAGATCTGATTTCCTGACTTCAATAATTGGAGCCAATTAAAAAATACTAACAGGAAAGGGAAGGAAGTTTGTATCTCTGAATGGAGTCTATGTGTCAGAGAGTGTTAAAACGTTTACATTACAGTTTTGAACTCCACTCATGCCCTGTAAGAGTTATGAATGAGGAAGTTACAGACCTCAGTTTCAGTGGTCTGCATGTGCGAGCAATGATAGTACAGATCCAAACCAGTGCTTTTTAACCTCTCAATTTTTTAGTTCACTTTCCTCTTGACAGTTTTTCTGAACTTAAGAAAACAAAACACACTGTTTTTCTATCTAAGATATTAAATACGAAGCCATGTACAATGAGTTTGTTTGTTCAGTAGTGTAGTCCTGACCTTTCATCTAATCAGTGGGTTTCTCAGCCAACTCGATAAAGGATTCCTATATATTAGTGTCCTAGTCATCATTTCCATTAAATTATATTTAAATACTTTCATTATAAATCAACTGATATACTATAAGTGGCACATACTAAGAGTGAATAATTTAAGTTATTTGTTTAAACACCTATTAAACTGTCAACACAATCAAGATAATGAATCTATGCATCATACATCATGCCAAAGAAACTTCTCAGACCCCTTTGTATCCTATATGACTCATGCATGGTCCCATCATCTGTTTTCTGCCACTGCAATTTTCATTTTCTATAGTGGCATGCATAGAAGAATACAATGCATGCATTTATTTTTTGGCTTATTCCTCTTAACATTGTTATTTTGAAATGTATCCATGTTATTGCACATATCAATAGTTAATTTACTTTTCTGCCATGCATCATTCCTTTGGACAAATATACCACAATTTGTTTATACATTCACTCTTCATGGACATTTGTTTTTCCCAGTTTTTGACTAATACAAATAAAGCTGTTCACTCTTCATGGACATTTGTTTTTCCCAGTTTTTGACTAATACAAATAAAGCTGTTCCTCCAAATTCAAGTACAAATCACTCTATGCTTATATGATTTTATGTAACTTGAGTAAAGACTGAGGAATGGAAAGATTGGATCATATAGCAGAACTATGTTTAAATTTTTAATAAATTACCATATTATTTTCCTCAGAGGCTATACAATTTTACATTTCCACCTGCAGTGTACACAGATCTCAATTTGGCACATCCTTGCCAACACTTGGCCATCCATTTTAATTTTAGCCAATATAATAGTTGTGTTGCGGTGTGTCATTTTGGTAATGATTTTATTTGTCCTGCAGACTGATGCTGACTGTCTTTCCCTGTCCTTACTTGACATCCACATATCTTCTTTGGAGAGGGAAAAGTCTTCAAGTCTTTTGGCCATTTAAAAAATTGGTTTGTTTTCGTATTATTGATTTTTGAAAGTTTTTTATGTATTCCTAACAAAAGACCACTGTCAGAGATATGACTCTAAAGTATTTTCTCTGAGTTCATTGTGTATCTTTTTTATTTTCATAGCAGTGCTTTTCGAACAGGAACACCACAATACGGAAACCCTCTGAAGGCAGTTAGCTGGGACAATTGTAAGCATCGCCTAATCTGTTTCTCCTCTTTTACTCATCACGATCCTTTGTTGCCTGACAGCCAACAGGCATTTTCTCTATATTCTCTCTTATTTTGCTTTTTTTTCCCCTTCAGATGAAAAAGAAAATTCAGTCTCTTTTGCTCTTTCTTAGATGGAAGCAGCAATTATCTGATTGCATCAATAAATGTTGGCATCTTTTCTTTCTTCATCTGGAGGATTTGTGACTATATTGCCAGGATTCAATTTCTATAAAACACCTCATGCATTTCACTGTTTGCTTTTTCCCATTCGGACCCCATCATCATGTCTTGAGCAAGACTAGAAGTCTAATATGACTTCATGCCACAAGCAAAAAAATGTTGCTCTTCTAAGATGCGATCGCTGCATTACTACGGGGGACATTTATAAACCAGGAGGCTCGTGCCTGATCCTCAAGTTGAGTACAGTGAACTTCTTCATGTTCAAACTCTCTGAAGAATTGGACACCATTGGCTCCACCTTTGCATGTTTATATTGTATGTTTCTGAATATTTCACATTATTTCATCAGACTTCACTCTTTCTGCACAAGTACTTCTAAAATTATCTTATTCAGACCAATCTGTGTGTAGATACATTAAAGTTATTTTTCCCCTTCTGATCTCTCTCATGAGAATCTGATCTAGACATCTCAACTCAATACTTAATCCTTAACACCTCTATCGTCTTATCTGCTGGCCAGTAAAATCACCAAACATAAGACTCTACCAATAACACAGATGAAAAGCCAAGTCATATTTTCCCTTGTCACCACCAATCTGAACCTGGACTATAGGAACTGCTTCCTTACTCATCTTTGTGCCGCTGTTCCTGTTTCTACCCTTAATAGAGCTTATGCAACCTCTCTCCTACCCCACATTTCTCCTCCAACAAGCCATTTGTCTTATCACATCACATCTATCCCCTGGTTAGAATACTTCTTTGTACACATAAGATAAAATCCAAAAGCTGTTATCGGAAGCAAAAGTGCGGTCTCTTTTGGTCTAGCAACATTTCTTAACTTTTCTCAGGAAGTTATCACCTCGTAGGCCACGCTTGTGACGTAGCCAAGTTATTCCACTTCTCAGTAGTTGAGTTTTATCCAATTTATCACATAACTTTCTCCCCATCCAATTTCTGCTCATGTTTTGCATTATATAGGTATATGTATATGTATGTGTGTGTGTGTGTGTGTGTGTGTGTGTATCCTATAGCCTTTGGAGTTCCTAGGTTGTAGACATGATTATAGCTCTCAGCTGATAACTAAAATGTAAGAGGTACATCAGAAGCAAGGCCTGAAAGTCTTTTCTGAAAATTTAAGGCAGACCCTAAATCATATGGGTTGTCACAGTGGCTTCAGCAAAGGGCTCCAACCCAGAAACAACTGTGCAGAGGGAACAGGACACAAGGATTGGTGGGTCAGTTTTGCTCAGGGTTGCTATGAGTTGGAACCTACTCCCTTGCACGGAACAACAGCATCGCCCACGTTGTCTCCTTCATGTCAACAGAACTGGGCTAGCTTGCTCGAGGATGACATCTAAGAGAAGCATTCAGTTGTTTTCTCTGAACTATCTTGAATCAGCAGACAGTGAGCTCAACCAAGATTTATGAGTATCAACCAAGATTAATAGAGAGATTTATTCACTAGGAGCCATGATTATTCAATGGTTAAATGCTAGACTGCCAACCTTACATCAAGAGAGCAGACTTGGCAATCTGATCCTACAAAGATTTCCTATCATCCAAGGCACAACTTAAGGCACCTTTCTGCTAGAGGGGCACAATGACTTGATATTGACTCAATAACATTTTGCTGAAAACTTATCCACAGCTAATCACAGATACTCTAATGTGCCAGCCAAGACCATAGCAATCAAACCTCCCACTTGTAGACCTACTAGAACTAATTAATGTTTATTGCTTTATGTCACTGAGTTTTGGGGAGTTCAGTTATACAACAATAACTTACTGATCCACTCTATATTATCGTTCTTTCTAAAATTGAAAAGCAAATAACAATTCTTCTCTAAGAAATATAATGGATTTCTATATAACCATTTTCTTAATATACAACTTTTTATAAAACAGCAATTTGTCAGACAAGAGGGGGTTTCCAAATATTCATGCAAATGTGGGATACAATGACAATAGAATACTTCCATAAATCTTTTGAAGCTCCCTTGTATGTTAAAATCTCAAGTTAATTTTGTTTAGACACATGCTTTCTTTTTTTTTTTTAATCATTTTATTGGGGGCTCATACAACTCATCACAATCCATACATCCATTCATTGTGTCAAGCACATTTGTACATTTGTTACCATAATCATTTTCAAAACATTTTCTTTCTACTGGAGCCTTTGGTATCAACTTCTCATTTTTCCCCTCCCTCCCCAACCCTCCCTCCCTCATGAACCCTTAATCATTTACAAGTTATTATTATTGTCTTTTCATGTCTTACACTGACCGATGTCTCCCTTCACCCACTTTTCTGTTGGCCATCCCCCAGGGAGGGGATTATATGTAGATCCTTGTGATCGGTTTCCCTTTTCTCCCCACATCTTTCTCTTACCTTCTTGGTATCGCTCCTCTCATTATTGGTCCTGAGGGGTTTATCTGTCTTGAATTCCCTGTGTTTTCAGCTTGTATCTGTACCAGTGTACATCCTCTCGTCTACCTGGATTTGAAAGGTAGAATTGGGATCATGATGGGGGGAGGGGGAGAGGGAAGCATTAAAGAACTAGAGGAAAGTTATATGTTTCATCGGTTCTACACTGCATGCTGACTGGCTCACACATGCTTTTTATATCATTTTATATGTGTCAAATACCTGCTGCATTCAAATAAAACCCAAATGGCAGTCAAGCCAATTACAATTCATAGTGATATGGTGACCGTTTAGGGTAGAATATAACGGATTCATTTCTGGGCTATGCATTTTTACATAATAAACAGCATCTCTTTCATACCTCAACTAGATAGTGGGTTTGAATTCCCTATCTTTTGGTTAGTAGCCTACTATTTAACCCACTGTGCCACCAGGGATCCTTTGGTATGAAGTATATACAAAAGCAAAAATCCACTGCCATCCAGTGTACTCTAACTCAGAGCTCACCTGTAGCACAAAAGTAGGACCTATCTTTACCAAAACCAAGCACACAGCTGACATCAAGCCAATTCTGACTCTTCATAACCTTATAAGACAGACTAGAATGACCCCTCTGGGAATAGTCAGCAGCAGTTTCCTGTTGCGAAGCAGCTGCTGGGGTTGAACGGACCTTGCTGTGAGCATCCCAACTCATCACCCATTACACAAGCAGAAACTATTCCTTAGAATTCCCATAAATCTTTCTGGAAGCAGACAGTTTCATCATATAAATTAAACAGATCTCCAAGGCTTGTGTACTGAAAAATATGTTTTTAGATAACTTTTTCCTTTTATCAACCTCAGTTTTACATCCTCTGTTAATCTGGATATGCTAGAGAAACAAATCCTTAGAAACTCATATGTGTGTAAGAAAGAGCAGTTTATATACAAGAGCAGTTGAATATTGAGAAAACATCAGCCCAGTCCAGATCAAGTCCATAAGTCTTATACCAATCTATAAAGTCCTCTTCAGACTGCAGAAATACATACAATGATGCTGGATGCAAGAAGATTACAGGCCAGTGGGTGCAAATCAATGATGGTAGAAGCATCTCAGCACTGGCAGGGATCTCCATGTGGCTCCTCCAATTCTCAGGGCTGCGTCAGGGTAGATCCATGTGGCTTCTCCTCAGGGATGTCTCTCAGGAAGTGAGCAGAGAGAGAGTATCTCCTGCCTCCAAGGAGAAAATCCAGGAGTTCCAAGAATCCTCAGGAGAAAGCCATGCCTACACAGAGGCCTCATTGGCTATGACACGATTGACAGACTACACTCCACCCCTTCACTCTTAGTCCTCTCAAGTCCCAAATTGACACCAAGTTATGTAATTACCACACATCCCATTATGATTACTCTTCTGGGTCATTGGTTCACAGATCCAATTTGTATTAAATCTATCAATATGTAGGTGGATTGACTATTTTTACCTTAATAATACCTTTACCGTGCCATGTATGATTATTCTTTCTGTCTTGAGCCACCTGGAACTACAACTGAGAGTTCTAAAAATTATAAAGCTGGAGTAACCTCGGGCAGCACTGATCACAGAGTGCCTTTCCTGCATACAGATTCTTTTAGAATTTGGGTTAAGATAGTAGGTCTATTTTTCCCATTAGATACTTTTGCTTACCACCTGTAGCAAACTCTAGGGCTCTGGGAATTACTAAGAAAGGGATGTACAAGTTTTTGGGAACCGTTCAACAGCAAGAAGATACTAATGAATATAACATGATGATAGACCAATCAATGAAACCCCTTGACCTTCAAAGCCACACTTCCCCTTAATTTCAGTTTGATTTCATTATTTGACATCCTTGGGCATTTCAAGGTGATTTCTCCTTCAGTAATGGTATATCTTTAATCTCTGGCAGAGTAAAATGAGAAAAAATGTTTTCCTTATGATCTAAAAATCCTATAGATATGTTGACATTTATCAAATATGGATCAGAAATACATTGATGTAAGAATCATAAGAAACTATTATGACAGTGCTTTTCTATACAACTATAAACTTGTGTCCTTTATCTAAAATAATTCAAATGGCTGATATAAAAAAATTTTCATTTTTGTACACAGTGGCATTTGTTTGAACTTGTGTACATGGATTATAATATGGAAGCAATTTTGCAACTCATTTAAATGCATGCAAACAAAATAGACTTTGGTAAATTTGGTAGGATATGGTACAGATATATTTGAAATACAAATTTAAGATTAAGGCAAATGTTTCATTTAGATGGACAAACATGCCTGTAATAAAGCAAATTTTGAGACAATCGAAAGATTCTTCTGGGAAAGATAAGTAGATGTACTTATTAGTTTGGAAATACTGTTTGAACTATTTTATGTCAGAAATTTCCCTGATTCCTGGGGGTGCAATGATCATTCAGAGAGGCTTCGTGCACCACTCTCCCCCTGTATAGGGGAGAACTAACTGAGCTCATGTGTTGAGTATGTACAATGTGTGTACATATATAGTGGGGAGTTTTATCTGAAACCAGTCTATACCTATGAATGGACCAGGAAAGGTGAATGCAGACGAAGTTTCAGCAAGGTCTTGAAGTATAGTGGAATCAGCAAGGTGGGATTACAGACTATAAAACTTAAGCTAAGAACAAAAATGCGTGTACCTCTAAGTTGCTCAGCATGTTTAAAACAGAAGTATATGAGGAAGAGAAGCTCACCATTGTTTTAGAAAAATAAAAGTAAAAAATGATGTATTATTTTAAATAATGATTTTAGAGTGCCAACATTTATAAAGTATTATAAAAGAAAATGGATGAGAATAATACCGAGTTAATTCAGATTTTTTTTTCCTTTTAAAATTTTCCCTGGATAATCCAGAACATGTTCTTGAAAATGATTGACCTGTATTATCATAAAAAGCACTCAACTCTTGAAGAAAAAAAAGTATTTAAAAATCATCAAGGATATAAATCAACGTCAAAAGAGTGAATTAATTGTGTCTTCTGATTTCAAGTCGAAAATACTAAATGCCAGAAGAGGTGATATATTCCCAATATGTAAGCAATGGACATAGTTGGGCAAGGCGATCTTTAGTCTTAATTTCTGCAGTATCTAATATGACGCGGGCGCTGCTGACATAGGAATTCTTGTTGGGAGAGCTGGTTCCACAACGACACACCTGGCAAGAGAGGGTTGCTGGAAAAATGCTTCTAGTTTCTATTTCTTCTAACATCGCTCCTCAATATCACGGTGCCCAGAACTATTGCTCGTTGGGATCCAGCTATATGATGCAGAGCAGAGGGGAGTGGATATACTTGTCTGAAAAATGGAAAATGAAGCCTGTCTTCCAAAGGAGCCTCTCATTCTGAAGGCATGGGTTATTGGGAAACATCCTGAAAGCTAAAATTCTCCGGTGCACACTGTTAATTGCAACAAAGAATTCAACACATTCCGTGTCAGTGGCAATAGAGTCCACGCACAGTAAATCATTTGGGATATATGTTTCATCAGCGAGGATTTAGGCCACAGACATTGCACGTATCTCTTTTCCTTTTTTTTTTTTTTAACATTTTATTAGGGGCTCATACAACTGTTATCGCAATCCATACACACATCAATTATGAAAAGCGCATTTGCACATCATTCTCAAAACATTTTCTCTCCACTTAAACCCTCCCCGCTACCCCCTCCCTCATGAGCCCTTGATAGTTTATAAATTGGTATTTTGTCATATCTTGCCCTGTCCGACGTCTCCCTTCACCCACTTTTTGGTTGTCTGTCCCCCAGGGAGGAGGTCACATATAGTTCCTTGTAATTGGTTCCCTCTTTCCTACCCATTCTCCCTTTACCCTCCCTGTTTCGCCACTCACACCACTGGTCCTGCAGGACTCATCTGCCCTGGATTCCTGTATTTTCAGTTCCTATCTGTACCAGTGTACATCCTCTGGTCTAGCCAGACTTGCAAGGTTGAATTTGAGTCATGGTAGTGGGAGCGGGGAGGAAACATTTAGGAACTAGAGGAAAGTTGTATTTTTCATAGTTGTTACATCGCACCCTGACTGGCTCATTTCCTCCCTGAGACCCCTCTGCAAGGGGATCTCCAGTGGCCTACTAATGGGCTTTGGATCTCCACTCCGCACTCCCCGCATCATTCACTAGGGTAAGATTTTTTGTTCTGATGATGCCTTATACCTGATCCCTTCGACACCTCGTGATTGCATAGGCTGGTGTGCTTCTTCATATCTCTTTCCCTGCAAGTACTTCTTCATATGTTCCCATACCCTACAAATGCTCACAGCAATGAACCTCTACAATATTGTTTAGTCATGTGAATTTGATGGTAGAAAAGACAGCACACTCTTTTACAATAAACTTCAGATTAGAAACAGGGATTTCTGTATATAAACCAAATCTCTCTTGCTTGGTTCCTTACTTTCCGCCATTACATGCGCTTGAGAGAGAAAGAGCTTCTTTTTTTTTTTTTTCCCTCCTTTCCTTTCTGTTTGACCTTGAAGAGTTGCAGAAGTTAAATGGAGCACAGGTTGAGAACATCCATTGTTCTCATCCCAGCTGCTCCGAACTCATCGAGCACATTGTCAGTGAAATGGAAAAGAAATTAGCAGCTCATTTTGTGCAACGTGAACTTTCTCTCTCTGTCTCGCTCATGCTTGATGGGTGCACTCTCTTTGATAAATCAGTTCTTACGCCTTATTGCCATGCAAGAATTGGAAGTGAGAAATGTCAACAGCACTCCTCTGCCTCCATTAGACCTAATTAAGTTTTATGTCGGCAAAGGTAATCGTTAAATTTTATTCAGAGATACCCCCTCTTTGGGGGCATCAGGTTGAGAGGGCAATTAACGAGATAATGGAGGATGGATCACTGAGATGCCCCAAACAAGTGGGCTTTGAAATAGCGAAATACTATATATGTTAACACTGACTGCAGTAAAGCGCCGCTTCTGCACTGTATTGTGAAGAGGCTTTGCCCCACTGCACGCCTCTGGCCTCCTGGCACTCAGAGTTCAATTAGCAGTTAAGGATGGGTTCAAATAGGTTTAAAGAATTAGTCATTTTTGAGACCTTTATGGGGAAACTTAACTTGATCGTGCTTTCAGCCTGGCCAAAAAAACAAGAAGAAAAGAAAAGAAAAAGAGACAGTCAGCGGGAGCTAGCTGAGTGTGCAGATGTGGCATCATTGGAGCATCTAGAGATGAGGGCAGCCTCAGTATCTGCTGAGTAGCCAGCAGTTCCAGGACAGTAAAGGCTGTTTTAAGGTCATAGGAATCACTGTGAAAATGGAATGCATTGGCAATTGCAAATATTCAGTAAAAATTGGTGCTCAACAAAGACTGAAGGTCAGCATTTCTAGAATTTTTTTTCAAAGTTAATATGTTCCTTTAGAAATTTGCATTGCATGAATAATGCCTTGAAAAAGGTGATCTCCTCTGGCAACTGTGTACAGGACCACCCTTTTTAACCATTGTCTCCTGCATTTCAAAGCACATTGTGTGGAAACGATACACAAGGTAAGCGTGCGGTTGTTGTGAGGTGCCATCGAGGTGTCAGTTCAGAGCCCTGGGGACAACAGAAGGAAACCCTGCCTGGTCCTGTGCCGTCCTCTCAACTGTTCCCTGTGCTTGAGCCCTTTGTTGTGGGTTCCTTAGTTGTGCTAGAGATGTGTAGATGTGCTCGGAAGATGTGTTGGTGTTCTATAGATGTGTCAAAATGTATCTGGGCTCAGTAACGAAAGTGGGTGGATGGCTTTAAGCCTGGAAAAGTAGGGGTACCATTCATTCAATGTCTTTATTGTGCATCATTTGTGGTGGTCCTGGACAAGAAATAGATCAGAAGCAGAGGCAGCATATCTTTCATCTGTATCACTTAAAATTACATTTGAAGGCATGCAATGGGATATTGAGGGGTGGGTCTTACACGACGCCACTATAGATCCCAGGTCCTCATGCCCTTTGATCCACAGTTTTTTAACCTACCATATGTTCCTAGTCTTAAAATTGTAAGATAACTAATGATGCTTCGCTATGACATCCATATTCCAGCCAGAAAGCAGAAAAGATGGGAAACATTCAAACTCTGTCTGCTTTTAAGGTATCTACATTGAAATTCAAGGGTTCAGCTTCTATGAACATCTCATGAGCCAGAGTTCAGTCACTTGGCTATCCTTAGCTATATGAAAGGCTAAAATGCATAGTCTGTTATCAGGGCATGTGGCTACTTCAATAAAATAGAGATTCCCCAGAAATTAGAAATGGTTCAATAAAACACATCGAAATAAATATAATAATTAGCATAAGCCAAACTAAACAGTGGTATACTTTGCTAAGAACTCTATGATCTTATAGAGTTCTAATGGAGGTGCACACCATAATACACACACACAGAAAAAAAATATATACTGTAAATGTCACCAAGAAGATTGCTACTGAATACTCGTGAATATTCCAGTGCCTAAAACAGTTCATTGCAAACGAGAAGAAGCTCGCCCAGATGGACTGACACAGCTGGTGCAGCAGTGCACTCACACACAGCAAAGGTGGAGATGGCCCGGGCTGGACAGTGTCTCCCTCTGTCGTGCACACAGTCACCAAGAGGTGGAACTGACATGATGGCACCTAGGAACACCAAAACAGGTCCTAATATCTATTGAATAAACAGATCGCCATAATTGTCTAATAAATTTTATACAATGTTCAATAAATGACTGGCAATATATCCTAGGCCATATATGAAAATTATTAATAAAATCTATTTAAGTTATAAAAAGTTTGCTCTCCTACAATGAATCTGAACTATAAAGTATTAACAACCAACCTGAGATTTCAGGGTTTTTAAAAAATGCTTTCTTTAAACTATTTTAAGTTTTAAATTTTACATTAAACTATATTAACACTTCGAGTTGAATGTGGTATAAAACGTGAGGTCAGGGTTCTTCCTTTTTTTTTGATATTTTTATTTTTCTGTATAAATGTTTATTTGTCATAGATTTATTTATGAAAAACAAAAATAGAAAAGCAGTATCCTTGTTCTCAAGCAGACAGATTGGTACAGTGGTTGCAATGAAGGCTCATGCTGGGTTGTGTCAAGGAGCATTGGGGCCATGAACACTAATAATTGGTGTGACCTTCCTCTGTTTGAACACACTTTCAAAAGTGACAGGTCAGTAATATGTATATGTTTATGTTTTTTAGCTTCCGTGTTGTAAATTCCTTTTAAGTATGATTATAATAACAACTGAACACAAAAGTAGTGTACACCATTTCATTGGAATAAGATTAACTGTAATATGCAATTTTTAGTGAATATAAGGTCTTAATATTTTTGCCATATGATGCAATGTCTAATAGAAGAATATTCCACATAATCTAAAGCAAAGAAATTTAATCAGTGAACTTAGTTGTTTTAACAATCAATGTAAAATTTTGTCACTCTTTCTCAAGAACACAAATG
This sequence comes from Echinops telfairi, assembly GCF_000313985.2. Classification (NCBI taxonomy): domain Eukaryota; kingdom Metazoa; phylum Chordata; class Mammalia; order Afrosoricida; family Tenrecidae; genus Echinops; species Echinops telfairi. The sequence continues at coordinate 28,079,043 of NW_022111300.1, read as the reverse complement.
ACTACCATAAATTTTGCTTTTAACAGCTTAAAATTAAAATTTGATACAATTTCATAACAAATACCACAATTATAAATGATCAAATGAAATCGGTCATAAAAGAAATTTAATAGGAAAACAAATATTACAACACATTACTAGATCTTATCTTGCAAGAGTTCCTTCATCTCTAGTTGAAAAGGGCCATTGAGCTGGTTCCAACTCAGAGCATCTCCGCGGGGAACAGAAGGAAGCCCTATCCAGTCGGCTCCCTCCTCTCCTCTCCTCTGTGCTTCTGCTTCAGTCCATTGCTGAAGCCACTGGGTCAACCCTGTCATCGGAGGCTGGCCTCTCTTTCCTTGTCTCTTCTCTTTGTCCAACACGATGCCTGCCTCCACGGTCTAGGCCCTCCTGAGCACATGTCTACAGTACATGAGAGAAATCTTGCAATCTTCACTTCCAAGACTTATTCTAGTTGTACTCCTTTCAGAAGATATTTCTCAGTTCTCCTGGAAGTTCATGGTACAGTCAACATTCTTCAACAACAGCATAATATACAGGCCTAATTTTTCTCTGCTTTTATGTATTCCTTTTCCAGATTCACATGACTATGCGGCCATTGAAAATACCATGAAAGGCAGTGCCACTTTAATTTTCAAAATAACATATTTAGGGTTATTTTTAACATTTTAAAAATATCTTGTGCATTAGAATTTCAAATGCAATGCATGGCTTGATTTGTTGAGTGCTGCTTCCTTGGGTGTTGATGGTGGAAACAAGTAAAATGAAACCCTTGGTAACATAAATATTTTCTGTGTTTATCTTAATGTTGCTCATTGATCCAGTTCTGACAATTTTAGTTTTCTTTATGTTGAATTACAATGCATAACAAAGGCTGTAATCTGATCTTCCTCAGTGTTTCAAATTCTCTCCATCTTTAGCAAGCAAGATGTGTCATCTGTATATTGTAGGTTAATGAGTATTTCTCTTATCCTACTGTCATTTTTATTTTCCAGTAGCTCAAATTCTCATATTATTTGTTCAGCATACAAATTACATAAGCATGGTGAAAGGATAAAACCATGACACATACCTTTCCTTATTTTAAACTATCCCCTTGTTACGTTTGAATGACAGCCTCTTGCTTATTGTACAGGAAGCATTTAAATAAGAATGCTTCATGAGCACAATTAACTGTGTTAGACTTCCCATTATTCAAAATACTTTCTGTAATTTATAATGTTGAATAAATTTGCATAGCCAATAAATAAAATAAACATCCTTCAGGTATTCTCTACTTCTAACAAGGATCTATCTGATATCGGAAAGAATATCCATCATTCCACATCCTCTTCTGAATCCAGGTTTAAGCTAATCAATGTCTACATTGCTTCCTCCGTTTCTTGAAATATTTCAGTTATGTAGTATTCCTTCAAGACTCAGGACCTTGTTTTTCACCAACGCCTTCTGTGCAGCTTGGGCTTCTTTGCTCGATGGCATCAATTCTTGATCTTGTGCAAACTCATAAAATGATTCCACTTAGGTGGAGACCCCAAGCCCATCTGTAGACAATTGGACATCCCCTCACAAAAGGGTCACCAGGAAGGAATGAGTCATGCAGGGTGCGCTATAGCACTGAAAAAGCACACAATGTCCAGGGTGCAGTTTAGCACTGACAAAACACACAACAGTCCTCTGGTTTGTTAATGCTTTCACCCTCCAACACTATGACGACCTCAGGTCAGCATTGCAAATCTGGCTAGACCAGAGTACACAGATTGGTACAGATAAGAGCCTCAACACATGGAATCCAGGAAAGAAAAACCCCTCAGGAACAATAATGTGAGTAGCTATACCATGAAGGTAGGGGGAAGGTGGGGGTACAAGAGAGAAAAGGATGTTATTGATTGACAATAACACCCCCCCCACACCCGGAGAGGAGCAAACAACAGAAATGTGAATGAATGGAGACAGTGGATGGTGAAAGATATGGAAATAATTATAATTTATAATTTATCAAGGGGTCGTAATGGTGGGCAAGGAGGGGAAGGAGGGAAAGGAGATGAGCTGATACTAAGGACTAAAGTAGAAGACAATGTCTTGAAAATGATGATGGCCACATATGTATAGATGTGCTTGGTACAGTTGATGTATGGATTATTATAAAAGCTGTAAGAGCCCCCCCCAATAAAATAATTTATAAAGAATATCTTTTAAATGTATAAAAATATGATTCCACATAGATTTTGCTTATATAGTTAGCCTATAGATTCCTTCCATTAAAAAAAATGCTTCTTTGATAATTAGTGTTCAATGTGTCAAGTCTGTGCATGAGATGGCCCCTAAATTTAGGTGATGTATACTCACGTGTGTATTTTGGCTCTCATGCCTTGCTTTAATTTTCTCCAGCTTCAAATTGAATTTTCCTATGCTGGTTTGCTCTGCAGCTTGGTCCATGGCAATCTTCTGACTTATATTGTGCTTCTCTGTGGTCGCTTTTCACAGATTTATAATGGATGTATGTTGCTTAAAATAGGTATTTAGAATGAAAAAGCCATTGGTCTCCTATGAATCTGTCATATGATCAATGTCCAGGGTCATTTGTATTGCCACACCATTCTTTCCACTATTGATCCACCTTCTTTGCTCCTACCTTTTGTATTCCAATCACCATTTAGTATCAATAATTATTATTGATCAACTTCAGACTGGAGAAGATTGTTAACATCTCCATTTTCTTCATCTTTAGCATTGGTTGGTGCATACATTTTAATATGTTTTACCAGATATTCCTTGTAAGCCTATAAATTGTATGCTATTATTTGCAGTGGTGCTATTCAAGATGGCTTATGAGATGCACTTTGTGACAATTAACCGGGTTCAATTTTTCTTGAACATATCATTTATATCATAGTAGACAATATAATATTGTTTCGACGATGGCCAATAACATGGCCAACGAAATGATCAATAACAGTCTGTTATAGTTACTAATGCCCCAAAACTTATTTCACTCCATTTGATTTTAACTACTTTTACTTTCTCTACATTTATATTGTATGCATTACATTATTACTACTATTAATGGACGTTTTCAACCTTTTATTCTCATTTTGAGTCATGCTACATCAGCAAATGAAAATCCAAATAGCTCTGCTACAGTCACATCACAGAGATGGACTCTGCTTTGAAGAAGCATCTGTACCCTAGTTGTATATTGAATGCCTTCCAATCTGCTTGGCTCCTCTTCTGGTAATATGCTTCACTTCAGAAGTAAATTGTCACATTCTTCAACACTTGTGGAATAAATTATAGCATCACAGCAGCACACAAACCACACAGTATGGAACAAGGACTGCTTTCATCTCTAACATGCTATAATTAAAAACATTTCTCTATTCTGTGGTTTTACATATTCTTCAATAATCTTGTGACAAGATGCCAACTAACATTTATTTCCATATGTACTTAGTACAATGAATCAAGTCTCTTTGAATGATTATTGTGTTTCGCACTGAAGGATCTGGGGGTCTTGTTGGGAATGAAAATAAGCTTTAGGAGTATTTGTAAAGCAATTTCAATATTGAGAAACATGCATGGTGTTTTATCTTCTTCAATGGAACAATACATACCTACATCAGTAAAAGTTGTTCTCCTGGATCTGTGAACTAGAATTGATAGTTCTCATCAAAATTGAAATTGTAGCATGTGGTAGTTACATAATTTTATGTCAACTTGAAGATATATAAAATATATTCAACCTGTCAGTCAGGTCACAACCTGATGTATGCATAGTCTTCTCATAAGCAGAGTCACGGGTACCTCCCCCTCCCTCTGCCTTCACCTTCCTGCCTGGTGATCTGGAGAGCTGCCTGAACCCTGCCAGGTTCCATCAACATTGGATCCACATGACTTTTGCACCCACCTGCCTGTGATTTCCCTGCAGAATGCATCATGGCAGATGACTGCATGAACCTGAAGCGGGACTTATGGACTATTATTTCACTTATGAACTTGAGTTGGACTGGGAAAGGATGTTGTCCTGATGTATAAATACTTCTTGATCTAGAGCTCTCATATATATATGTGGGTGACCTTGGATTTGTCTCTCCAGTCAACTCAGCCTAACACAACACTTCTGCATAAAGGTTGTGTTCAAGTCATTGGCCTAAGTTCTGCACTAATTTTTTAGCTGTCTTTATGCACTGCTCTTCAAGTATAACCACATTATTTAAGTAGACAACTCAGTTTTAAAGAAGTTTACACTCTCTGACACTCCCTTTCATGTAAGATACAGCATTATGAGAAAAGTAGTTATTCAAAAGTTATTCTGGCATTCAATAATTCTGGTGCACCTCCATTATGTATTTCTTCTCATTTTAATGCTTCTGAAAAGGTGAACTGCTTGATAATCAGTATTTGGCAGTATTTGTTTTGTTATGTTTTCTAAACTTAAAAAAAAATCTTTCTCAAACTGTGTAAATTCCCTGGTAGAGATCTGTGTCTGTTTTTATAATAATTTCTAAATCTTGGAGAGCTTGCTTCTCTTGATGAAAATCCTGCAATATATCATTCCACATAACCAAGCTAAGTATATAGTCAGGGTTCAGATTTATTTGGTGATGCTTCACTTTCCTTTGTTTTATGTCTGATCTTCAGAAATATCTTCTAAGGCATGCAGAACGTGAAAGTATGATTCCAGTATTAAACTAGTTGCTGTAGCATGCACTTCTCTCCATGTTTAGAAAGGCATTTTAATACTAGATCATTGCCTAAATATGTTTTTAAGAGCTGTTCATCAATGACTATGGGTGATAATAAAAATGTGTAGAGTAATTGAACTATAGGGAGAAAAAGAAGTTCCCTGAATCATGATCTATTGCATCGGGTCCTATAAGATTAAGTGAATGTACAGCACATAATAAGAGAATGAGACTGACCCGTTGGTCTATTGCATGCCTTTACACCACCCTGATATATTGGTACATTGTGTCTCTTACATTTACAAAATTTTTTTTCAAACTTCAAATAAATAGTGAAGTACTTGATTTATGATTTCTTCACCAATATAACTTTTTAAGCTAGTAAATGTGATGAATCACTCAATGGCTTTTTCTTCTGCTAGACATACAGATCTTAAAATTAAACTTAGCTGATTTACATGAGAAAGATCGAGTGGATTCTACAGACAAATTAAATAAATATTTGACTATAAATACTTGATTGAACTTTGTAACATCTTAAGAGTATATATTTTTCACATGGTGTTAGACACGTGCAATTGTTTACCTTTTCCTGTACTACCTTATTTTGGCAATGTGACTTGCTAAAATAGATCAGGTTGAAAATGTTCAAGTGAACCCCAAAAATCTCCATTTTGTGGGGACCCCAAAACTTAATCACTTCCTCAAAAATATAGCTTATTTTCATGGATTGTTATAATGACACCAACAAGCATTGCAAAATGACTTTCCAATACTATTTCTAGTTTGTGAGTTAAACTGTGTCTTTGGTTTAAATATGGCAACATGAATTCTTCATTAATTGAAATGTTTTTGTGCTTATGAGTCATATTCAATCTATCTGTCTAGGACTGGAAATTTTGCACACACATACAAAATGAGCAGGACTGATTCATGGAAAATACAATAGCCAGTCCCAGTTACAATTTTATAATTAGTTTTGAACCGTAGAAATATGTTCTAGCTATATAATTTGGTTTATTTACAGTCTAGAAATTTTCTTTTTTCAATGTAGAAATTTTCAGTGGTTCACTATGATAACAATCGCTTGGCCTCCTTTCAGTCCCAAAGCTTATAACATTAGAAGAATATTGATCCCACAAAGAATCCTTTATATTTCTCTTATTTGAAAGAACATGCACATTGCTGCAGATAAGAGCCCACAACACAGGGAATTTAGGATAGATAAACCCCTCAGGGCCAACAAAGAGAATAGAGATACTGAGAGGTTAAGGGGAAGGTAGGGGGAGAGAGGGGGAGTCAATCACAAGGATCAATATATAACCCTTCTCAGGGTGCTGAACAACAGAACATTGGGTGAAGGGAGACAGAGGACGATGTAAGATATGAAAATAATAATCTATAACTTATCAAGGGTTCATGAGGGAGAGTGGGCAGGGGAGGGAGGGGGGAAAATGAGGAGCTGATATCAAGGGCTCAAGTAGAGGGACAATGCTTTGAAAATGATGTTGGCAACCTATGTACAAATGTGCTTGTCCCAATGGATGATTATATGGATTGCAATAAGAGATGTAAGAGCCCCCAATAAAAGTATGCAGTTGAAAAAAAAGAGATAAAGAAAGAAAGGAGCCCTAGTTCCACACTGGTTTACAAGTTGGGTGGCTGCAAGGTTTGCAGTTCAAATCTATCAGCCAGCTGCTGCTCGGGAAAGATGAGGCTCCTGTAAAGATGGTGAGTCTCAGAAACGCTAAAGAGCAATTTTCTCTGCACCGGAAGATCACAGTGAATGTGAATTTATTTGATGGGAATGAGTTTGGGTATAGGGTGTGCATGTAGCGCCCCAGCAGTTCTCATCCAGTACAGCACTCACTGTCTCACTTTTCTTTGTGTCCTGTCTGCTTGGCATCTATTTGCCTTTGCTTTGGACAACTGGTGTCCTAGGTTATTGGAATCCTCACCACATATTTGCCTTGTTTATTAAGTAATTCACCCTGTATTGTGGGGGTCCTGCTAGAACGGGCTGTACACAAGGTCGCTGCAAGTCAAAATAGACTCGGCACTGAACACGCTTCTTCCTCTACTATATTGCTTTTTCTTTATTGTCAAAAATCAGTTCGTGTTGTTCATGCAAATCTATGCTAGATTTTCTATTGTATCAACTGTCTGTTGATTGCCTGCTCTCTATATTTATTAATGTATCTTTCCACCAATACCAACTCTTAACTATTGGAACCATATTATAAATCTTTTTTTAAAATCGACAGAGAAATTTCTTTAATTTTAGTCTATTTTCACCTAATTTTTTAAGTTATTCTACTTCTTTTCTTTTACATATACATTATAAAACAAGTTGTAGCTATAGAAATATTGCTTATGTTGTGTTAGTAATTAAACTATAGATAAATTTGGGGAAATTAGACATTTTTACTACATTGAATTTTCAAATTACAGTAGACTTTTTTATTTACGTGATGTCTTAATTAGTGTATACAGATTTTACACACAAGTCATCTCAACATGCTGTAGATTTATATCTGTCATTTTGTATTATTTGGAGTGATTGAAAGGCAATA
>NW_022111300.1:28068881-28070039 GCF_000313985.2 Echinops telfairi | reverse complement strand
AAGACACTGATAAATTGAAAGTTAATCAACGAGCCCCTTTAAGTCATCTCTTGAGGTATTGAGAACTTTCTTAAGAAGATCATGCAACTTTCACCCATCTAACCTTACACATCATTCAAAGTCAAGCTGAAGTCTGACTTAACTCCTAACTTTTCCAAAAAACTCTCTCCTCGTCTTGACCTTACACAGAACAATTAACCTGACAATTAATTATAGTCTGCAGGAAATCTATGATGACATTTTGTACTCCTTTCCTCCTCTTTCCACATTTAGTTACCTCTGAATTATCTGTCCAATTCTCTCCCTTCTTTCCAATCTTATTACTACTTTTGTAATTTAGACCCTCATCATTCTCACCTGGACATTGCAATAGCTTCTTAACATGTCGGTTCATTCTAGCCTTGATGCCCCTTCCCTGAAGACTCAGCCTCATTTATCTTCTTTTCCAATTTATCCTACACTCTACTGCCGCAATCATGTGTCTCAAAATTAACAATTGTTATCTTCAGATCCTTGTCTCTTACTAAATTAAACTATTGCTTTATACTGCTTAGCACTCTAATAACATAAAAATCTATTACAAATAAATGTTTTTATTTTCTGACTTTTTCATCACATTTTGAGGTAATAAAGTGATGTGTATATATATATAATATGAAATACATAGTACTGTAACATGAATTGTTAAATAAAACATGATACGTTTATATGTGTGTACATATTTATACATATACAAACTTTAGGATATTATATTTAAGAGATGGGAAAATTGAAATATTGTACCTATAGGTAAGCTGATGAGAACAGCAATAGATATGCAATAAATATCAAATCAAAGAAAGAAAATGCCATTGTTTCTTGTTCCATTTTCTTACATAGCCAAATTAACTTAATCCCTTTAAATTTCTATGTATACTTTTTTGGTATATGTAAATCTTAGAATATAGTGTATATGTAATTAAGTTATATATAAAACTTTAGAATATTTTATATCCATAAAAATATTTCTTGCTTTAGAATTATATATCTCATATAGTACTCTGACTAAATTAAATTTAAATAAATATGAGTTTATTTCTACTTGTTATTTCTCTGTGTAACTTACCTTTTATTTTGCTTCCTTGAAGCAAGACATGCAACCATTTTTTTCATTCTTTC
>NW_022111300.1:28065869-28067322 GCF_000313985.2 Echinops telfairi | reverse complement strand
AGAAAACAAATGGATCTCTTGGCTGTTTTCATAAAGATCGACGGGGACTTAAAATAGCCTGAGGTTAATATTATAAATCTTTCTAAAAGAGATTTTCAGAACATATTCTTTATCCTAGCATAGGATCAATCTCACAGGATGACATATTTTTAAACTACAGTGAAGCAAAACAACTTAGTCTTGAAAAAGTTGAAAATATTAAGAAACCATTTCCTTTTCTGACTTTTGTGTGTGCTTTGTTTAATCCTTTTATTCTTAAACACCAACCAACGAAGAAATCAGATGAAAATGCTTGGTGAATACGAATTGACCTTTTCAATAGCTCTCTGCCTACTCGCCTAATATTTACTGGTATCCAGAGGGTTTTTAAGACCCACAATGGCATTACATTGTGGTAGGTTGGCATGAGATATACATTTCTAACAATGGAGTAGGGGGAAAAAATATGGCAAAAAACTCCAAGCCCTAACCAATACCATCATAAACATCTGCTAAAACATTAAAATTCACTGAGAATGTTGACTAGTTAATCCTTCTGGCTGTATCTGATACATGGAAATTAAATAAGCAAGGAGTTAATAAAAATTAACTTTGATCTTTGAATGAAAGAATATATTGAAGAGATATGAAGAAGTCTAAATTAAAATTGAAGCAATAAGCATAGGGACAAAGTCTTTAGGGAAAGAATAAAACACTGTAGACAAATAGAACAGAATACATATTTATAACCACTTTCTGGTAGATCCCACCAGTTTTATTTTATAATATACCAGAAAAACTTCCCCTTTCCCTTTCTGCATTTATTATTCAAAATTTATTGATGGGCTTTCTATTTCAAATGTTTGGAAGCAGAATGTCTTCACTCTGAGTTGCAACAGCATCATTTACTGGTATATAACCCAAATGCAAGAAGGTTCACATTGTCCAACTTTACTTCCTGTGGATATTAAGAAGTACTATCTATATCCTTAACTCTCCCTTCCTCATTGTGTAGCATACAATCTCAATTTGCGTATTGCTCTTCCACATGTCTTTATATATGTGTCTATGTCTTGGGAGAATGTGTATAGCAACTCTGTTACCTTCTATCCCAACTCAAGTGTAATTTAGGCTGAAAGCAGGACTCCACTTCATGTCCTTTGAGACTAAAGGATGCTATAGTAGCCAGAAAGATTGGTTGTTTTTTATTGTTTTACCTTTTGGCTAGGCTACATGACTGGAGAATTGCAAGACCCAGACCTTTGGAGAACATGGCCCAGTCACTACAGTCTGACCACAAAAATTTTTATACAGAGCATAATCCTTCAATCTCATTTTTTTTACAGAGAGTTTATCCAAGGAAGTTCTCTACAATGAAGAGTGTCTAAAATGGAATAATATTTTTCTATTGATATGATATAACCAAAGTTATACTTAAAGGAGAATTATGATATTTGTTCTTATCCAGAAAACA
>NW_022111300.1:28059958-28061899 GCF_000313985.2 Echinops telfairi | reverse complement strand
TGTGATTGACTAAATTCACTCAGGCCAATCCAGGCCACAAGGCATTGGGTGGTTTCCTCAATTTTAGAAATACAGAGCATTCCATTGCATGTATGTCCCAAGGTTTCTTTACACACACACACACACACACACACACACACACACACACCAAAAAAGGTAGTGCTGTAAATCATAGAAACCTTTAGTAAGCAAAGGGGTCAAAATGCTAAGCTATTGATTCTTAGCATATCTTGCATCCAAGTTTATACACTTCTGAAGGTGATGTTCACATCTCCCCAGCCCTCTCCACCAACATTCTGCCCCTCTTTAATTTAAGGCATGCCAACGTTGCAGTTTCAACATCTCCAAGGGCTCACACTGTGCTCCTTTGTCAATGTCCTTTGAGTTTTGTGAAACAAAAGTCTGAAGGGGCAAGATCAGAGCTTTAGGGTAGATGGTATTAACGTTTCCCGACTAAATTCTCACAGAACAGCCCTGGTTAAACTTGAAGAATGAGCAAGTGAATTGCCTTGATTGGAAGGAAAATCTTTAGCACAGCTTTTTTTGTTTTTTCCTCAACAATGCAGATTTTGTTTTTTTTCCTCAACAATGCAGATTTTTATGTTTTTTCCTCAGCAATGCAGATTTCCAATTCAAAACCATCCTGTGCCCCTCAGAAGAATCTATCAAGATCACTTCTCTGTAGTGCTATTCCCTCCCCACCCCCAATGTGCCATCACCTGTGCTACCCTCTCTGTTTGAATTTAACTGGTTCAGCAAGTCCCCTCAGAAGCCACTGTTCTGATCAGACCTTGTATTGCAAGGCATCTTCAGAAGACTAAGAGAAGTGCATTATGGAGATAGGTTGTGTGCAGATATCCACTGGTGACAGAGACAGGTTTAAACATGTTTTGTTTTGAATAAACTCATGTTTGTAGGAACTGGAACCCCAGGAGCAATACAGCTAATATTGTATAATATTAATAATGTATTTTAATGTTCCACACGTGTGCTTGTGGTGTGTGTGTGTGTTCACATTCTTCAAATAGCAAGGTTCTTTCTGTACCTTTAAGCGATTGAGTTACAGTGATCAACTGGTGGAATTTAAGGTAAAATAAAATGTCTGCAGTCTAAAAGAAATCACAAATTGAAGATAAAACAGCTCAATAAGATTGTAACAGGTTTCAGATAAATGCCAAGACTTGAAGAATAAAGAACTGCAACAAAAGGCAAGAAAGAGTCAACAGGTAGCAGTGCCAGGAGCCAGGAAGGTGAACTCAGGAAAATGAGTTCTGTTGCTGTTCCAAAGCAGAGAGATGTATTGATACTTTTTAAAAAAACAGGTTTGCTTTTTCCAAGATTAACACGGGGAGTAAGGGAACTCTGTTTTGACTTTGGTGGTTTTAGCTGCAGGTCTTAAATGATGATTCCTTTTTATTATTGTTTTATGTTTTTAACACTCTCAAATATTATTTTAAAGTACTCGTTAACTCGCCTTTGCAAAGAGGAAAATATAAGTTTCTTTGAGACTCTCTTTACTTTGCAGACAAACTGAGAATTATAGAACCAAAAGTAACCTCAAAAAGTTATTCCAGGTTTTTTCTGACGATACTAGAGTCCATAAAATGTATTTTTCTATATATTTTCAACTTTTCCATGTTATATATTAAACCAGTTTCCATTGGGTTGATTCCTCTTCATGGAAAACTATGTTTCAGCATCAAACTGGTCTTTATAATGTTTTTGTTGGCTTATTTTGATGGAAGTAGGTAACTCTGTCTTTCTTCTGAGGCACTTCTGGATGAACATCTTGGTTACCAGTCAAGCATGTACAGACCAGTTGCTATACTAAAAATAGAATGAAACAAAAACTAAATCCATTTTTGTCTAATAACTGAACAACTGGTCTTTAGTAGGCTTCTTACATATCTTTTAATTCTCACCATTGCACATTGCAATAGT
>NW_022111300.1:28042036-28058912 GCF_000313985.2 Echinops telfairi | reverse complement strand
TATATGTTTTTCTATTTAACTATTTTAAGTACCTTTACAACATTCTAAAATGATTACTTGTGATTTTCTACATATTAAAAATACTGCCTCCTTAGAAATCATGTGCACTTTGCTTTGTTGTCATGTTAATTCACTGCATGTGCACTCTTATTGCCATATTATTTTAATATTTTCTGTGTTTGTTTATCATAATGCTGTTTATTTTTCCAGTTGTGAGGATTTTTGTTTTCTATATCTACTCCCATAAAACAATAACAGTCTCAGAAAACCACAGCAGAGTCACAAGAAGTCAGCATCGATTTGAACGCAGTTAGTTTATTTCCTCTTTTATGTCTATATCTGTATCTATGTTGATAGATGCATGTACAGACAATGGTAATGACATATCATATATAAACATAAATATATAAGTGATAATTACTGATTTGTTTACTGAAAGACCAACATTACATTCATTAGCTCATGTACTCCTGTTAACAACTCTATAAATCCTATTATTATTCCCTAACTTGAGATGTAAAATTTTTAACTTAAAGAGGTTAAGTAGTCTGTATAAGGATGTACATTGTATTAATAAATGACAGAATTAGAATGGTTTAGTATCTCAGAATATATTTAGTAGTCCTATTAAATACTTTTTAATGGCATTTATTTATAGGATCATTGATTTAATAGTGTTTTGATCAGAAATTGAAGTTGATTCTTTAAAAAGATTAATAAAATCAACAAACTAGTAAATCTACAAAGGAAAAGGAAGAAAATGCAAATAACAGGAGTAGAAAATGAAATGGGAGCAGCCACACAGAACCACCTAAAATTACAAAAGGTAATGCTAGAATATTGTTAAGAGATTTGATCCAAAAAATTGAAAACTTAAAAAGAAATGTAAAAATTTCTAGAAATATAATAATGACTAAACTACCATTAAATGAAATAGAAAATTAAAACAGACGTATGACAGAAGAAACTGGTCATATCATAAAAAAAAAAAAAAATCTCCTAACAAAAACAAAAATAATGGCCCAGATGGTTCACTGGAACATTTTACCAAACAGTCAGGGAGGTGCTAACACAAGTTTATTAAACAATTCTGCTGTACTGAAAATGGCAGAATACCCCTGAGCTTTTTTTTTTAATGAAATGAATGGATCCCTGATCCCAAACCTAAGTACAATCATCACAAAAAAGACATAGACTAGTGTTCCTCATGAACACAGGCACAAAAATTCTGATAAAAACCCTAGCCATCAGTCCAACAACACATAAAAAATGCATCCTCATTTTAACAATTTATTTTATAAGTATTAATACCAGACTATCCCCAAGAAGGTAGCTTTTAAAAATGTCCCAAATGTCCTACTTTTCCAAGATATTCTATTGTTCTATTTCTCCGCATTCCTCCCCTTTGCATACTGCCTTATGTCCCTGAGATCTGCATTTCCCTACAATGTCTCACAGTAACTCAAGAAACTTTAAGGAAATGTCTCACATGGTTATGGGTTGGATCCCTAATCTGAAGGTAGGCAGAGGCAAGCCAAATATAGGATCCAGAGTCAGAAGCCAAACATGTTCAAAAGTCAGTCTAAAAATTCTCAGTCACAATATGGGGGTAACCCACAGGAAGATTTTGATAGAGGTGTGTTTTTTATCTTTCAGCATACCATACTCCAAGGAACATTTAAGTCTAACTCCCTAGTACAGACTAATATAATTCCCTCCGTAATCCTGTAACAGAGACCTCTCTCCCAAATGGGATTATAAGTATAGTTATAGAGGCTAGAATTGGCACTACATCACAAAAGGGATTAAGGCAAAAGGGATTTGAGCTACATGGGCCATATTAAGTAATTAAATAATACATATTCCACAACATGAATCAGGAGTCCTGGGGCTATAGCAGTTTCATGTTAGGCTGCTAACCTCAAGGTTGGCATTTCAAACCCACTAGCCACTCCAAAATAAGAAGATGGAGCTTTCTGCTCCCATAAAGATGTACAGTTTCTGAAACCCACAAGGGGTGTTATAAGTCTGAATTGATTTGATGGCAGTGAGTTTGATACGAGTTACCATAAAAATAAAAGGAAAATTTGTTTCAGGAAAAAAGCAGTTGACAAAATCTAATACCCGTTCCTGATTAAAAACAACAACAACAACAACACTCAACAAAATAATAGAAGGGAACTTTCTCAATATAATCAAATGTATATTTAGAAAACCATTAGCCCACATATGTCTCATTGGAGGGGAACTGGAAGCATTCTTCTTGCGACGGGAAGCCAGATAAGGATGCCCTTTAAGACCATTCCTTCTCAATACTGTTCTGGATAACTTTCTTACTCAGAGGTATAAAGCAAGAAAGGGAAGAAAACAACAACAGCTGTCAAAGAAGAAGTACATTTACTTCTATTTACAGACGATATGAAAATGTCAAAGCCTCTGCAAGATAATTGTTGAAAACAATTGAAAGATGCAGCAAAGTAACAGGGTGCAAGGTCAACATAGAAAATTAGGCTAGATGCCTCTGCATTAACAGAGCTCGATCAAAAGAATATCAGGAAAACAACAGCCATGACAAAGGGTAAACACTTAGAAATAAATTTAATGAGATAAACAAAAGAAATCTAGGACATACTACTATAAGAAACCAATGAAATCTATGAAAGTGGAAGAATAAACTATATTTCTAGGTAGTAAGACATACCACTGTGAAAATGCTAACAGTGCCCAAAGCAAACTACGGGCATAATGCAATCTGGATTACAGCATTATCCTTTAAAGAAATGGAAAATCGCCAACCTAATATGGAAAGGAAAGAGACCTCTGATAAACAACGTGCCCCTAAAACAAGTGAAAAAAAGCAAGCAAAACACAACAAGGTAAGAGGTTTCATACTTGCCAGTCTCATAAACTACTGTACAGCCATGGTAGCCAGAAAGCCTTGTATTGACATAATAAGGGGCACATAGACAAATGGAACAGAATTGAAACCCCCCCCCAAAATAATCCACCCAGCTATAGACAGCTCATCTTTGACAAAAGGCCAGAACATATTAAGTGGAGAAAAGAGAATTCTTTAACAAATGCTTCAGGCAAAACTTGAGATTTATTTGCAGAAAACTGAAATACGACCCCTAACTCACACCACATACAAAATCAAGCTTAAGATGGATGAAAGACCTAAATATTAAAACCCAGAGCCAGAAAGATCATCCTTGAAGTAATAGGGACACAATTAGGTGCCCTGCTATATTGTATACAGGCACTCTTATACATAACTAAAAACACATAAACAACAGAAGGCAAACTGGATTACTGGACCCTCCTAAATATTAGACACACATGTACATCAGAAAATTTCAGTAGAAGGAAATTCCACAAGGAATTACTCCCCAAAATTTACAGAAGCTTCAAATTTCAATACGAATAAGAAAAATGTGATTCAATTAAAAATGAGCAGAGTATATTAAAAGATACTTGATCAGGAAGGTAGTTAGGTGGCCAATAAACATATGAAGAAATGTTTGAGATTATTAGCTGGTAGAATAAATGCAAATAAATAACAATTAGATATGATATCACTCAGGAATTGATGAAAAAATTAAATGAAACAGACAGCAACTAATAATGGCAAAGGTGTAGAGAGAATGGAACACTATTAATGGGTCTGTAAAATGCTGACTCCACAGTGGAAAATGGCATGATGCTTCCTTAAAACTTTGGGAACGGAAATAACATGTGGCACAGCAATCCTTTTACTTGGTATATATTCTACAGGAATAAGACCCACAAAATGAATAGACACATGCATTTCGACATTCATCTTAGCGCTAGTCACAGGAACAAAAGGGCGTCAACAACCTAAATGCCTATGTTGAGAGACTATTGGCTGAACAAATACTCAATGGAACACTATGCAACACTGAAGAATAATTATGCAATCTGTGAAACACCTAATAAATGAAATTAGAGGACATAATGCTGAATGAAATTAGTCAATTGACGGACAAATATTATATGAGACCAGAGCTATAAAAAGAAGTCAAGAATGGTATTCTCGAAAAAAGAAATGTTCTTCAGAGGTAACCAGTTTTAGGATGGTGTGGTAGTTACATAATCTGGTATCAATTTGGGACTTGAGAGGATTAAGAGTGAAGGAGTGGAGTCCAGTCTGTCAATTGGGTCATAGCCAATGAGGCTTCTGTGCAGGCATGGCCTTCTCCTGAGAATTCTGGGAACTCCTATGTTTCCTCTTTGGAAGTGGGGGACACTCGCTCTTTGCTCACTTCCTGTGGGACACATTGCAACTGACAAGACACATGGAACTACGCTAGTGCCCTGAGCTGTAGAAGCCACATGGAGACCCTGGCCAGTGCTGAGAGGCTTACAATGCCACTCAATCCAGAAGACTTCCCACCCACTGGCCTGTGATCTTCCTGCATTCCATATGTTTCATGAATCTGAAGGAGACGTTATAGATTCGTATTCAGCATATGGGCTAATATCGGACTGATGGACTTGATCTGGACTGGGCTGGGATGTTTCTTAATATTCAATTGATTTTTGGTGCAAAAACCTGTCATACACATATGAGTGTCCATGAATTTGTTTCTCTAGTCTACATGGACTAACACAGAGGGGAAAAGAGTTTGATGACTGACTAGAAGGTAGACACGTGTTAGCTTGGGTTAGGGGAAGACAATATGCAATAACAGGGAAGTCAGCAAAAAATGATGGAGACAGGAGAAGACGCTGAGAAGAGTTCAAGAATTAAAGGTAACAGAAATAGATGTTGCTTCTATACATTCCTATAAAAGTGATGATCTAAAAGTAAATGTGTGGATAGATCCATAGGCCCAATAGTTGTGGAAATGAGAAAGTAAGTGTATCTGCAAATATATATAGGTTCAACCAATGATATTTGCACATGTATATTTACATTTTCTGGGAATATATCTATGAAGGTGGAGGAGCATATGGGGAACAAACAGGGGAACCTTCTTAGATAAGTAAGCACCTTGAGGGAATGAGATGCTGGGCTTGGGAGCTCAGGATCATGGTCTCATGGGACAACAAAGTTAATTGACTTAAGCTAGTTTACCAAGATCATTTCTTCTTTCTTTATGGCAGAAAAAAATAAGGCAATATGTTTCCATAATGATTTAATTTTAGGAAACCCTGCAAAACAGGTTCACTGGAAGTTAGAACATTGTCAGTGGCATGCCACAATAGCACTACCTGATTGCTTTGTTCAAACTTTTGCTCTCCTCCCTGCCCCCAGCATGGTTTCATCCCCTAGAGCCTCATAAAAATTTAATTGTCAATGTAAAATCGCTCTGCTATCTTCTCTCTCAGTCAACCAGAGAAATGGTTGTTCCCATTTGACTGAAGTGAACACAGGTCAATTCAGATGGATACCAATTTATGAAGAATCACTTCCTAAGACAAACACAATCCCCTAGCAGCATGAAATCACAAGAAGGACTATAGCTTAAATTAAAAGATTGGCCTAATGTTTATTCGGGGACATAAAATACACAATTTCTGTTTTCAATCAAAATTTTGTCTTTGACATTGATTCCATTTGTGTTGAGTCTTTGGGTGGAACAAATTGTTAAGTACTCAACTACCTCTGAAAGGTCATGTCTTGAAAACCTTTTGGAGCAATAGAACTGTGCAAACGGAGGGTTGCCAAGTGTTATCATCGACCCATGGGCAACTAACAATTAAGAACAACATTTGGTTTAATTTCTTTTGGAGAGCTCTCACAGTGTAATAAGATGTTTCTTCATTCTTCCCTCACTCTACTTTTTCTTGAAAAATGATTACTTGTTGTTAATTGCCATTGAGTCAATTCAAACTCATAGCATCTTATGTACAAAACGCAAACTGTTACGTGGTCTCCATCCACCTTTATGATGGCTGACTTGTTTTGGTCCATTGGTAGGTATATCCATTGTGCAGTACCTTTCAACAAAGAAGTCTCATGTTTTAACTTTGTGTTAAACATAATCATTCCATTATGATCCATAGGATTTTTATTGGCTAATTTTCAGAAGTAGATTATTTTGCCTTTCTTCCTAGCTGTCTAGTCTGGGAGCCTATGGGTACTTGTATACCCTGTACATGTATGCTGGTGTTTGAAATACTGGTGACATAGTTTCCAGCAACCTAGTAACACGAGACACCCTGGTATTTCAAACTGACGGGTAGGGAGTGATAGGGATAAAAAAGTATATGCAACCTCATAAGTGGGCTCCTGACAACACAGACTGCTCTTTTAAGCCTTTGTCACACTTCCTTGTAAGACCCCAAATTTACCTCATGAATTCCAGAAGAACTCTTAGTCTGGGTTATCATCACAGTTGGCCCTCTTAGGTTTAGTGATAGCTTGCAAATATGAAAATAAAAAACAAACTGTACAGAACATAAATCTACACTCATGGCTTTGTAAACTTAGAAATGCAATATTTCCAAGTCAACAAAGCCGTACTAAGGCTGCTTGCACTAAGCTGGCAGAAAAGAAGTCTCATTTGTCCTATCTCTCAATATGAAGGAAAGGAAAGTCAATGGAAAGGGAGGTTTCACAATGCCTCTAAAAAACTAAGCTGCTAGGATTTCAGGTTCCATCAGAAAACCTATGATGTCATCGTAGGCTCATGACATGCTGCTTTTATTATTAGGTCAGCGAGAAGCCTTTATATAATGATCATTATCTGTTGCTGCAAGACATTTAGGAACATTGCAATGTATAAGACAAAAGGGAGAAGAGATTAACTGAAAGAAGAAAAGGTAAAATCAGCCGGAAAATAACTTCACATTTTAGACAAATTTCTTGGTCAAAAAATTTAAACTTAAAAGTATCCAGGTGTTGATGCAGAAGGCTCAAGTATTTTAAAGATACATTTTGACTAACTTGTTCTAAATTTTCATGGAAGAGATAGTAAGGAACAGGTTTCAATTTGATCTTGGTGTTTTGCTAATCCATTGGTTTTATATGGTGACAACAGACAGATTCTAAAATGTGACTTCCCTGCACTCTGGATAGTTGCAGCACCAGTTTCTTTATGGAGATTTGCTCTTCTTATTTCATTTTGTTTCAAGTCATACATTTCCCCTATATTCAAATTTCTGAAAAGAAGGATTGAGGAATTATTTCATGCAGCAAACTCTAGCATAAGATGCCATGATGATAAAATAAATTGATTATGAAAATATGTATATATTGAAAAATTGATAGGTAGATAGATTTGATATGTTAGATAAACATGTTTTTAGAAAAGATTTGGACTTAAAAGATAATTTTCACAGATTCTATACATCCTTCATCACTAACTACATTTATGGGCAGGTATTTTTTATGTAAGTCCATTGTTGTTCATCAGTTTTGACTCAGAGCGACTCTATGGGACAAAGTAGAATTGATCCTAGGATTCCAAGATTGTAGTTGTGAGGGAAGTAGATTTGCCACATCTTTATCCTAAGGAATGACATTTGGGTTCAAACTATAATCATTCAATAAACAGCAAAGGATTTAACAATTAGTCACTAAGACAAGCTCCTTGAATAAAACCATTAGATCTACATAATTATTTCACCACTAATGACAATTTTATTTTCAGATTTTAGGGACCAATGTAGGTAAACCAATATTATACTACTAATTTTACAAACTAAAACTGAACCCAATTGTCTTACCTTTTAACATAGTGTTAAATTTACAAATATTTGTGGGTAAACCATTTCTTCCACTTATTTACCCATTTTCATGGGCATGTAACTATCTCTGCGGTGCTTTGTTTTTTGTTAAGTCTATGTTAAAGTGACTTAGATTAAAATTGATTTAAGTGGGATAATTCTTCTAAAACATAGAAGATGCACAAACCATATTATTCAAGTAGTTTCAGAGAGTATAAAAGCGTATGGGTACGTATTGCTACTAGGGTCCCAGGTCATTCATTCATAGGGGATTCCAAGAGAAGTCTTTCTGATCGGTGCTGGACTGTAGACAAGTTCACTGGTGGTGTAGCAGTTCCAGGTTGGGCTGCTAACTTTGAGGTCAGCAGTTCAAACAACCAGCTGCTTCACAGGAGAAAGATGAGGTTTTCTACTCCTGTAAAACTTTACAGTATCAGAAACCCACAGGGACAGTTCTACCCTGTCCTATAGGGTCACCATGAGTCAGAATCTACTGGATGGCAGAATGTGGGTATATTTTTGGAGTCACATTAGTGTTTCTTTGGGTTGGTGGCAGGGAGCGGGAGTGGGTCCAAGCCAAATGAAAGTGCCCTAGGGGATCTGCTGGAGATTTTAAATTCAAGGTAAAGAATTCTGCTCAGGACATTATGGATGCTGGTTTTAGGATTCAAACAGAGTCATCCTGATAGCTTTCAAAGACACAGGATAATCAAAAGAGTTTATTATGAAGATGTTTTAATAATGTGGAAAGTTGCATTGATGAGAAAAGTTATATCGAGGACTTTTGTTTCCATCTCAGCAATGCAGCTGCTCATTCTTTGGGGGGAGCAAGGGTCAAGGTAGGAGAATTGCAACCAGGAGCCTTCCTTCATCCACTGTACAGCCTGGTTCTTCCCTTGAAGATTTCTCTCAGTTTCTCGACTGAAGAATCTGTCAGTCCCTCAAAGAAGACTAAATTGCTATTTTGTCATGGTGTAAGTGGTCTAAGAGGGCAGCCTTCTGCAGAGAAGCGATAAAAATATGGAAGTGTGGCCTTCATAAGTGTATAGATCTAGAGAGAAGATATGATAAGAAACAGAAGTTTCACATTTTGATGTTTTGATTAAATGAAGGTTTGTATGGTTTGGTAGCAATCGTTTTTTATTTGCAGCTGTGGTTGCTGTCGATAGGTGCCTTTGTGTTAGTCCCAACTCACAACCACCCTGTGGCCAATGGCAGGAAACCCCGGGGGTCCGGCACCAGCCTCACAGTGGTTCTTCTCTGTGAACCCTTGTTGCAGCCACTGTGTCCATACGTCTTGTCGAGGTCCTTCACTTTTGTGCTGAGCCTTCCTTACCAAGGAGGTTACCTTACCAAGCACGGAAGTCCTTCTTGAGAACTGATCTCTCCTGACAACATGTCCAAAGTCCACGAGAGGAAGTCTTGCCATCCTTGCGTGGGAGGACCCTTCGGGCTGCACTCTTTCCCTCCGGAATGGTCCTAGCCTAGACACTTCAAGACAGAGCTCGAAACGTCCCTTTTGACAATGAGTGCACCACCATCCCTCTTGAGTGACCTTTCCCTTCCTCATATTCCATATGACTTTCTGATGTGATAGGTCAATACCAATTCTTTTCAGCCATGAAACCCTAGAATATCAATCTTTCTGTGGTCCATTTCATTTTTTTATCTGGTCCATTTCACTTGTAATGCCTTTCAATCTTCCTAGATACATATTTCATACTTTCATGTCCCATGTCCACACCTCTGTCTTTTTACTTGGAACCATATGCCCCAGCAACAAATGAAGGTTTCCCTGCAGCAGTGAAGGCTTTACTCCACCCAAGTTATTGGAGTTGGCTGTACTTGGAGAAGTTGCCTCTTTCTCGGTCATAATTTGATCACTTGGTTACTCATTAATACAAATTGACTGATTGATTGATGACAGTCATCCTTCAGTTTTTCCTCAGGGAAGGACTTCCCACTCGCCTGCCCTATGAGAAGAATATTCCAAGTGCATTTTTACATGGGAGGTGGAAGGACATCTGTTTGCTCCGCTATGATCACCCTACCTTGTCACTGTCTTCACACACAACCTATTATTAGCAGAGCTCAAGCCAGCCCTGGGCTGTTGGAGACTCCCCGTACAACAGACTAGAACACTGTCGGGCTCTGCACCATCCTCTCGATCTATTGCATATCATACCTTTGTAATCCACAAGATTTTCACTTGATTTTTCAATGTCTTACAGTTGTGTTTGCAAAAAGGTACCTTGTTCATATACAAAACTTGGCCTCCAGCATGAAAGGTGATATTCATACCACGACCTCAAAAATGCCCTCAATGTAATTCTTGAACAAGTTTCCCAAAGCTGCCATAGGTTAATGAAAACGGGGGGCTTTATTTTATATTTTCTTTTACTTTATTCAGAAGTTAAAAATGAAATGCTTCCTTCCAAAAACAATAATAAAAGCAATAATAACTGACAGCTTAAATATGCGTGGGCGTATATCCATCTCCTGAGATGCCTTGTGGTGAAGTGAAATTCCTTGGCAATACTCTGCTAAACATTGTTTTGGTAACCACCACCCAGTGCCTGCAGAGAAGCATGCGAATAAGAGGGAAAGGGCTCGAACTCAGGGATGAGGCAAGTTTATCATTTCAGTGGGTAGAAGAGTGAGCCACTTACCAAGAAAAGAAGAGGCATCCTGGACCATCAAGAAAGAAGATCCACCGGTTCCAGATCCCTGCCTGCAGTGGCTGAAGCCGCAGAGACCACCTAGCAGAGAGCAGAAGAGACAGAGCTGAGCTGAGAGACAGAGATGATGGGCTGAGAGAATCCTGTGTGGCAGAGTGAAGGGCTTCTGGGTCTACAGAGCAAGGAAAGCTGACTGCCCTTGGGCAGAGCTGGCTTGCAGACTGGCATGCCCCTCGGATATCTATCAGTTTCATGTGACATTGGAACTCTTGCCTGAGCAGCACAGAGGCCAAGAGACTCTGTGACTGAGAGGCAGAGGACCATACCTACTGACATGTCTGAGAAAAAGGGCTACAAAGAAAGTGCTGTATTCTATTGTTTTCTGATCCTGACTTGGGGTAGTCTGTTACCCTCTCTTAAAAATTCCATAATCCTGATCTTGTCTATGAGTTCGATGTGACCATTGCAGTTGATTATCAAATGCAATAGAAAAATAGAATGCCAGGATGCCATGGGAGAGACAGGTGGTGTCGAGAAAGATGGATAGAGGGTCAAGACTTGCCTGACCTCTGGCGTATGGCTATTGACCTTAGGCTAGTGTGTCATTGTCTTCTGCTACCCCTTTCAGTAGCAAGAAGAGGTCTTCTAGCAAGACATGGCTTTCAAGCCTTGGTCAGCTAAACACCAACAGCAGCTCCTCAGGAGAAACACAGGACTTTCTCCTCCCATCAACAGTGACAATCTTGGAGATGCACCATGGAGTCCGGTGAGCCAGCATTGATTCAATGTCAGGGAGTTTGGTTTTGAGTGTAAATCCCTTCTAAGCCTCTTACTCTGATAAAACAAATTATATTTATTAGGAATTCAGATTGAGAATTGACCTTCATTAAATAATTAGATTGAATGGACTAATCCTACTGTTAGTTTTCTAGACCTGGAGTAAAAAGATGTCCTTCTTACCTTTAATTTTCATGAAATGTTTTGTTATAATGAAATCAGTCTGTTCTGGGTTTACTTTAGTATGTGGCAGTAAGGGACTGGCATGGGAGCCACATCTGGCCTTCTCTCATTCCCAAAGCTGATTGTCGCCAATTTGATTTCTCTGAGACTGGGGTCAGACCTGGCTATACTTGCCACCTTTTACTCCATGTCATTCTCTTTCTATGGTGGGTTTTATAATTTGTTTCATTGGCCACACAGAACTCACAACAAAGCTCGCTTTTATAGGGCTTAGTAGGGGAGTTAACAGACTACAATTAAGGTGAGAAATGTCTAACGATATGGGGGTCTGTAGAATGTACTCCACCCCTGGTTATTATCTTCTGCTGGTACTGAACAAACCCCTTCTGCTTTTGAGATGACTCCTTTTATACCTGGAAGAATGACAATCACAATGAATCCTGCTGGCCATCTCTCCCCTCTGAATCCTATCATCCAGTCAGCATCTTTCCCAACCTTCTGGCCAAGATTGATCAGAAAACAAAGGCAATGCAGTGGGAGTAACCAAGGAGATAGATAGAAGAGCCACATTAGATCTTTTACTGCATTGCAGGTAGAGCGTAAATTTGCTGTAAGAGAACTATTTTATTCAACTCTGTGTTAGTTATCAATATGAAGAGGAACACAGACATACTTGACAACCCATGACATTGTTTAAGGAGAACAATTTCCAGGGATTTTCTCAGCGTGTCTGGAAAACTACTACACAAAAATAAACAAATAAACTTCGGTTAATATGACTAATGGAAACATAATCACTATCCTAAAACTAACAGAATTTTAGAATGAAGGAGAAAATTGTGTGATGTCCCCCTACCCCAGTATCACGGAGACTATTTCTATGTGAGCAAAGAAAAAGTAGATCCCCCATTGGATGCATCAGATTAAAATGATACTTAGGAACAGGCAAACTGATGCTCATAAGCAGGCAAACACCCATGAAAGACACTCCAGCGAGGAATGGAGAAGTCCCTTTGTAGATGCAATGAAGTGTTTTGATGTCCAGAAGATGGGGCGCAATAGCGCTCTGTGGCTCAGCAGTCTAGGACTTGGAGTGGGTAAGGAAAACTACCTTCTGACATGGGGAGAGCTGCCGTGGGGATTGTTTTGTACGTGTCTTTTGGAGCCAGAAAAAGGTCTGGGATGACTGAGGAAAACATCCTAGACCATTGAACAAAATTAATGCATATTTTTATCACCCACAATTTCTAACAGATTGCAAAAAAATGACTGGATGAAAAGTCAGTGCATCTCTAAAGAACAGAGAAAAGCAATACTAGGCCCTGGTGAATTATTAGCTACGGATGAGTAGAAACAATTTTATACAGCTCTTAATATATCCTCTCATGTCTCAGGGTTTCTTGCAGATTCTATGAATGCAGCGCATGAGGGAGCCAAGAAGATTTGTCCCCAAAAAGATGAGGTACAGGGTAGAGAATAATTAGATCCTTTTGAGAATGAATTCACATAAGCCTATATTCTCTGGCTTCAAATAAGAAAATATATGTAAATGATATTGTTTTGCTGACACCATTGTGTAAGCCATATTCAAATCTTGTCTATGTCACTCAGCACTTACTAAATCAGTTCCAGGTCAAAATGCTGGTTTCTTGTCACCTAAAACCTGTGAGTTCAGGAAGGCAAAACTGACTTAGTCTTAAATAATGCTTTGTTTTGGTAGCAAACTCTATGCAGGTACTTAAATCTCTCCTCATCCCCAAACTTTGGCTTGATCACTGGGGCTATAATATTTAACATTTCTATATTAGAAAAAATTCAGAATCAATGATTTACTTGGAATCTTGAAACCTGTGTGCTTCTAAATCTTGAAATCAATGTGTTTATGTATTTCTAAATCTTAAAATCAATGTGCTTCTTTATGGTTTAAAATCAGAAAATGTGTGCATCAAAGTTGTGACTTCTCACCATATTTAAACAGTGTGTCGAGTAAATAATCTGAGAAGTTGGCTTATATATAAAGAAAAAACAACTCAGCATCAGGATTGGAGGAAGGCTTATTAACATCTGCAATATGAAGATGGCAAAACCTTGCTCGCTGAAAGTGAGGGGCATTTGGTGGAGATCGAGGATTGCAGCTTTCAATATAGATTGCCATTCAATGTAAATAAAATAAAAATCCTTACAATTGTACCAATAGGCAACATCATGAGAACTGGAGAAAAGGAAAAGATTGAAGCTGTCAAGTTTCTTGAATCCAAAATCAATGCTCATGGAAGCAGCAGTCACTGAATAAAATATTGCATTGCATTGGCTAAATCTGCAGCAGAAGACCTCTTTAAAATGTTGAAAAAACAGGATGTCACTTTAAGGACTAACATGAGCCCAAATCAAACCTTGGTAATTTCAGTCTCTTCATATGTTTGGGCCAGTTTGATATTGAATGAGGAATATAAAAAAAATCAATGCATTGACTTATGGTACGGTGCAAAGCATTGAAAGTACCTTTGATTGCTAAAGGAACAAAGAAATCCAATTTGGAAGAAGTACAGCCAGAATGCTCATCTCACGTATTATGAACATGTTAGATTTCTGGAATGGGACATCATGCTTGGAAAGCAGAAGGGCAGTAAAAATAAATGAATAAATAAAACCTGGAAGACTTTGAGGGGATGGTTTGATCCAGTGGCTGCAACAATGGGCTAAAATAGACAACTTGTGGGGACGGGCAGGAGTGGGCAAGTGGTCCCTTCTATTGTGCATGGGGATCCCTTTGCGTGGGAATGGATTGATTCAAAGGCCCCTAAAAACAACATGGGTTTCAAGCTGCCGAGTTCCTCCTCCCTGCCTCTCGAGTCTTTCAATCAAATTCTGGAAGCTTAGTGGTACTTTTCCTTGGTTGGCACCTTCATTTTATGTTCTTTGTACCTCAACATTCTTCCAATGGTATTCTAGACCACAGATGTGCCACATCTATAAAACGGAACATTAAAAGTGGTCACTAACCTCATGTCTCATAATAGCCACTCTGGTTCAGGTGCTAATGTCTATCTTTAAAAAGTATCACTTTCATTCTCCTTCTTTTTGCCTTATACTTCCCTATCGTTCTGAATTTCATTCTTTTTCTTCCCTGGTCTCCTCATTCCCACTGCCCTACCCTCTCCCGTCTTTGTTACTGTTGGTGTTCGCTCTTTGGATAAAAGTTTTGGGGGTCCCAGACCCCATGCCTTCTCCTCTCTGCTCCTGCCTAGAGTGCAAAACTACCACCTGGGGCTGTGGCATTGTTAGATGAACAAGCTGTAGCCCTCAGTGGGATAAACCAAGCCACTAAGACTACAATGAGAGAAACAGAAAGAATTTGAGTTCCTGACGACATCCCTAAAAGGCATTCACCTGCTGCTTTTTCTTAATATGAGAGAGTAATAAAAGAGCTACTTATTGGAGCCTAGGTGTTACATCATCAAAATTAATTATAGTTTCCTTAAACACAGAGTATGCACCTTTATCTTCTTTGCATCTCCCCCAGTCTTGTGTCCAGTGTGTAATATGACACTTGTGATTATGCTGGTATTGATAGTGATGATGCCGATGGATATAATGTCTTTAGAGCACCTGAAGTTAAAATAATTGATCATTTACTTCAAATCCTCTCTTGTCATGTATCACTATTTCCAATAAAATCCATTATTGCCAATATTGGGGTTTGTTGCCATTATAGCAAGGGCTAGGTTTGCCCTTAAATTAGCCATTATGTCAGTCTCATGTGGAAAACATCTTTCAACATGGTCTTTGATCCGAACCAGTAATGGCAGGGGCCTCAAGACACAGTGGTGCCGTTTTGGTCGCAGACTCTCCACTGATTCTCAAGGAGAACAACCCGTAGCCTGAGATAAATTTATGACCAGGACCGCCTGCTCTTCCACAAGTTAAGGATTTTCACTCTTAGTTTTGCTTGTAAAAATATGGTTCTTTTATGTCACACTTTATTTGAGATCATTCTACACTGGGTAGAATAAAGATGAAGAATGATGAATCCAAAAATATAGGAAAATGGGAGATGTTCATCTTGCAAAGTGCTAGGGAAGTCCGAAACTTTGTAGAGCTTGTGTCTGTTGAAAAACAGTCTCCTTTTCTCCTCACTCTCTCAGCCCACCACGGATCCTACCACTGCTCCTTCACCCCTAAATATTTCTTACCTAGTTGATTCGAGAGCTAGCACAACTTGCAATGTATATCATAAAGGCAGGGTTTTTTAAAAAAAATTATTTTTGAAAACCGCGTTACAAATATCATTTCAGTTAAAATAAAACCGACTTCAGTCACTGCTTAAAATCATTCAGTCGTGCAGGTCATGGGTTATAGCCCTATTGTCTTTTCTGCTAGTTGTTTGTGTGAAGCAGGCCTTATTTACTCTGGTCTAGACATCATCATCATCAGA
Source organism: Echinops telfairi (assembly GCF_000313985.2). NCBI lineage: Eukaryota > Metazoa > Chordata > Mammalia > Afrosoricida > Tenrecidae > Echinops > Echinops telfairi. The sequence continues at coordinate 28,043,144 of NW_022111300.1, read as the reverse complement.
TCATCTACTCTTGCCTGGGTAATTTTACTCCAAATGATTATTAAATCTTAGAAGGGAAATTACTTAAGACAAGAGGTTGTAGTTCAATTAGAAAAGACCTAGGATAAAGATGTGAAAGTTTGTCGAATTGGAACAACTCTTTGTCCCTCTGAGAAACTCCTAATGCCATCCTTACAGCAGGAAGCAGAAGTTTCTTTTGGTATTTAGCGTTTTAACACATTTACAGAGCACAGCTAGGAAGCATGTTTTGTTGTTGTTGTTGTTCTCTGTTCTCCTACATTTGCCAGAAAAATTCAGCCACCCTTGTTTCTAATCTCATCCTGTCTGTATTTCCTTGTGACTCTTAAGGGTTATATCTTCTCTGAGTTCCTAAAAATAAGCAATTTCTGAGCCACTGTAGCCTGAAATTATAGTTTGAATGGTTAAGAGACTGAAAGCCATGCAAAAGAATATAAGAGATTGTCAAGTAAAGCAGATGTGCACTCGTGGTAATAATGCCTTATTTTGGTCTCGTCTTTAACAAAGCTAAATGCAAAAACAATGCAAAATGAAACTTTTTTTTCATTTGACCTTCAAAACAACTCAGGATGGCAAGTAGAAAATAGAAGCTATTCTCATGATTTAGAAGATGAAACTGGGGTTTATAAAAGGACTTCCTTCCCTTGCAAATAATCACTAGTGGAACTGGAACTGATTCACCGCAGGTTTTTTGAAGTTAGTAGCTATTCCCTGGGCCCAAGACATGCAGCTTCAAATTTCAACATACTAAGGTGTTCATGCTGAGAGACCTTGCTAATACCAATTGTGTTCAAGTACTCATCCAAGTTTTGTAAAAGCCAAGATGTACCCTTTATCATTCCTTTACAAGCAGTAGCTAATACTAGCCTATGATACTTCTTTTAAAAAAAACATATTAGAGTAGTTTGAATGTATAAATTACATTTTTGTTCCATGGAATTCACATTAACCCCCTACCTTTTCAGGTCAAATCATAGAAGTTTTTTTACTGCTCCTTTTCTGTTTCTTCTAAATTTCCTTAGGCAGGGGAAGAAAATAAAAGACTCGTAACAACTGTCCGTGTGGGTCCTTTCTAGAAGGAAAAGTCAAA
>NW_022111300.1:28025965-28039480 GCF_000313985.2 Echinops telfairi | reverse complement strand
ATGTATTAATTGTGATAAAAGTTTTACGAGTCACCAATTAAATTATTTTTAAAAAAGAAGAAATAATCCTCAAAAATATGAAATGTATCCTAGTTTACTATCATGTTATTGGTGATGAAACATTATTCCTGAATCTAGAATTAGCTATATCTTTGGGTAGTATTTGTGATTTTCCAGCTAACAATAAGATTGGTGGTTTGAACTCACCCCACAGCTTTGTAAGAGAAAGGGTTGATGCTCTGTTTTCTTGAAGATTACAGTGAAAGAAAAATAAAATATCTAAGTTGTAAATGGTGTCACTATGAGTCAGAACTGACTGGAATTAGCAATAAGGAATGGCATTATTTATTTCTGATCTTTGCATAATCACAAGTCTAATAAACATATTTTTATTTAAATCTTTATGTACTCTGCCCATTTCAGTGCCAAAGTTATATTAATGCCACCTAGGGAAAGAGAGCAGTTCTATGATATTTTAAATTGAAAAGGCAGTTGGAGCAATTTCCCCATGTACTATAAATCAACATATCCATTATGTCAGATAGCATACTTAAAAATAAGAGAATTTTATGGGTTTTTGAGAGAACTTGCACAAAAGCATATTCTAGATTTAGATACAAATGCTAAGTATAACAGTAATGGCAGGCCATTTTCAAACTGACTCTTTAATTTTCAGTTTAATAATGCATTATAAAATTTTGATATAATAAAATATCAGAATACTTTCCTTCATCCACCACAATCTATTTTAATTTGTAAATAATCAAGTAAAGAAAATTATAATTTTTTTTCACTATTTTTTTGGTGAAATATATTCAACGATGCCAATATTTTCAGCACAGGATTGACTGGTGGGAACCCACCAATCAACCAATAATCAACACACAAAGAGATAAAGCAGCAACTTAGCATTTTTGTTATTTCCTCGAGTGTCATACTTTTTTTTAGCACGCAAGCTTCATGGTTGAAAATATATCCATTACTCTTCTTTTGATAATCAATTTTTGTACCAGATAATTTGAGTGTACAACTACAGAAAGCAGGTAAAAACATCCTCTATGTCTTTAATTTTTAGTTTCCTAACCATTAATATAGGTGAGGGAGTGGAGGAGTGAAATTGCTTATATTTATTACTGTACACAGATTTGATGAATAGGGTAATTACATAAAAGTGCTCTGGAAATATAAATGAAGAGGGGTGAACTGCACAACAATGAAGTCCAAAGGAAACTGCATTTGGGGACCTGTGTGCAGTAGATTATCCCCTTCTTCCTGTTTGCGTGGTTGCTGAGGTGAAGCGGGAGTCTATAGCCAAGTGAGTAGCACATATATGAAGGAGGCAGAAGAGCAGATTCAGAAATGTGGTCACGGGTGGTTCCTTTTTTGCTCCAATTTCTGAACATGTTAATTTCAAAGTTATGTTGTGGGGCCTTCGTACAATCTTTGGAGTTCTTTAAGTTGTCTTGATATTAATGCAAATATCTTTATTCTTTTCATAACTAGGCTATCACCCAAAGGTAAGCTAAATGATTGGATCCACTGTGTTCCCAAGTCTCTGTAGAAGAGGAAGGCAAGCAAGGAGGCAGCAGTCTGGGAAGCGGGGTGAAGACATATGGAGAAGTGGAGGAGAAAGGAAAGACTGCATGGATCTAATTAAGAAGCAAAATTGAGTGTCATCCACAGACCACATTGTAAATCTATATAACACTTCAAATATTTTTGGACTAGATTCTTTGGGGGTTAAATTCTTGGCTTTATGTGAAACTTGGCTGCTTGTACTGGCAGTGCAAATGGATTTATCTACATGATTATCTTTATTTAAACTCACTTATTCTTACCCTTTCATTGTGTTTCCCATTTTGGCAAGAAAATTCACTTTCAATTACACATATATCATAACGCTTAAACATTAGTTTCACTTGCCTCTGGTTAATAACTCACCTTATATTCAAACATCCATCAACATAAAATCAGCATAACAACTTTTATGAATCTCTTTATCATCAGTACATTCTAAATGCTTATACAATTCACTCTCTGGATTCATATAGAAGCCTGCTTAATAGCCCTTAAAGTTACTATAAACCTTGGTTGCTTTCAATCATGAGAGTATTATTCATATTTCTGAGAGAGTTCTTTTTAGTAATTATTAAAGTCTGAAGCCCTAGCAATGCATATATATGTAAATATATATAATACATACTGTATATACATATATGAATATATATGTGCATATATTAAAAAATGAATTTTCCTTTTCCCCAATATTTACAGAGTCTGCAGAATCTTCAGCTTGCTTCTATACATTAGAGATTTTTCATACATATTTTGAATATTGGTTTGAATATGAAGAAAAATACATATAATGGGGGATTTCCATTCGAGAAACTTGTGAAACGTACCAAAGTTCCTCTTGCTGGTTTGACCTCACGAGTGAAGCAGGAAATATTGTTTTAATTGGAGAGATCATTCACAACCCCCTCTGAAGCCTTTTCTCGGTTGTCCCAGGGTGGAGAGATGATTGGTTGCGGTGATTTTACGGAGGACTGAGGAGGTTTCCAGGCAATCTCTGGGTAAGACAAAGGCAGTGGATGTGGCTGAAGGGCTATTTCTGAGGAAAGAAAGAAAGGAGCTGGAAAGGGAGGGAGAGACCCGGCCAATGGAAGTTTTCCCTCCTTTGGTTGCAAGCAGCAACATTCCTGAGTGACTATGATTGTTTTTCTTGCAATTCAGCAATGATACATATGGAAATGGTGTAGGCTATTTAAAAATAATTACATTCATTTAAAATGACAATAAATATGACAACAATGCATATACAATGAATTTCAGATGTCATATTTCTCAGCCTGCCACTAGTGTGTTCACATGAACTGAACTCTTCAAAAAGCAAGAAATGATTTTTAAAAGTCTGATCCCTATAATCAAGTTGTAATTTCATATTCAGCCTCAGCCTGTATCTTCCAAGTTGACATCTAAATATTATTGTATAAGAATGAGTAGAAGAACATACAAGCTGATCACATTTTGTTTTCTCCATCTATGCAACATACATTATTAAATGTCCATTTTATGTGCACCATATATGTACTTAGGGGCCCTTGGGGCACTGTGGTTTAGACAGTGGCTACTAACTGAAAAGTCAGCAATTGTGATGTAAGGCTCTCTGTTCCCTCCGTGTTCATAGTTTTGGAAGCCCTATATAGAGTCTGTATGAGTCAGATTTTTTTAATGAGTAAGAAGTAATTTCTTAGCTGTGGGTTTGGCTTTATATACATACTCAAATTAGCTATTAAGGAAATGTAACATAAATTGAAGTCCTGGTTCTGAGACCATCATAAAAACAATAAGCTATGACAGGAAAAGTGGTGTCCTAGTGTCTAGTGATATAAAAGAAATACTCAATACACTTGCCATTTGATTAGTCAGCACATTATATTTGTCTTTAAACCAACATGTGTTGTGAACTACGCTTTTTAAAAATGATCTGTTGTGATCTGTGTGATTGCCTTGTAATGGAAGATAAGAAGTTCACATTCACAGGGAGTTCAGCCAGAGAACGTCAATGATGAAGCTTAGTCTGAAGGAATGGGATGCTTTTCAGTAAGGAACCTCCAAGGAATTTGAAGCAACCAGGAAGATATTGCCGCCATAACCTGCAAGGCTCACTTTCAACAGCCACATAGGACAGAAAGAAGAAATATTAGAAGTATTCTTATTAAACATCTTCCGTTCCCACTTCAGGCTTCGGTTATGGGAGGCAAGGTGGCTGAGATTTGAAAAGGGAATAAATTCTGAAGTGGAGTAAAATAATACTTGGAAACATGAAAGTGCTGTGACTGTTTTCGTGCTCCATGTTGTCAATCAGGTCACAGTAGTTACAACTAGACAATTATTTATTAAAACGTTGAATAAATACACTGCCTTATATTGTTGTTTAAGAGCTAAATGAGAGACATGGCTGGTGAGTTCTAAAGCTGCAGAGGAGAAAGGGAGTTTTGTGGAGCTGAATGAAAGTACTCCAGAAAGAAGAAATTTGTAAATTATCTGGACTTTGAAAGTCTAGAGGAATTGAGAAAAATGAAAAGGATGTGAAAGGCAATTTAAGACAGAAGGGATGACTGAGGAAAAATATGGAAAAAAGAAAATGAATACTACATCTTTGGAAATAATGAAAAGAAAGTCAAATCTTGCATGGGGAAATTGAGTAATTGTTAAAGGAACATAACATAAAAGGGTCTATGGTAAAATGAATTCATTTAGTACTATCTCATAAAAATGAATATTGTGTTTAATAATATTCTAGTCAAAGCATTGATATTATGCATGCATGTTGTATGACTTCCCCTCAACGTGTCATTTCTAAATTAGAATGTGCCAGATTGACAAAAGCACTTCATTTCACCAGCTATAGAGCCAATTCCTCCATTTAGAACAATATAGATCAATGGTAGAATTAAATAACTCAGAATTCAATAGATTCATTTCAGGACACAATGCCTTACACAACTGCTAACCTTGTGTTTTATGTGTACGTGTTAGAATGATGGTGTGGTAGAGAGATTTTCCATAGTCAGGGAAATAACTGCTCCGGGGTCTTAGAAGATGTCCACTCACGGTAATCAGCACAAAATCCTCACTATGTAGTGCAATGGTTGAGTGCTAGACTACTGGCTGAAGCAATGGTGGTTGTAACACAACCACAGAGGCTTGAGAAGACAAGTCTGATGACCTGCCCTTAAAAGATTACAGATTTGAAAACCCAATGAAACAGTTTCCTCTTCACATGTGCGGTCCCCATGAGTAAGAATCGACTTGACAGCAACTAGCAGCATTGTACCCTCCATATAACAGACAAAGAAAAGCTGTCCTGGTTAAGGTCTTCATATTGTATTTGGTAAAATTGGGTTTCATATCCAGATCTCTCTTAAATCTTGATAAGTCAATACACATTTATGAATGGGAATGCTAATGCTATCCAAGCCTTTGTCCACTGAGTAGATTCTGACTTATAGTAATATTATATTGCACAGTGGAGCGATCTGATATGGTTTCCAAGCTGTAATCTGTATGGAGAAGGCTCTGGTGGCTCATTGGCTAAGTGTTCAGATGCTAACTGAAATGTGGACAGTTCAATGTCTACCAGTTGCTCAGTGTAGAGGAAGATGTGATCGCCTTCCTCAGGACAGATTACAGTCTCATAAACCCTGTGGGTCCTATCAGGTCAAAATGAATCAGTATCGACTCTCGCGATTTGGTTTGTTTCTTAAAATCTTTATGGAAGCAGAGTGCCATCCAGTCTGTTCATATACACAGCCATCCTAATAGGGTTTCTGAAACAGTAAATCTTAGGAAAGCAGACAATTTCCTCTTTCTCCCAAGGAGCAGCTGATAAACCACTATGTTAGCAGCTCCGAGTTTATCACATAGTGCCACCAATGAGCGTGGCTGTTCTCACACACACACACACACACACGTGTATATGCCTATATGTATGTGTATGTATAGACACAGACACAGTATACATTTATTTTTCCATTGAACAACAATTGTATCAATCTACATTCATAACTTAAATGCCTTTTATATTAGTTGCTTGTGTCTTCTCTACTCCCATTATGCTGTAAATTCTTTGAGGGTATGGATATAGTACTATCTATATAGTATTCAATTCTAGATAACTGCATAGCTTTTAGCCTGTGCCTTGTGCTTATTATTTAGGACTTTGAAATTGGCAACTTTTTCATGTTCTGAAACACTGAACCTGAGCCACAAAGTATATTATGCAGAGCCTTGATAGTATTTGGTGGTATAACGGGCTATCCATTGAGCTATTAACCTAGGGTCATCAGTTCAAACCGACCTGCAGGAGAAAGGTGAAGTGTTCTGTTCCCCTAAAGATTTATAGAAACCCAACATGGCCATTCTACTCTGACCTATCTGGTCACTCTTAGTCAGCATGGAGTAGCTGAGAGTGTATGCGATTGAACTTTTGGGTAGAGTGGTTCTTTAGATGCTAAGTGAAAGGTGGGCAGCCTTTGGTAATATTCTCTTATTGCCCTATGTGTATACATTTGTCTCATAGTTAATTGAAAGGTGGCGGGGGTTGGGGCTTTGGTCTAAATTTCCTACAAATCATAACTCATGGAGACTTGCAAAGAGTTAAACAAGTGGTAATTTCACAATGAAGACTCATGCATGAAGCTCTTTTAATGCCCTCTGTCTTCACACTGGAACACGAATACATGCTGTATTGATATTGATATGCACACCTGTATTATCTGTATTCATGGTTGGTAAAGTAGAGGAGGACAGTGAGGAAGAGAAAGGCCTTCAAGGAGACAGGCTGACTCAGTGGTGGCAACAATGGGCTCAAGCACAGAAAGGGCTGTGAGGCTGGTGTCAGACCAGGCCCTGATTCCTTCTGTTGCGCACGCACGTGGTGGCTACGGGTCAGAACCAACTCAAGAGCACCTCATAACGACAACATGATCTATATTCATGGTGCATCACATACCTATATAGATGTATGGATATATGTATGTACCATATATGCATATGAAAGTGTATACACTACAAATAATGCAAATCTACCCACTGCCACTTAGTTGACTACAACTCCCAGTGACCTGCTCAGATAAAGCACAACTGTGGTATTATTTTCAGAAGCAGACTGTCACATCTCTCTCCTGAAGGGTAACTTGTGTTCTAGTTACTGACCTTTTCCTTAGCAGCTGAATGCCTAGCCAGTGTACCACCAAGATTTCATGTGTGTGCATGTCTGTAGGCACCTCAAATCCCGCGGTCATCAAGTAGAATTCAGCTCATAGTGATCCTACAGAGGGTTTCCAAGGTTGTAAGATTTCATCATATCAAACAAAGAGTTTCAATTTTCTTCTTTAGAACAACGGATGGGTTTGAATCACCACCCTTGCAGTTGGACACTCCATAGCACCACTAGAGCTCCTTATATAAATATAGATACATCTATATAAATAAAGCACAGACTTGCTTGGATTTTAACTCACTGTCATCAGAGACAATGCCTCATGATCGTTATTGCTCACTTTGTATTAAAATGGAAGAGAGAACGCAATCGAGCAGCACTCTTATTTCAGACCGACACCTGAGGGAAACAATTCTCCAGTTGTGTGGGATTCTGGGCTTTCATATACTTGCCTGCCAGACTGAGAGTGCTTTGATACTAAGGCCTACGAATATAAGGGAGAAAATAAGCAATTTGCTATGCTGGACTGCTGGCATCAATGTGAATGAGAGTTTTGTGAATTGAGTAACACCGTGTCATTTTACATTTATCCCCGTCATCCGGTGTTGAAATCTCCTTATCTAGCAATGCACTCATCCAATCAGTCCTGCAGTACACATTTTTCTAAATATCCCCTGGCTTGAAACAGAAAAATATTACCACGATCAGATTTACTTCTCCCGTTTCCTTCCATGTAAACTTGCATGCATTTCAAAGGGAATTTCACAGAATGAGTGCTACGGTAATTATTCATTTCTGGGCCACAGGCATTATTTCTCCAAGACAGTACTTTTCCAGACTGATGGACAGTATTTTTATAGCTGCTCATAGAAAAATGAAATCACTTACTACAATTTGATTTTTATGTTGCTGTGGTTCGATAGAGGTTGGCATCAGCCACCTACTTGCTAGAATCAAACAAATATGAAATGTTACACAAAAGCCTTATGTTTTCACAAAGGAAGATGAGAAATTCAAATGCTGGGTCTGAGTGAGGCCCATCAAGTTGTTTCGTTTTCTTTTGTTGCTTTGTTTTGCTCTGTTTTGTTTTTGTGCATATTATTATTCCTGCAGGTCTATCTAGATAAGTAGGTTAAACAATCTGGAGGAGAAAACAATGGGACCAACGGTTCTGTGAGGACATGGGAGAGGAAGAGGTTGGGGAAAGGAAGTGGGTGTTAACAAACCCAAGAACAAGGGAACAACAAGTAATCCAAAATCGGTGGCAAGGAGGCTGTAGGTAAGGCTCAATCAAGGGTAATGTAACCAAGAGAAATTAGTGAAACCCTAAGGAAGGCTGAGCATGAATGTGGGATAAGAGGAAAGCAAAAGGAAATAGAGGACACCGAACTAAGTTCTCCTCTGTCCTCCAGGGACACTAAGAGTCAGAATGGATTTGAAATGGACTTGAAAGCACGAGTAAGTAAATAAGTCCATGTGACCTGGAACACGTAAGCTTACTTCAATGAATATACAGAAAACAAAATAAATTGTGATGATTTAATAAAATATGTATATTGTTGCTTGCATATTGTCTTATTTATATTAAATATTTAATAATGCTTTAATTTTCTCTTTTTTAAACCAGAACCTCCCTAAGCGGGTCATGAGATAGAATTATGTAATATAATGTTAATCTATAGACCTATAGGCTCTGGAATAGACAGGTTTGGTTCAAATCCAGGACCTACTACCTCTTAAATATAACACTTTGTGTACAACATTTGTACTAAGTCTGTTTTCACATTTATAAAATGAAAACCATAAAGCTTTCTATCACGTATGTATTTGGAAAGTTCATATAAGTTAGGTGCTTAGAGAATGTCTGGATCAGAGTACATGCCACAGCATGATTACTATGTCAAAGAAGGATTATTTATGTTGTGTCTGTGATACCCAGAAATTATGGTAGTTGGGGTCAGGGAATTTTCTATGTGTCTATCCCATGGTGAATCACGAAGGATAACTTCAGCAACTGAAAGAGCCAGCATCCTGGAATAGGAGAAGTGAAGTCTGTTAGTCACTTCTTTGTGCAAATCCAGCATTTACAAAGGCAAAACAAAGAAATGAAAAGCCCACTTCATGGAAGGATGGAAGGAATAAAAATGGAAGATGCAGGAGATATATATATATATATATATATATATATATATATATATATATATATATATATTCTGTAGACAATTTTTATTTTGGAAATAGACTGGCTCAGATGGGATTATATGTTTAGCTTGTCTCTTGAAAGACTGGAACTGCATTGAGCCTTTAAATCCAGGTGAAGAAGGTGTACCTCAAAAGGGAGCAGGCTGATGGTTTGCTTCAGAAGAATGAAATAAAATAGTAACACCAGGATTTCTAGCTTCAGCAGAAGGTAGGGCTTCTGGAGTCCAGAATCATCATTGTGCATGAGAGATACATTAAAACAAATTATCTCACAATTTGCGAATAAGAAAAAATTGAAAGTAATTGAGAATTTAGCTAAAATAATTAAAAATATATTTCAGTACTTAAACAGAAGGCCTGTCACCAGTCACAAAACTTCCCAATCTCTACTTATTGCTATTGCTGCTCTTAGATGTCACCAAAGTTGGTAGCCACATATGTAATAGAACATTGTGATCCATCGGGTTTTCACTGCCAGATTTGGGGAAATGTAACACCAGGCATTTTTTCCTACTCCATCTTAATCTGGAAGCTCCACCAAAATTAGTCAGCATCACAGCCCCATACACTGTCCACTGACAGACAAGGGGCAACTGCCCATGAGGTGCATCCATGGGGATCAACTCAGGTTTCCCTCCATAAAGCTACAAATTCTCCCATAGCACTTCTACCCACATCTCCCCACAACTTCCACCAAGGCTGAGTCCTGTAGTACTGAACTGTGAGGCTGAAAAAAGTTGTGTTGGAACTTCTGTAAGCAATGCTAATCAAGGTAATGGGTGAGATGCAGAGCCTTTAGTATGTAAAATCTAATGAGAATGAAAGGGGATGTGAAATAAAGACATCTGGGTTCAGGTCCAAGTTAAGCTCCTTAATTTTTCTCTGCCTCATCTCTTCCTACTGCACTTCACCTACTGATGGTACCAGGACTCTTTTAAATCGATTGCGGTATTGTATGTTCAATGATGGTGTGGTCTCCTTCCAGGGATGTCTGCATTTATCTTCTGGGAAAGATAGCCATTTTAAAAACAAAGGAATGCCCTGACTGTGGTAGACTTGGAAGCAGGGAATTGCCTGTAGGGAGAAAGGTGAGCCTGCAGATCACATTTACTCTGTCTTCTCACAAAGACCTGCCCCTTCTCAGACCACAAGCTCTTCCCGCTCATAGATCCCCTTCTGCATGAGGGAAGAACATTTAGGTCACTTCAGCCTGGAACATTAAAACAAATGCTGATAGTTCAAGGTTAATAGATGCATAAAACAAAAGTAATTCCGTGTCAAAGCTGAGATGACAGGCGATTTGACTTGAGGCAGCCTTACAATCACTCTTGTACATGCGCTCTGTGCTGAGACCAGGCGAAGGCGTTATGTTTCTGACATTTACTTGTCAGGAAGGTATGACAATAGAGATTGTTTCTGTCTCTGCTGCTCCCAGATGTTAACCTTCCAGCTTCAGTTTGTAATTGGGGTTCTGTGGAGCTTTAACATTGTCTATTGATTCAATAGAAGCGATAACATTTCCAATCATAAGACAGCATTATAGAAATATCAGGCAATTCACATATCAGAATGTTTGATAGCTGGGCTCACCGCATTAATTTCTGTCACCTTTGCCAGGAACCCTTTATCCTCTTTTTAATACTGAAGGACACCTGGGAGTAGTTGCTGCCACTTTTATTGTTCAATAAAATAGACAAAAGTTTCAATTAACAACCAAGGGGCCTTTAGGAAATTGTGAATGAGAATATATTTTACTATATTTCTTTTTTCTAATGTGCCATCTGTGGCTTCAAGGCTATACTTCATTCGGTGAGCGTGTGCACGTGTGCGATTCCACAGCACATACACAGAGACACACTCTGGTAATCCTTCTATCTGGATTCCTTTATATTGAAGCATTCAGCTAAAGAAAACCAAGAGGAGAGAAACTAGAGGCCCTAGGGTTTCTGGGACAGAGAGGCACAAGGCCTAGGTAATCCTCGTCTCTGCCTTTGAACATGAGAGTGGAATATCAAAAGATTTTATTTTACTGCATAAGGAGCATTTCCTGAAGGGTGGGGCAGGGAATGTTTTGTGTAATTTCATCCTTTAGAGCAGTGGTTCTCAACCTTCCTAATGCTGTGACCCTTTAATACAGTTCCTTATGTTGTGGTGACCCTGCAACCATAAAATTATTTTTGTTGCTACTTCATAACTGTAATTTCACTGCTGTCATGAATTGGGCAAACCCACTGAAAGGGTCCATCAACCACCAAAGGGGTCGGGACCCACTGGTTGAAAACCACTGCTTTAGATACTCATTTTAGCATTGTACTTTGGGAAATTACAACTCTTATTAACTGGACTTTGAAAAATAAACCATGAACAGGAAACACATATACATGCATATGTGTGCTTATATATAACACACACACACATATATATATATGCATTTATATCCATATATCCAGACAAAATGAGCTCAAGTTGCACCAGTGGTCATGCACTTGGCTGCCAACTAGAAGGTAAATAGTAGTTCAATTCAAACTCACTAACTGTGGAAGCCAGATAGGAAAGTATACATATATAGAGATTTGCAGTCTGGGAGATCCTGTGGAGCAGTCCTAGTCTGTTCATTAATGTGCAATCATATTAATGATTTTGTCTCAGGTATATCATGGTTATTCAGTCAACAGCTATGATTGTGTGTGTTAATTTTTTTCTTAATATATGCTGCAATTATAGTTAAACTTTATAATTGACCCTAGATAAAGCATTCATTGGCACATTTATGTGCCAATTCAATGTATGGTTTCTATGTTACTCCTCACAACAAAGGGTTACCTAAAATTTTATTAACAATATCCCTTTCTGTATAGGTATCATCTGTTACTTTAATAAAAACCATAAATAAAAATGAATGTAGCCCATTACTCCAATTCTAGAAACTTCTACTAGTGCACCTTAACACATTACACAAATTCTTATATATATGCTATTTAATTTATTTTCATTTAATTTATTTTAAAAGTTTTCTGTCCTATTTAATGAAGGAAGCATTGTCAAATGACTGTGGAAATCAAGACATGCTTGTGTCTAATACCAAAGAAACTAGTTTATTAGAACATGAGTTAGGTTTTGTCAATTCACCGAGGGGTCTAACTTTGTGGCTACCTTTCCCTTCTTTCTCTCTTTCTCTCTCTCTCTCTTTCTTTCTTCTTTCTTTTTAAGGCACTTATAACTAGGTCTTAAATAATTATTCTAAAATCATGGCTGAAAGTAAGGTAATTCTTGTCTGATGTTTGTACTAACTCATTCTATTTCTCTTTTGAAGATGGTAATGACATTTTTGAATCATATGTTTTTGTATGAATTGATAAAGATATGCCCAATACACAGCAAAAACATTTACTGCAACTGGCCTTGCAGAATAGATATTTAATTTCTCCATAAATGGCCAGAAGTGCAATCTGACTCTGGACAAATACTTGGGTGGTAGCCAAGAAAACAGAATACAGCTTTTGCTTTCTCAACCTTATTTATTAATCAATTCATTATTTTGCCCTATCCCTGGATTGATATGGATCCCATGCACGTTCCTCGAGTTCTTTGAAACATTGGCTCACCTTGCTTCTCTCGATATGGTCAATATACCAATAATCAGCATAACGTGGCAGATTATTAGAAATTCAATTGCTTGGGTTCTACCCTAGAATTCCTGAATAAAATTTCAGATTTTATAAAGATCCCAAGGAGATTCATAATCACATTAAAGTTTGAGAAAAACTGGTAGAGATGGTCTGAATTTTTTCCACCTAGTTCCTTATATTCTAGATACCTCTGCAAAATCAACTTGATCCATATTCTACTTAACCAACAAAATATTAATATCATATTAAAAGTCTCATTTATGGTTAATAATCCTCCACAACTCACTTGACTGGATCTATTCCTCATCTTGTTAATTAAGTTGGTTTTAACCTGACTGGGAAGCCTCTGTTACATGTCAGATGTTGAAAATCTGGTTGTTTTTCAAATCGCATGACCACTTTTTTCATGAGATAGTTCTTTCTCCGAAGTCTGGTTGCACTGGCTTTATCCCTTTAGGAACTCATTTTACCTCTCTACAAGAAACCACATGCAGAGAAGTGTTACTCAGTGTAATCAATTCTGAGGGTTATCTTTTTTTTTTTTTAAATCATTTTATTAGTGGCTCATACAATTCATCACAATCCATACATACATCAATTGTATAAAGCACATTTGTATATTCATTACCCTCATCATTCTCAAAACAGTTCTCTCGACATAAGCCTGTGCATCAGCTCCTCATTTTCCCCTCCCTCCCCGTTCCCCCCTCCCTTATCAACTCTAGATAATTTATAAATTATTATTTTGTCACATCTTACACCTCCCTTCACCCACTTTTCTGTTGCCCGTCCCCCAGGGAGGAGGTTATATGTAGATCGCTGTATCGGTTCCCCCTTTCTATCCCACCCTCCCTCAACCCTTCCGGTATCACCACTTTCACCACTGGTCCTGAAGGGATCATCCATGCTGGATTCCCTGTGTTTCCAGTTCCTATCTGTACCACTGTACATTCTGTG
>NW_022111300.1:28017954-28024616 GCF_000313985.2 Echinops telfairi | reverse complement strand
TGGATTGGTTGCTCTGAGCAGGAATATCGTCATCAAGGCTTGGTGGGCCTGGATGTGCTCCACTCTCTCTTCCTCCCCCTTCATTTGCTCCCACATGCTCTGATCAGACATGTCCCTCTCCCGAAGCTGAAGCCTAGTGCTGTCCTCTGAAATAAATTTTTCTGGGGGGAGGAGAAGCTGTCCACATAGTTGGGATTGTGGGCCGGCACTGAGGGGTTATCTTAAAGGCAGATTAACCCCAGAATTTTAAGTGAGCAGACCTCCAAAATATCTGGCAAAGAACCATTTCTTCATAGTGTTTTGCAGAAAGTTATGTGTTCCATAAACGTGTATTGAAATAATTATAACATGGAGAAGGATTTTGGAATGCAGCAATAGAGATAAGCCTCCACATCGCAGATAGAAAGACTGTATGCCTGGCTTTGTCCCGGTCAATAGTGATCATAGAGACGAGGATCGCCTTCCTTGATGGCCCATGCAGTTGACCTTTCTGGCTTCCACGAAGGAGACAACACTTCCATTGCAGAAACTCTATTATGCAGGAGATAGACATTTTCCTCAGTCACAATGTGAAAACCAGACACCAGTTTTGTGTTTAGTTTTGTTGTCTTTTTTTGAAACCAAACAAATATGCAATTTGTCAGTCTGCAGATAGAGTGTTTCTGCCTTCAGATTCAAAATGGTTTTCATTTATTCATGTAAAAAAGAAGCATTTCAGTTATAGTTGTAATATTTACTTATCTGGTTTCCTCATGATGGATAACAAATGTATCCCGAACCTCCATGCATCAAAAAGATACCACTTCATAAAACGGCAATACAATTCCATATTACAATAAAAAACAGATACAATTCAAAATGCCTTGAATAGTTCCAAAAGCAATTATGGCATTTCAGAAGTAAACATTACTTACAAATTCATAACCACCCATCAAAATTATTTCGCTGGGGTAAGTTAAGGAAGCATCTGCTACAATTTATGCATTTGTGTCTGTCTTATTTCTCCTTGCCGTCTATGGAAAAGTACTTCCAGGAAGGACTGCAGTCCAGAGTGGAATCAAATGTTTTGCCATTTACCCAGGAACATGGCCTCCTTCTTAAGCTCTGACTCAATCCTTTTGCTATAATAAAGGTACAAAATGCACATTTTTGTCCCAATGACTAGATCTGACCAGAACCATCTTCAGGGGTACAGTGCCTAAGATTAGCAGCTTATTTCTTTGCTTAAAAGAATAGCAGAATAAGCTCCTTTTAAAGGCTGAAAAGAGTCATTCTTCATATCCTGTTCAGAATAATGCTGAATTATTTCTCAACTACAAGTAGTGTTTCATAAATCATAAAAAGAATAAATCTTATTAAATCAGTTATAGATTACAAAAACCTAAAGGCAAGGCCCATTGTCCAAAGGACATCGCTGTCCTCGCTGATTTTTTATCCTTTTACTTATTTAAAACAAGACAGCTTCTTTGAGATCTACTTAACTGAAATGAGAGCTCTTTATTCATTTTTCAGGGAGGCAAATAGCCATGGTAGAACAGCTCATCTGCTCAGCATTTAAATGTTGCCCATTTTTACATGTCTGTGTACTTGATAGTATAAATGTGTGTGTGTATCACAGCATGTGCAAATAGATAATTTGTACAATGCATTGTTGACAAGCTGTCCTATTTATTATATACTTTCTGAAAATTAAGCGAAAAATAAAATTTAGCATACATACTTTCAGTATGTTGAACAGAGAAGAATTAATCTCTCAGTTAATATAAAGATAATATAATACATCAATTTCTCCAGCAGTCAGAATATTTATATATCTAACTCTTAATCTGATGCAGTACTATATTCACAAAATATCCAGTTTTGGTTTTACAAAAATAAACACACTTTTGCATGTCACAGAAAAAAAATGAATACAAAAGTTATGGTTCTTTTAGCAGTGTGAACTTTGCACATTACAGATAGCACATTCAACAAGGTAGATATTTTATAGTCTGCCTAGCGATGAAAAATTCAATATGCATATATTTATGTATTGAATAGATTTATAGCCAACACGCCCACTGCCACTTGGCCTCAGTTCACTTTTACGTCCTTGAAAAGAACACATTTCACACATTAAAAAGAAAAAAAAATTAGAAGATTTAAAAGCTTTTGCCAATGTCACGAAGCAACAACAAATGGAGTACACATCTCTGATAAGTGAGCCTAGAAATATGGAATATGAAATGTGCAATGGGCTATTTGATATGCTGAACTGAAAGGCTTTCTAACTTTATTGACTCATGTTGAGAGTGAGGACTGGCTTTATAAATTTAGGAGTCAGTAACTTTCATATTGCCCCAGTCTGGCACTAATGTGGTACTGTTTCCCCTACAGTGGAGAAGTTAAGCTTCTCTGAAAGTTTTTCCTCCAAATCGGATATGGATTTCAACCAATTTAAGGATCAGTTTTGAGTGCACACCATATACTTTCATTGACCATTTAGCGACGGTGATGCAAAGCATACCATGGCAGAGTTCACTATTATAAGGGAGAATCGCCAGAAATATAAGTATTGTTAGCACATGGAAAACATAGTGATGGGGAAAATGTTAACTTTGTTTCCCTTGATCTTTATTAGGTGT
Source organism: Echinops telfairi (assembly GCF_000313985.2). NCBI lineage: Eukaryota > Metazoa > Chordata > Mammalia > Afrosoricida > Tenrecidae > Echinops > Echinops telfairi. Next base: position 28,021,992 of record NW_022111300.1, on the reverse strand, counting down.
CTGGATGGTGTAAATGCTAAAGCATTGAATTTCTATCTAAAAGTTTTAGAATTCAGACACACCCCGGGACTCCTCAAAGGAAGGCCCACTGATCCACTTCTGAAAAGGTCAGAAGGTTTTAAAGCCTATGGAGATTCTATCCTAGATCACATGGGGTCATCATAAGTTCTGAGTTCAATTCTACCCTATGGTAAGTGAATTGTTAATGGATTTTTTGTTTTCTTTTTTAATAGATGTTATCAAAGCTCTAGGTCCACTACACTTCCCTGTAGTGTTTTCTACATGTACTAAATTTCTCAGAGAAAATGCTTCTTTCAATAAACCATGCGATGAATACTTACTATGTAAGTTTTACTCCCTGAAGGAGACTTTGGCTATAACATTATACCGGCTAGTCTCAATGCATCCTGTAAGATATTTCAGTATATTACAGAATGAGCACACACACATCACCAAACCCACTGCCATCAAGTCAGTCCATTACAACTAACAGTGATGCTACACAGGGTTCAAAGCCTTACAAATCTGGCTAGGCCAGAGGATGTACACTGGTACAGACAGGAACTGGAAACATAGGGAATCCAGGGTAGATGATCCCTTCAGAACCAGTGATGTGAGTGGCGATACTGGGAGGGTGGAGGGAAGGTGGGGGAGAAAGGGTGAACCGATTTCAAGGATCTACCTATAACCCCTTCCCTGGGGGATGGACAACAGAAAAGTGGGTGAAGGGAGACATTGGACAGTGCAGGATATGACAAAATAATAATTTGTAAATTATCAAGGGCTCGTGAGGGAGGAAGGAGCAGGGAGGGATGGGATAAAATGAGGAGCTGATGCCAGGGGCAAAAAAAAAGTATAGGACTAGATAAGCCTTATCTTTCTCTCATAGAACAGCTGGTGGGTTTGAATAATTGAAATTATGTTTAGCACCACAACCCTTACTTAACAGAGCCATACAGAAGAGTAATTCGGCATGGAGCGCATACGCTGTACATACTATCATGGCAGAAGTAGTATGAAGAATTCTACTTTTGTAAAGGTTTACAGTCTCAGAAAACGACAAGGACAGTTCTGCTCTGTTCTGTAGTGTCACTGTGAGTCAGAATTGACTTGATGGCACTAAATTTGGTTTAAAACAGGGAATTAGAGATTGAATATGAATAGAAACCACAGGAACATTGTCTTCACATCAGGATGAGGTCCACTCCCACTCTTCTCCGGTGGAGACATAAACAATACCCTCCCCTTGGGGTGGTTAATGGCCTGAGCCCCCATTGCATAGGATTGATATCTTTACTATATTGAATCTTCCTATTGATGAGCATGGGATATTCTTCTACTTGTGAAAACTCCTTTTGGTGTCTTTAATAATGTTCTATAATTTTCCTTGTATAGATTCTTTGTTTCGAAGGTTATGCATATCCCTAGATATTTCCATTTATGCTCGGCTATTGTGAAAGGTACTTTATCTCTTCTTTATCTCTTTTTCTGTAATCCCTTCAGTATATAGCAATCCAATTGACTTCTGATTGTTGATTTTATGTCCTGCCACTCTACCATATTCCTCTATTGTTTCCAGCAATCCTAGTCTTTGAGTTCTCAATATTTAAAATCATGTCATCTGGAAATATTGATAGTTTCACTTCTTCTTTCCCCAAGAATATGATTTGATTTTCCTCAATTGCCTCATATTATTAGTTAGGACCTCCAAGACAATGTTGAATAGAAGTGGAGATAAGAGGCATCCATGTCAGGTCCCCTTATTCAGTAGGACTATTTTCATTTTTTCTCCATTAATTGTAACACTGACTGTTGGTTTTTCGTATATAGCTTTTATTATATTAAGATAATTTTCTCCTAATCCTATCTACTTGAGTGTCTTCATTAGGATTGGATGTTGAGTGTTGTCAAATGCTTTTTCTGCATCTAGTGGTATTATCATGTGGTTCTTGTCTTTCTCTTTGTCAATTTGACAGATAATATTGATTTATTTATTGTTGAACCATCCCTGCATCCCTAGTATGAGTTCCATTTGGTTATGATGGAATTTTTTTAATATATACATTTTTATTCTATTGGTCAGAGTTTTGTTGAGGATTTTTGCATCTATGTTGATAAGAAATGTTAGCCTGTAATTCTCTGTTCTTGTGGGATACATGTCTTACTTTGGTATCAGTGTTATGCTAGATTCGTAGAATGTATTTGGTAGGTTACAGTCCTTTTCTGTCTTCTCGAAGAGTTTGTGCAGTATTCATGTCAGCGTTCTCCTGTGAAGCCATCTGGACCGTGTATTTTTTCAGTGGGGAGTTATTTAATATATATTTCTTCCATTGCTATGGGTCTATTCAGGTTCTTGTCCAAATGAGATAACTTTGGGAGGGTTTGTTTTTCCAGGTATTTTTCAAGTCCTCCCAGTTCTTTTATTCATTGGAGTACAGTCTTTTGTAATACTGTGTCATTAGTCTTTTAATTTCATTGGGATCAGTTGTAATTTCCCGTTTCTTCCCTCATCCTGGATATTGACTTTTGCTCCTTCATATCTTTTGTTTAGTTTGCTAGCGGTTTGTCAATTCTGTTGATCCTTTCGATGAACCAGTTTTTCACTGAGTTGATTTTTTCCCCCTTTTTCCCCATTCATTTATCTCTGCTTTAATTTTTATAAATTCATTTCTTTGCCATTAAATGGATTATTCTGTTGACTCTGTTCCAACTGCTGAAGGTCTTGTAGTAGGGTATCAAACATAAATCTCTCTTATTTCTTCATATGTGCATCCTCTGATGACTGCCTTTGCTGTATCCCATAGGTTTTGGTATGATCTATACTAGAAACTTCCTAATTTTATCTCTAATTTGGGCCACAATCCAGTCCATTTTCAGAAATATATTGTTTAGCTTCTATATATATGCCCTTGTTTTCTTTCACGTTCTTTTATTTATTTCCAACTGTACGGCATGGTAGTCAGAAAAGGAAGTCTGTGTGACCTCTGTATGTTTGAATTTACTCAAGATTGACTTGTGCCCCAGCATGAGGTCTATTTTCTAACACAAGCCATGAGCACTTGGGAAGAATGTGTAATTTTTTTTTTTTTTTTGGCATGTAGGCTGAGAGATCTGAATATATCTATTAGGTTGAGTTGCCTGTTTGTAGCATTTAATTTTGTAGTCTCTTAGCTCCTTTCCTATTGATTTCTCTGTCTTGGAGAGTGGTATATTGAAGTCTCCTACTATGATTGTCAATCCTATGATTTCTTTTTTCATCTTTTGGAGGATTTTGCTGACAAACTTCACAGGTCCCTCATTGGGTCATAATTGGGTATTGTGCTGATGGGCTCTTGGTCTATTGCTTCCTTAAGCATTATGTAGTTTCCATGCTTAACGCTTGTTATGTCCTACCCTTTGATATCTACTTTATCAGAAATTAGAATTGCAACCCCTGCTTCCTTTGGGTTGATGTTCACTTGATATACTTTTCACCAATCTTTAACACTCGACTTGTGTTGGTGAGCTTGAGATGCATCTTTTGCAGACAGCACATTGATGGGTTTTGCTTCCTAATCCATCTTTAAAATTATGTCTTTTTTAATGGCTGAGTTCAGACCATTGACGTTCAGAGTAATTACATCTATCTGTGGGTTCTTTGCTGTTTTCCATGCCTTTGTGTTACGTATTTTCCTACCTCCCTCCTGAGCTGTGTGTTGTGTATGTGTGGAGGATTCATACTTTCCTTCTTTCCTCCATTGGAACAAAGAAGAGTTGGGCCTTGCCTACAGTGCCATGACTATTGGATAGTGCTGCACTTTGCAGTGGTCACATGCTTGTGTTCTGTGGATGTTGGTCTTCTGTCCAAAGTGAGTAGGAAAGTGATCTTTTAGTGCTGTTTTTTGTTTGTTTGTTTGTTTTAACTTGTTCTATAGTGTTACTTATCTAAGCAAACTGTAATGTCCCTTTCTACTTTTTTTAATCATTCTATTGGGGGCTCATACAACTCTTATCAAAATTCATACATATATCCATTGTTCTTATCATAATCCATACATT
>NW_022111300.1:28015655-28016870 GCF_000313985.2 Echinops telfairi | reverse complement strand
GAAGATGTTACTCCATTATCTCGTCTTTATGGTTTCTGCTAATAAATCTGAGTATATTTTTTTCTCTAAATCCCCTAATAATTTTCTCCTTTATCTCAAAGCTAGATAATCTGACTACTATATGCCTTGGTATGTTCTTCCTGGGGTTCAGTCTCATTGTGTCCTTTCTGATTTTTTGGAAGATTGTTGGATCCACCTTTATTTTATTGGGGAATTTTTCTTCCAGGAGTTCCCTCGCTATATTGGCTGTTGATTTCTGAATTACATCTTGCTCTGGTATGCCAATTATTCAGATATCGGTTCTCTGCATAGCATAGCTCATTGTTCTAAGGCTTTCTTCAGCTTCTTTAATTATCTTGTTTGATTGTCTTTCACATTTGTTGGAATCTGCTTCATTATCTTCCAGGAGGCTGTTCAGTTCTCCACTTCTCCCATCGTGTTGGTGAGTTCTTTTATTGTCATCTTTGTTTCTGTTGCATCATCCCTTAGCTATCCTCTATCCTCTCTATGTATGAAAAATCAATACATTTTTCTGTATTGATTCCTCCTTTTCTGAATGACCCTAAGCAGTGTACTGAAGATTTATTTCTCTGGGGGTTCAAAGTGTGTTTTCTTTCTATGTATGTCACTAGATTCAGGTGCACCTCCAACATTGCGTTTTGTTCCTCTTGCTTTCTTGTCATGGCTGCTGATGAAGTGGGCTGCCATCTACATACCATTTTGTTGGAACTTGGCACCATTTCCCCAGGAGTCTAGGTTGGCAGATGTAGTTGGGCCCAGGGAGAGGCTAGCTAACACGGGAAGTGACTGGCGTATGTGGGAACTGGGGAGGTAGTCATAAGATGTGGAAGTTGGCTGGGGGAGGGACAGGAAATGGCTAGTGGTACAGGATGTGGCCTGTGGGCCTTGGGAGTCCAGGAAGTGGATGCAATCTTCAGGAGATGATCTCTGGATGCATGGGGCTGGGGATGTGTTTTGTAAAGACAGGAAGCTGCCAGTTGGTGTGTGTGTGGAGGGTGGGCTGAAAGAAGCCGATGGGTGCAGGAGCCCGATAAGTATCCAATAGAAACAGAAAACGGTTTGTGTAGGCTGGCACACGGGAAATGGCCGATGGCTGCCAATAATGGCTTGCCAGTATAGGGGGCCAAAGAAGTGGCCAGCTAGTGTGGGAAGTGGCTGGTGGACTTGCGAGTATAAAAGGAATGGTCTGCGTGT
>NW_022111300.1:28012894-28014310 GCF_000313985.2 Echinops telfairi | reverse complement strand
CCCGCTAGGCCATATTTTCTGAATGCATTGGTACACAGAAAAGCCTTTTCCTAAGTTCTTCAAAACTTAGAATGGGAAAATCATGCCATGTACCTGAAGACAAAATGATAAAAGAATAAATCGCACTAGAATGTACAATAATTATAAAGTAATGAATAAGAGGGTATTTCTTTATAGTGACTTTCACACATCAGCATTCTAGATTATGATGCTCAGTCTATAATTATGTAGTGTGAAAAATTGAACTTTACACCATTGATATGGGTGCATATAAGTGTTGGTGAATTCTTACAAACTGAATAAGTCTGTGCTTCTGTCCAATAGTATTGGATCCACGAGAGTGTCTTCACTTTGATCCTGTACTAGGATCCTTGAGACGGTGTCATTGCAAAAGCCCCATGAAAGAACCATAGGGACACTATTATTTTGTGATTCATAAATTTAACATTACTTTCAACTAAATGTGTTTGTTTCCTTGTATTTATATAGTGAAACAAGTGAATGATACTTTTTAAAGGAAAGGAAGGAGAGAAGGGAAGGGAGGACAGAAAAAAAAGAAAGAAAGGTTATCCTGGGCCTAGAAGAGGCAAGTCGTTTCTTTAGGGTTTTTGTTTTGTTTTGTTTTGTTTTTTTTTTAAAGCTAAACCATGTCACCATTGATATAGAGAAAAACACTTAGCCTCTATTTCCCTGCTATAGGAGAGTGTAAAGATGGGGCACGTGATAGAACCTGAAGAGAGATAAATCATGAATCAGACTCCTTGGTTTAGTCAGTGACCTTGACCTTGTACTGAGGGGGCTGGACTCATGGAACAAGGAGAATGGCTACAGCTTTCTCTCGTAGCTAGGATAATGGAATGGGGTTATAGTCCCTTAGAGTAACCTTATATACAGTGCTTGTACTATTTACAATGAACAATGATAATATGGAAATCAAGAACTGTCTTTTTCATGGAATGTTTGCATGTAGTTTGTTTTGTAAACATATTTAGTTACAAAAATAGATTATGTGGTGCATTGCTAAATAATCCATATTTGTTTTAAATTTAGCTTCACTGGGTAGAATGGCAGGGACCAGATCAAATGTAGGGATGTACATAGTAGACAACTGGGGAGGAGAAGGGGAAAGGGAAAAAAAATGATGAAAATAAGGAAGAAATGGGTAGTGGGGGCACAGGGTGCTAACCCACCCAAGGGGAGGATATTGTTTATATCTCCACAGGAAAAGAGGGACCAAACTTCAACCTGGTGCTCCAAGGTATGAATGCAACATGCCAGCATGCAGTAGGAACCAGTGGAGCGGTCTGGGGGGCTGGCCCCAGTACCAAATACTAAGTGGATTCCTGCCCCTCCTCCCAGAAGAATTTATTTCAAAGATGGCACTGAATCTGCAGCTCCGGGAGAGGGACATATCTG
>NW_022111300.1:28009676-28010929 GCF_000313985.2 Echinops telfairi | reverse complement strand
GAGGACCTGATGCCAGGGGCTTAAGTGGAGAGCAAATGTTTTGAGAATGATGAGGGCAATGAATGTACAAATGTGCTTTACACAATTGATGTATGTATGGGTTGTGATAAGAGTCTCATGAGTCCCTAATAAGACGATTAAAATAATTTAGCTTCATAAAATTGAAAATATTTCACATGGGGAATCCTGTCAAGTACTGAGAATCTGGAATTTTCTCTATTGCTAGCTTTGGCTTGTTGGTGATCTCATTCTTTAGGACAAAGACCTGAAATGAAGTTGGTCTCATGGAACAATGGTGTGATTCTACTCCGTGGAGCTAGCAAATAATGACTGGATGGGATGAGTACCATATAACAAGTTCGTTTGAATTCTTCAAAAATGATCTGATTTCATTTTTGTTTTCCCACTTTTTTGTTTATCTTTTCTTCTCTTTTAGGTCCAATCTTATGCACTGTAATGAAAATTTTTCAGTAGTGAGTAAGTTTATATAAGCTTCCACCACAGTTGCAGAAATGCTAGCCTTCAAAATTCTAATTTGTAGGAAATAATATTGCAGTGTGCTTGTTGTCCATGTAATAATATAAATGTTAATCATTTTTTAAATCACTAAATTGCTTCCTTTAGTGGAGTTCTATAGTGAGATCCCAAAGAAATAATAGAAATGCTAATTATTTCCTATAGCACAAAAAGGGAGATTCTATTAAAGTTCAGGGAAAAATCATAGCTTATTTAATTTTATGTTTTGCAGCTTCTTTAAAGACCAAAGTCAAACTATATTTCAGGATTTAATTATTTATGTAAATAGTTTACCTCAAAATGTCCTCTCAAGTTCTTCTTTTTTAATGGTCTCTATGTGAGAGATTGAATCAATATCTATTGTGTATTTCAAATCTCCATCATTGTATTGAATAGACAGAACAGTCAAGTGGACAAATTGATGAATATTACTTTGGGAGAAGGAGCTGGTATTATTTGAAAATTTGTTTGGTGTGTATGTGTAATATGTGATTGTTTAAAACACTTCAAATAAATGCTTTATTGTGGTCAGTCTTTTTTTCTAACTATACATTTAAGGTTTATAGTTTTTGTTTTAATAAGAAAATCTGCAGGCAAATGTCCTGTGTTTAAATAAAGGCAAAATAACACCTTTATACTTATTTCAATCAAGATTTGATGTTTTCAATATAAAAATAGTCTATAGTAATCTCAGAAGGGAAGGTTGGATGAAAGGGTATGTAATAGTCTAGGTACTT
>NW_022111300.1:28006568-28007939 GCF_000313985.2 Echinops telfairi | reverse complement strand
GATAGTTTTCGAAGGGCAATAAGAAAAACCCAGGCTGTCACACGTAGTAAAAAGATGATGGGAGAATGCTAGAAGACTTTGGCACACAGTTATAGTTCATTGTCAAGAAGAGTTTGAAGGAGCCAACATCTGTCGAGGCCCCATACTTGATGCAGCAATTGCTCTTGTGGATGTCATTATACCATCACAGCAAATTGCCGACAAGAGAACATCGTGGTGAGCTGCCTGTATTTCAGGAACTAAACTATTGGAGTAACTATCCTGACTTGCAGTATCAATCAGATAGTTGCGTCTCCAGTTGGTTTACAATCAGGAGTCTGCTGGAAAATGGTTGGGTTGCAAATGTTTAGCACTCACAGTCCCAGTCCCAGTTGGAAAGTTCACAACTGAACCAAGTTTGTCTTTCCAACTTTCCAGACTGTTCCTTTGGCCCAGAAGGGTAAAGTACATTATCTCCTGCTATTTCATTTTTATTAAAACTGTTTGAACTTGGAAATGAGGCCTGATGGTCCCATTTTCTGAAGGCTGAAGGTCACTGGGTGTTTCTGTTCAAAAAGAGAAAACAATGTGTAACCCCTCTGGCACCATAATCGAAAGAAATAGTGTGGTGATTACAGCCCTGCACTGAGCTGGCGGCTGCTACAAATACTGGAATCGAATTTGATAGGATCCTGTATTACCTTATAACAGAGTATCATTCCTTACAGTTCCAAGGTCAATGTCTCTTTCTCAAATAACATGTTGCACCTATAATTGTTCATCTACATGCCAGCAATTATGGGGGAATTGATCAGCCAGTAATTAATGCCATGCTATTACACTTTTTAATTTGTAGATTATGCAGCTGCAAGCGTTCTCACATTTTTAATTTGTATATTATACAGCCACAAATGTTTACAATGCCCTTTTTAATCTCCTTACACTACTACTGCCATTATTCACTATAGATTAATGATACTCTGGATGCTGGGGTTTATTTCATTTACCACTCTTACCAGGAGAGCAGTTAACATTACTGTGCTCTATTACTTAATGTCTTACTGCAGCTGCTAGTGAGCATTGGTTACCCTTTAAAATATTACCAGCCAGTTATTTTTTCCCCAAGTTTTTTAAGCTTTCTTGTCACCAACAATATGACTCTGTGGTAATATTAGACTTTATTTCCAAATTTATTTCAACTGGTTTCATCAGAGATATTGACATAATTCATTCTAAATATCACAAATGACCAGGGCTCTCCTTACCCACTCATATCTCTCAGAGAGCCTATTTGGAATTAGGCAACAAATGCAAAACTTCTTTCTCTTCTCCTCCTCCTTCTACTCTTTTCTCATAGCAGTAAGTCAGATGAAAATAATATCAATAAAGTTA